>NW_027185889.1:17409992-17474874 GCF_028583685.1 Petaurus breviceps papuanus | reverse complement strand
TGGATGGATGGATGGATGGATGGATGGATGGATGGATAGATTTATACCTGTTTTAGGGAGAATTAGTAAGAAAAACATTTATGGCAAAATGGTTTGGCTACTTAATTACTTTTGTTAACTCATTGTTATATGAACATATAAAATAGCAATGATTATACAATGTAATGAAATGTTCCTGTGTTTTTTGAAACACACAATATCTGGTAACTATTAAAATGGCTAGGAAAGCCAGACTTGGGGCAGTGTGGCTTTAGAGATTTATGACTTATTGAAGAGGGTAGACAATTGAGATGGACCTTAGTAGCATTTGGTAATATAAGGAAGTACAGATAAGCAAGTAGTTGACATCAGACTGGGTTAGCAGTAGATACCAGGGCCTGAGTTTCAGGGGCATTATTCTGTCCCTGGAAGGATCATCATCATCATAATTTATAGCTCTTTAAGGTTTAAAAAGCTCATTCTTCACAGTTTTGTGAAGCAAATAAAGTAGTGCAAGTATGATCATCCACATTTAAAATGTGAGCAAACTGAGATCCAGAGAGTCCAAGTTTACATAGCTAATAAGAGCTGAGGATCTGAACCTAGATTTCATGACCTGAATTCTAGCGCTCTTCATTATACCTTGCTTTTAGAAGGACAAAGTAGAATTCCTCTTCTGGCAGAAATTGGGGTAATGGGCAAGGAATCAAAGCAGAGATTCAGATACAAAGGTTGGGACATAGTAGAAGGAGAAGAGATTAAAAAGAAGTAGCAAGAATATACAGAAGAACTATATAAGAAAGATCTTAACATCACAGTAACCACAGTGGTATGGTTACCCTGATCCAGAGCCAGACATCCAAGGAGAATGAAGTCAAATGGACCTTAGGAAGCATTGCTAACAGTAAAGCTAGTAGAGGTGATAGAATTCTAGCTGAACTATTTAAAATCCTAAAAGATGATACTGCTTCACTCAGTATGCCAGCAAATTTGGAAAATTCAACTGTGGCCACTGGATTGGAAAGATCAGTTTAATTCCCAGTCCTAAAGAAGGGCAATGCCAAGGTATGTTCAAATTACCTAGTAATTGTGCTTATTTCACATGCCAGCAAGGTTAGGTTTAAGATTCTGCACGCTAGGTTTCAACAATATGTTAACCAAGAATCACCAGAAGAGCAGCTTCGTTTTCAAAGAAGCAGAGAAACTAGAGACCAAATTGCCAAAATTTGCTAGATTGTGGAAAATACAAAGGACTTAAAGAAAAACATCTACTTCTGCTTCATTTGATTATGTGGATGACAACAAAATGTGGCAAGTCCTCAAAGAGATGGGAGTACCAGATCTCCTGAGGACCCCTGTATGCAGGCCAAGAAGCAACAGTTAGACCCAAACAGGGAACAATTGATTGTTTTAAGATTAGAAAATATATGAGGCTACATATTGTCACCTTATTTATTTAACCTATATGCAGAGTACATCATATGAAATGCCAGACTGGAGGAATCAAAAGCCAGAATTAAGGTTACTGGGAGAAAGATCAACAATCTCAGATATGCAAATAATACCACTCTGATGGCAGAAAGTGAAGAAAAAATAAGAAATCTCTTGATGAGAATGAAAGAGGAGAATATAAAAGCTGACTTGAAGCTTAATATCCAAAAAAAATGAAGATCTTGGCAACTGGTCCTGTCACTTCCCAGCAAATAGAGGGAGAAGAAATGGAAACAGTGTCAGATTTTATATTCTTGGGCTCAAAGATCACTGAAGAAGGTGAGTGCAGCCACAAAATTAAAAGGCAATTTGCTTCTTGGAAGGAAAGCTATGGTAAATCTGAACAGCATACTAAAAAGTAGAGACATCACCTTGCCAACACAGGGCTGTATAGTCAAAGCTATGGTTTTTTCTATAGCAATATGAGGCTATAAGAGTTGGACTATAAGAAAAGCTGAATGCCACAGAATTGACACTTTTGCAGTGTGGTGCTAGAGAAGACTTTTTTAATTTTTTTTTATTTTTTTGACTTTTCATTTATCTTTATTAAACTTCATCTTATTTCTTTTTTCTCTCTTTTTTTATTTTTTAGTTTACATCATTCATTTCCACGAGATTTTGAGTTACAAATTTTCTCCCCATTTTTTCCTACCCACCACCCCAAACAGTGATCCCACTGAATATCCCCTCCCCCAATCTGCTCTCTCCCATATCTTCCCCCATCCTCCCTCTGACTTTCCAGTAGAGAAGACTTTTAAGAGTCCTTTGGACAGCAAGGAGATCAAATCAGTCAATACTTAAAGAAATTAATTCAGACTATTCACTGGAAGGTTGATTATTGAAGCTGAAGCCTAAATACTTTGGCCACAGGAGGATAGGACTCATTAGAAAAGGTTCTGATATTAGGAAAGATCAAAGGCAAAAGGAAAAGGGGATGGCAGAGGATGAGATGGAGAGATCATGGAAGCAATGAACATGAGCTTGGACTGACTTCAGGAGATAGTGGAGTGTGGAAGCACCTGGCATTCTATGGTCCATGGGATCACAAAGAGTTGGACTCAACTGAACAGAAAACAACAAAGCTGAGTGGAGATATGAGGTAAAAGTCTTCATCACAAAGGATGAGACAAGAGCCAGCTTATTGATCAGAATGGGACTAGCAGCAAGATTCATTTGTTGCTGAGCCACTTGAGTTAAGTAAGATCTAGCTGTAACTCATGCATTTTCTTTAGCCAAGTGATGAATTAAGAGTAGGACTGAGCCTGCAGCCTATAGGTAGGGAATTAAGTGGCCCAGTTTGTGGAGATCGAAAGACTATGGCAGAAGTCATGCCAATCATTAATTACACCAACTGTGAGTTAGTACCCTAGTCTTCTAACCCAATAAAAACATACTGACTTGAAATTCACAGGATGTGTGTATGTGGGTCTATACTAAGTATATAGATCAAAGTAACTTAAAATGACTCTAACATATCTATGTGAACAATCTAAGGTAGTATCATTAATACTAATGAATAATCTGGGGATGACAACACGGTGGTAGCAGTGTGCAGCAAGGCCTGGACAACGCCTGGGCAAAGTGGTGGCAAGTTGACCAAGTTGATGCACCAACCAAGGCCATTCCCACCCACGCCTATCACTGCAGGGCTGGGATCTGATTGAGCTGGGTAAGAGACAAATGCAGAGCCTGCGGCAGTGGCAGCAGCTATTCCTGGGAATACCAACCCACAGCCTAGAAATTTAAAAAGCACCTATGTGAACTTCCAGGGACCAGGATGGCAGAGTGAACCCTGGCTGCTCCAATCCCCTCACTCTGACCCTGAAAACACAGTAATTATTGCCCCAGAGCAAAATTTTGAACAGCAAAGGCTTGGGAACCCTAGGGTGTGGCTAAGGCCCTGCCTCAAAATGGGTAAAAAACAGACTGCAAAGACAAAGACTCTAGAATCCTATTATTGTGAGAGGGAGGAACCAAATTCAGAAGGAGACAGTAATGACTCCACACCCACAGCTGAAGCCTCAACAGGAAATATGAACTGGTCTCAAGCACAGAAAGCATTCTTAGATGAGCTCAAAAAGAACTTTGAAAACCAAATGAGAGAGGTAGAAGATAAAATGAATAATTCTTTTAAAATCAAAATTGCAAAATTAGAAAAACATTACAATGAAGAAAACAGCTTCTTAAAAAGAAAATGTGTGAACTAAAAATGAAATCTGAATATATGAAAAAAGAGCTTCAAAAACTAACCAAGGAAAATAATTCACTAAAAATTAGAATCAACCACATTGAAGCTAATGACTCCATGAGGCAACAAGAATCAGTCAAAATGTCAAGAATGAAAAATTAGAAAAAGAGGTAAAATATCTCAATGGAAAAATAACTGACCTGGAAAACAGATCCAGGAGAGATGATCTGAGAATTATTGGTCTACTGGAAAATCATGATGAAAAAATGAGCCTGGACAACATTTTCCAAGAGCTCATCAAGGAAATTTGCCCTGATATCCTAGAACCAGAGGGTAAAATAGAAATCAAGAGAATCCACCGGATGCCTTCTTTTGGAAAGAAATCCCAAATTGAAAATGAAATGTTGTAGCCAAATTCTAGAGCTATCAGGTAAAGAAGAAAATACAAGCAGCCAGAAAGAAATAATTCATGTATTGCAGAACTACAGTGAGGATCGCACAGGATCTGGCAGCTTGAGGGACTGGAATACGATATTCTGCAAGGCAAAAGAGCTTGGGTTACAACCAAGGATCACCTATCCAGCAAAACTGAACATAATCTTCCAGGCAAGGAGATGTTAATTCAGTGATATAACAGACTTCCAGACCTTCCTGATGAAGAAGCCAGAGCTCAATGGAAAATTCAACCTTCAATTACAAGACTCAAAATGATGAGGTGCCAGCTCTGGGAACCCCCTTGAGCTCTCCTTCAATCTTTGAGGTACAGTCTCTGGGAACCCCCCCTTGAACTCTGATTAAATCATCCCATTTGATTAGGCATTTATATGAGGCCATGCCTTACATTGTGGCTGGGCCCAGACCTCTGTTACTAGCCTAGCCCTCCATTGTCCATCTACTTTCCACTCTTGAGCCTATCAAAATATCAACTGACCCTTGAACTGGCATAGCCCATCATTGTCTGTAGTCTCCAGGTAGCCTCCAGCAACTTCCCACCCTTAATCACTCATTGACCTCATCTGACTTCTCCTGAAGACCCTCCCCAAACTCCTCCTCTAGACCACCCCTACCTAGATTCCTCCCACAACTTTTTATATATAAGATCCCATCTTCCCTCCATGTGGTGTGAGAGTGCCATAGAATTTTCCAATACAAGCCTTACAGATACTAAGGCTCCTTAAGAGTCTACCCAATATGGCAAACTTTTAATAAACTTTACTTTTCTTTGGCTGAGAGAAGACTTGAGTCAAATTCATTCGACAAGATCTGGTGACTTGGTTGGTATTTTGGGGTCTCCAGAGCAACCCTCATCTATACCTCTTCAAAGAGAGACATAGAAAGGTAAATAGGGGGAAAAAAACCATACACCAAACAGACACACACACACAAACATAACTTGTTATTTAATAAGATCAAACTGTTTACATCTCTATATGGGAAGCTGATACCTGTTAATACTGAGAACTCTATACTTACAGCAACATCTAAAAGGATATAGATAAATAGAGGGTGTGGGCATAGATTACACAAAATGATGATAAAAATTCTTATTAAAGGCTGCAAAGGGACTACAATGGAAGAAGAGGAAAGAATGAAGTAGAAAAGGGTAAATTGTGCCACACAAAGAGGCATAAAAACATTATTGTAGAGGGAAAGAAGGGAGGGAGATTAACATTGTATGAGCTTTTCCCTTATTGGTTCTGGTGTAAGGAGGGAATAACATAATCAGTTAAGTATAGGACTCTATGGAGAAGAGACATAAAACTTATCATAATAGAGGGAAAGAGTGGCGGGAGAGGAGCATTGCACGAGATCTATTCTTGTCAATCTTGGTTTGAGGAAGAAATAATATACTACATTAAGTATAAAAATCTATTGTACCCTACAGACAGTAGGAGAGGGGAAGGGCTAAGCACAGGGGATGGGGTTAGAAGAAAGGGAAGAAGTAGTAAGGGGAAAGGGTAGGAAAAGGAAGGGGGACTGATAAGGAGAGAATACTGAGGGAGGTGGCAGTCAAAAGGAAAACTCTTGAGGGGAAGGGAGAAGGGGAAAAATAAAAGCATAAACAGGGGAGGGAATAGGATGGAGAGAAAGATACAGATAGTAATCATAACCATGAGTGTGAATGGGATAAACTCTCCCATAAAACGGACGCAGATAGCAGAATGGATTAAAAACCATAATCCTACAATACACTGTTTACAAGAAACACATCTGAAATGGGGAAACACACAAGGTAAAGGTAAAAGGCTAAAATATATCATGCCTCAGCTAAAGTAAAAAAAAAGCAGGGGTAGCAATCCTTATCTCAGACAAAGCAAAAGCAAAAATAGATCTAATTAAAAGAGATAAGGAAGGAAACTATATCCTACTAAAAGGCACCATTGAAAATGAAGCAATATCATTACTAAACATTTATGCACGAAGAAGTACAGCATCCAAATTCCTAAAGGAGAAGTTAAGGGAGTTAGAGGAAGAAATAGATAGCAAAACTATACTAGTGGGGGACCTCAATCTCCCCCTCTCTGAGCTTGATAAATCTAACCTCAAAATAGACAAGAAAGAAGTTAAGGAGGTAAACAGAATCTTAGAGAAGATAGATACTGTAGACTTTTGGAGAAAACTGGATGGTGATGGCACATACACAAAAGTTGACCATGTACTGTTGTACCTGGCTACCTGGTTTTCCCATCCCCCAACCTCAGCCCTCAGGGAAGTGAGCAGACTGCCAGGTCAGTTCCACCCTCTCCCAACCGATGTCTGCCTTTACCCATTCACCCCACCTCCACAGAGGTGGGTGGGCTTCCGGGTCAGGGAGATTTGGCACCAGCGGGAATTTTGAGGTGGGTACTGACCAATCACAGTTCTTGGCCTCTGCAAGTTTCTGCTTTTGTAATACCTAACCATTGGCCGAGGGGTATCTCTTTAAAAGCCTACACACTGTCTGTGCAGACTTACTGTAACAGTCCCACGGAAAATAAAAACCACTTCCAAATTTTACTCTTGGGGGTCTCCTCTCACTCCTTTCGGCACAACATTTGGAGGACCTAGCAAAATATTGCGGTGTTCCATGTCACCACAGAGAGATCCCTGAACAGGATGAACTATTGGCTTTGGGAGGCAGGCATTTGCTTGCCCCAATCCATAGGGGGACTAGCCCCTGATGAAGTTCCAGGGCCCCAGGTCTCAAAGAGGGAAAGATTGCACATGCAAACCTGACTTTGACTGGCTCCTCTTTTGACTGTGTGTGGATTCAGGACCTCCAATTTGGGGGTGAGTACTGCTCTGGTTTCTGTTCTGTTCTGGGAGGACTTGAGGGGCTAGACATAGCCCGAGTACAATCTGTACCCCATCATCTGGGCAAACTCGAGACATCGACCTTTTGCCCATATCTGGTTCTGGCTAGTTCTGGTCTGGTCTGTTAGTGTCTGTCTGTCTATCTTTCTATGTATCCTATCCATTCTGGGCTCATAAAGTTTTGTTTTGAGCTCATTCTCTTAAACCCTTCCTGCTTTTACTCTGCAAAGCAGGTATTCCAGTGGCTATCAGAGGAGAATCTTCAAGGAAGCTTTTCTGAATTCCACTGGGAAGCTGGGCAGGGCAGGGGCAGGGGAGATGCTGGGCAGGGGGGATGCTGGGCAGGGGGGATGCTGGGCCAGGGGGAGCCAGCATGGCCATGTGGCCCCTTCCACATTGCAGCAGCGGGGGGGGGAGGGCCTGGAGCTGGCCAGCCTGGCCCCAATGTCAGGCCAAGGGTGGGACTTATTAACCCCCCACCCTGCGCTTCCATGGACAGCAGAAAGTGAAGGCCCTGACGCAAGCCCTCAGCCCCTGGTTGGGGTGGTGGGGGTGGGAGAGGGAAGAGGACCAGGCTGGCAGGAAGGAGTTCTCTGCCCACTGAAATGGAAAGGGGGTGAGGTTGGGACTTGCACAGCCCCTCCCTTCGGAAAGAAACTAGGCAATTAGGAAATTCAATAATGAGACAACATATCAAAACTTGTGGGACACAGCAAAAGCAGTTCTTAGGGGAAGTTTTATATCCCTGAATGCACACATAAATAAAATAGAGAAAATGGAGGTCAATAAATTGGCCATGCAACTGAAAAAGCTAGAAAAAATAAACAAATTGAAAATCCCCAATTAAATACTAAATTAAAAATAATGACAACCAAAGGAGAGATTAATAAAATTGAATTTAAGAAAACTTTTGAATTAATAAATAAAACTAAGAGCTGGTATTATGAAAAAAACAATAAAATTGATGGACCTTTAGTCAATATGATAAAAATAAAGAGAAGAAAACTAAATTATGAGTATCAAAAATGAAAAGGGTGAATCTACCTCCAATGAAGAGGAAATTAAAACAATACTTAGGAATTATTTTGCCCAGTTGTATGCACATAAATTTGACAATCAGTGAAATGGATGAATATTTAAAAAAATATAAGTTGCCCAGATTAACTGAAGAGGAAGTAAACTACTTAAATAACTCCATCTCAGAAAAAGAAATTGAACAAGCCATCAATGAACTCCCTAGGAAAAAATCTCCAGGGCCAGATGAATTTACTAGTGAATTATACCAAACATTTGAAGAACAATTGACTCCAATACTTTACAAACTATTCAGGAAAATTGGAAAAGACGGAGTCCTACCAAATTCTTTTTATGACACAAATGTGGTATTGATACCTAAATCAGGAAGGGACAAAACAGAGAAAGAAAATTATAGACCAATTTCCCTTATGAATATAGATGCAAAAATTCTAAATAAAATATCAGCAAAAAGACTACAGCAACTTATCATGAGAGTACTACACTTTGATCAGATAGAATTCCAGGAATGCAAGGGTGGTTCAATATCAAGAAAACTATCAGTATAATTGATCACATCAACAACAAAACTAGCAGAAACCATGTGATTATCTCAATAGACACAGAAAAGGCTTTTGACAAAATACAACAGCCATTCCTATTAAAAACACTAGAAAGTACAGGAATAAATGGAGTCTTCCTTAAAATAATAAGTAGCATCTATCTAAAACCATCAGCAAGTATTATATGTAATGGGGATAAACTAGAAGCATTTCCAATCAGATCAGGGGTGAAACAAGAATGTCCACTATCACCCCTCTTATTCACTCTGGTACTAGAAATGTTAGCAGTAGCAATAAGAGAAAAAAAGGAAATTGAAGGAATCATATTAGGCAAAGAAGAGACTATGTTATCACTCTTTGCAGATGATATGGTGCTACACTTAGAGAATCCTAGAGAATCAAGTAAAAAACTAACTTGAGATAATAAACAAATTTGGCAAAGTTGCAGGATGTAAAATAAACCTACACAAGTCCTTGGCATGTCTATATATCTCTAACAAAATCCAACAGCAAGAGATAGAAAGAGAAATCCCATTTAAAGTTACTATAAACATTATAAAATATTTGGGAATCTACCTGTCAAAACAAACCCAGGACTTATACGAACACAATTACAAAACACTTTTCACACAAATAAAGTCAGATCTAACTAATTGGAAAAAAACATCAATTGCTCATGGCTGGGTTGAGCTAATATAATAAAAATGACAATTTTACCTAAATTAAATTACATATTTAGTGCCATACCAATCAATCTACCAAAAAATTACTTTGTAGAGGTAGAAAAAATAGTAGCAAAATTCATTTGGAAGAACAAAAGCTCCAGAATATCAAGACAATTAGTGAAAAGAAATGTTAGGGAAGGTATTCTAGCCATACCAGATTTTAATCTGTATTATAAAGCAGCCGTCATCAAAACTACTTGGTACTGGCTAGATAGAGGGATAGAGTAGTGGATCAATGGAATAGATTGTGTACACAAGCCAATGATTATAGTAATCTATTGTTTGATAAACCCTAAAACCCCAGTTTTGGGGACAAGAATGCACTATTTGACAAAAACTGCTGGGAAAACTGGAGCATAGTATCACAGAAATTGGGCATAGACCAATATCTAACACCATACACCAAAATAAAGTTGAAATGGGTGCATGATCTAGGTATAAAGGCTGACACTGTAAACAATCTGAGAGAGCAAGGGATAGTCTACCTGTCGGATCTATGGAGAGGGGAAGACTTCATGATGAAACAAGAGTTAGAGAGCATTATAAAATGAAAAATGGATAATTGTGATTACATTAAATTGAAAAGCTTCTGTACAAATAAAGCCAATGTTACCAAGATTAAGAGGGAAGTGGAAAATTGGGAATTTTTACAATCAGTGTCTCTGATAAAGGCCTCATTTCTAAAATATACAAAGAATTGAGTTGAATCTATAAGAATACAAGCCACTCCCCAATTGATAAATAGTCAAAGGATATGAACAGACAGTTCTCAGAAGGTGAAATTAAAGATATCTGTAAGCATATGAAAAAATGTTCTAAATCACTATTGATTAGAGAAATGTAAATCAAAACAACCATGAGGTACCACATCTCACCAGTCAGATTGGCTAAGATGACAAAACAGGAAAATGATAAATGCTGGAGAGGATGTGGAAAAATTGGAACACCAATGCATTGCTGGTGGAATTGAGAACTGATCCAGCCATTCTGGAGAGCAATTTGGAACTATGCCCAAAGGGCTATAAATAAGTGCATACCCTTTGACCCAGCAATACCACTGTAATGGGAATATAAATTTTAAAGATCTTCCCTGCCCCTAGACTAAAGTGCACCTGGAGCCTGGGGTGGGAGGCTTGTTTTTCAGTAGATACTTCTTGATTGGCCAGTTACTCAATAAGGTTGTTACATTCTGTGAGCCAGGAGAAAGCTATATAAGCCCTGATGTGAAGCTTTGTTTTGGGGCTCACTTTGAGAAGTGTTCTGTGATTTGATCTGGATTCTGGGAAGCTGTTGTTGAGAGCCCCGCCTTGGCTTTGAAAAACCCAGATGTTGATTTGGTATGGATGTAATGGTTGGACATTTTAGAAACTGTCTATTTGATCTGTTTCTCTGTCTTGATAATTCTGTCTGTATATTCTGAAGTTCGGGGTGCTGACATTTTTCCCCTGAACTAGGTGAATGATACATATCTGACTGATTAAAGTAAGCTTGTTAACCCATTTTGAGTTGCTTTCCTTTATCAAAGCAGATCCAAGAACCAGTGGTGGCAGACACCCTGTGGAACGCTGGGGTGCTTGCTGCTACAAAATGGCATCACGAACAGGATCTGCAGAGTAAAAGGAAAGTATGGGGACTGGGATAATTGTTTATTTCCCAGTTGTGGTAGCTGTGATTCTGTGGAGCCGTGGAGCAGGAGAGAAGAATGGCCTGCATGCAGACTTCGCTGAGCTGAGAGCAGAAATGGTGAGCTGACTGCATCAGGACCTGGGAAGAAGCCAGGAAGGGCTGCCACCTGCGGGAGGAGAAGGAACCCAGCAGTTCAGAATTCAGCCACAGGAATAAGAACTAAGCAGCAAAGCAGGGGCACTGAATGTGTTTCCTGGCTGCGTCCCACAGTTTGGGACCCAGGGTGAGGATGGACTTGTGACTATGGTGGGTGGGATGAAGTGCCTTGGACCCCCAAGGACCCCACCTTGTTGGTTTTGTTGCCCAGCCCCCTCTCTGTACTTGGAAGCAGGGGCTGGAGCTGTGTGAGGGGAAGGACACTCCTCTCCTCCCAAGAGAACTTTGGACTCTTGTTTTGAATTGAGGTGATAATGCAATGTACTTTGTGTTTGTTTGGGGCCCAGTGACCACTTTGGTAACTTTGGTTCCGTATCTTGAAAATGTGACCCAAGAGATGCTTAGTGCTAATTCAAAAGTAAATTGTCTATGCTATGGGCATGAAAGATCTTGGGTCCGAAGGTAATGGGAATGTAAATTATAAAGATCTTCCCTGCCCCTTGGCTAAAGTGCACCTGGAGCCTGGGGTGGGAGGCTTGTTTTTCAGTAGATACTTCTTGATTGGCCAGTGAATCAATAAGTTTGTTACATTCTCTGAGCCAGGAGAAGGCTATATAAGCCCTGATGTGTAGCTTTGTTTTGGGGCTCACTTTGAGAAATGTTCTGTGATTTGATCAGATGAAACTCTGGGAAGCCGTTGTCCAGGGCCCCCCGGCTTTGAAACCCAGATGTTGTTTGGTGTGGATGTGATGGTTGGACAGTTTGGAAATCTGTCTACTTGATCTGTTTCTGTCTTGATAATTGTCTGTATACTTTGAAGTTCAGGGTGCTGACCTTTTTCCCCTGAACTAGGTAAACGATACATATTTGACTGATTAAAGTAAGCTTGTTAACCCATTTTGAGTTGCTTTCCTTTAACAAAGCAGATCTAAGAACCTGTGTTGGCAGACACCCTGGGGACGCTGGGGTGCTTGCCGCTACAACCACTTCTAGGGTTATATCTCAAAGAGATCAGAGAAGTAGGAGGAGGACCCATATGTACAAAATATTTATAGCAGCTCTTTTTGTGGTGGCAAAGAATTGGAAATCAAGGGGATTCCCATCAATTGGGAAATGGCTGAATGGGTTGTGGTATATGAATGTGATGGAATACTACTGTGGTATAAGAAATGAGAAGTGGACGGACTTCATAATAACCTGGAAAGGCTTACATAAACTGATGCTGAGCGAGAAGAGCAGAACCAGGAGAAATCTGTACACAATTACAGACACAACATATGTGTGATGACTAACTTCAATAGACTGGGCTCCTCTCAGCAATGCAAGGTTATAAGAAAACTCCAAAAGACTCATGATTGAAACAGATATCCACATTCAGAGAAAGAGATGCGGAGTCTGAATGCAGATTAAAACCAACTATTTGCTGTGTTTCTTTTTCTTGTTTTGTTTTGTTTCCTCTTTCCCACTGATCATTCCATCATTTATAATCCTCTTTACAACCTAATGATTAATGTGAAGATATTTGTAGATCCTATGTTTGAGTGCATGACGCCATGAGGGGAAGGGGGCAGAAGGAGAGGGAGGGGAAGGAAATTTGAAACTCAAGGGACTGTGGAACTAAAGTATAAATAAACTAAAAATAAATAAATCAATTTAAAAATAAAAACAAAATAATAATAATAATCTGAAGTATCATTCATGTCATGATTGTGGTCTTGGCCACAAAGTCTGAGGGACCTTGGCTTTAATGATTTTGATGGGATTTTGGGGGGAGCTGTAGCTTGGCAGGTGGCAGTTGGAAAGCTAAAAAATTCATAGACACAGGTCTGGCCTGAACAAAAACCAACACTAAGTATAGCTTCATTCATCACACATAACAATCTTAATGGTCCCCTATGATATAAACTGCAAATAAATTTAATCTTCCTTGTCTAGCTAAAATTTAATACTGTCCCACCAACTGAATTAATTTATTAGCCTTACATTTTAATCCTGATTTCTTGTTACTCCATGCCCTACCCACCTCATCAAGTAAGTTTCCTTATTACCCTTATAACTCTGCACATATGAACTCACACATATAAGTTCCTCTCTATCAGGTTGCTCCCATTATTATCCATACTCCCTCCAATCTTTAATCTTCCTCTATGCCAGCTTCTTACTCTCTACTACTTCTTAAAAACAATGTTTCCCCTTTTCATAATGCAATCATATTGTCCAATATCTTGTCTATCCTCTTTTCCAATATCTCCTCTCCTTCTACTTAAACTCCTTGAGAAAACATTCTTTATTAGGTGCTTTCACTTTCTTGCTCTCCTCTAAGTCCTTGTCAGTCTGGCTTTTCACCTCTTCATTCAACTGAAACACCACTACTTTTCTACTCATACAGTCACCCTACTTCAGTCCCTTTGTCACCTAGCCTAAACTGTTGTAGTAGCCTTTCTCCTTCAGTTCCTTCCCCACTTGCATCATCCTCCATCATCCTCAGTTGTAAAAGAGATATTCCGATAGCTTAGGTTGGAGCATGGTGGCACCTGCTCAGTGGGATTTAGTGGCTCTTTAGTGGCTCAAATATAAAGCCATCTGTTTGGCATTTAAAGGCTACTTTTCCGGTCTTACACTTTACTACTATGATCCAACTGTACATCATGTAACCGACCACAGGGCAGGACCATGTTCTTGCCTTTCTTTGTGAAGCTCTTCATAAACCTCAAAGTTCTAGATAAATCTGTTATGTTATACTTGATCCTACATAGCCCTTTAAAGTTCTATATAAATATAAAATACTATAATAAAGCTTTGGCTCACCAGTTCTTAATACAGTGCCTAGCACATAGTGAAAAAAAAATTTTAATGCTATTGGCTTGCTTACTGTTAGGGAGTGGGAGGGTATAGAGAAATAAAACCATGCCATCAGGAAACTCACAGCCTAATTGGAGAATCAAGAGATAAATGGGATCATTGAAGTGATATAGGAAAGAATTACTAATACAGTACAAAGAGGCCACAAGGCAGCATCATTTTAGCATCATAGATACAGAACTGCAAGAGATCTTAGAGACCATCTAGTCCAACTCCCTCTTTTTAAAAAGAGGAAACTGAGACCCAGAGAGGTTGATTTATGCCCAGGGTCTCAGGCAGAGAGTGCTTTGTAGGCAGTGAGTCTTGTAAGCATTCAAAAGAGGAGAGGTATCATGACTGACGTTGATCTGGGATGGGTCTCTACAGAAGGACTATTTTTCCTTCTTCTCTATCCCCAGAGCCTAGCACAGTGCTTTGTAATTCATAGGTGCTTAATAAATGCTTGTTGGATTGATCATTGCTTGCTGATCACTGGTTTATGGGCTCAGATTCTTCACCATTAGATCTGATTGGTAACTAGTTTTGAAATGTCGACAATATTTTAATCTCTATAGCAAATCACTAACTATAAATGCTCTCTCTTTATGTTTAAATGATGTCACCCAGCCTCTTTTTACTCTTAAAAAAACTGCTATGGATTCCTCCAGAGTCTTAAAGCTGAGTTACTGTAGGCCAGCTAGAGACCCAAAAGTACTTTTAGCAATTTTGTTTGAGTTTTGATGATGCTTTTCAAACAAAGATGAAAGATTGGTTCAAAGAATGAATTTTTGCATCCCATACAGCAGCTGATTGATCACAGTGCTTGAGGGAACTTTAGCACAGTTGTACTCTCTAGACCTCTACTGAGAATGCACTGCCCATATCCATGAAGGTTCACTTTGCGGTCACAGAGCTAGGATGTTTCCTCTGAACATAAAATTTTAAAATGCTTTATATCACTTATCCCAGTACCATGTCATAGACTTTGATTCAATAGCATCAAGTCATAACATCTAATTGGTCCTGAGCACATTTCCTGCTACCTCTCATAACATGAAGGATGCCTCAGACTTGTTTTATGAGTATGTTTTAACTTTCAATTTAAAAAAAAAAAAGCTCTTCTCACTTTAAAGAAGAAACTGGAAATTAAATGATCATAGGAAAAGCCTGATATCTGGTGACCTCTCATGGAATTTTCCCTTAGTATCTATTTTGTCATCTTTTGTGGAAGAGATTTATTTTTCTGTTCATTTGCCAACTGGAAAATTTTCACATTAGTATGTTTCACCTGGACTTTCCTATAATTTGTGGGGAAAGAGAGTTAGTAGAGAAGCTATTTTTGAAGGATGACTAACAGTGGCATAAGTAATAGGAATAAGGCCACAATTTGAGATGCATTAAGTTGCATGGTCCATAACCAAACAGGTGAAACAGGAACATTTGTTTAAATAGAAATTTGCTCACTTAAATGGATTACCTTTCTAACACATTTTTTGATTCAGGAGTACATTATATTCCTGTAAAAAAAGAAATAAGAAAACTCATATAACCAAAGCAACAATAGTAAAGCAAACTGGCACCAGGCAGTTATGTTCCTAATGATTCAGAGGCATCACAAGCCCTGATATGCTCTCTAAATCATGAAAGAAAGTGTTAACCATACATAGAGAACTGCATGAGATTTAGTTATGGTAACTACTAACTAAAAGACAGCATCTATGTCACAGTGGCGCCAATCTTCAGGTCAGGAAGGTCTTTTTGCTCTTCCCTGTTACCTAATAATTATGTGGCTAAGAGCAAGTCACTTCGCTTTCCAGTGCCCCTGGTGATTCTCTAAGACTAAAACAAATTACCCACCAGACTCAGTGGGTAATTGTTTTGTTTCCTCTTTCCCACTGATCATTCCATCAGTTATAATCCTCTTTACAATTACAATTTCTGCCATACTCCACACCAAGAAATCCCATATACCAGTGAAATCTCATATCCAGACAAAATCCCAACTTATTAGTCATAATATGTCATTTCCCCCAAGTGATCACATCAATCCAAGACACAGTCAGATTTCTTTTTTGATTTTCCTCCTCTTCAAGGAACATCGAGCATTTTGCAAATACCTTGTAAGCAGTTGCCATGTCAAATATGTACTGATGGTGAAATTAAGACAAAAGCCCAAAATTATATCGTGAATCTCAGAGTCATAGTATTATAAGAACTGAAAGGGACTTTAAAGATGCTTTCTTCTCCACCTCACTTTACAGGTAAAGAAAAAAGAACCTTCAGGAAATGAAGTCCATTGGCTTAGGTCACACAAAAGTCACTGACAGAGCCAAGACTAGAACCTAGGTGTCTAGATTCCTAATCCACTCTAGCAGTAAGTGCTAGAGTTTGCAATTAAGTATCAATCTAATGGCTCCTTATTCTAGCATAATTGTTATGTATGATATATTCATAGAATTATAGAGCTAGAGGTAGTAGAAAAAATCTCAAAAGGCCATGTAGTCCAACCCCCTCATTTTACAGATGAGGAAATTGAGACCCAGTGAAGCTAAATATACTAGCCCTAGGCCCCACAGTTGGCAAAATATGTTGTATTTTTATTGATGATTCTAGATTATAATCATCATTGAACTGACTATATGTGAACCATCATTAAATGGTTAGGAATTCTAAGGCATACATTTCTACACAAAAAAAAATTTTTAAGTAAATACTGCATTGTGATTCTTAACTCTGTCTTGCTTTGGGAGAAGCTGCATCTAAATAGTTGGTATGAAATGTTATAATTAAGGAAGAGAAAATAAAGTTGATCGCTCAAGGCCATTACCACACAGAGGCATCTGAAGGTGTATCCTTATTTAGGATTGCTTAACTCCATTTGGATAGCCCTCCTCCTCATTCAGCCCTCTCACCCTCTCAGCAGTCTGAGAATTCAGTAGTGTCTTATGTGGAGGGGATGTTTCCATAGCAACAGTGGATACTGCATTGTCAGGCTGCTGCCTCGGACCTTCTTATACTGAAATAGTGGAAAAGTTATGGAGGAAGAATCCAAAGACCTTCAGCATTTCTCTGCCTCCTGTCACTTCCTATCTGAGCTGTCAGTCTGCACCAGGACAGCCAGACCCCATATAACAACTAATTAAAATTGTTAGTTGGCCCAGTGATGAATGACAACACAGTTTACAATATTGGTGGAAAAATAAAAAGGGCATAGTCTTTTCTCCCTACGGCAAATGCCCAGTTTGTGCAAAAGGAACCTTGTTTTTTATTTAAGTCAGAGACAGATTTTTGATAAATATTTTGTCACTTACAAACTGTAATGCTATTCTGCTGCAAACGACAGATCAGGAGGGGGAAAAGGAAAAGAAAATGTTCAGATGGTGATTTTAAAGTATAATGCTATCAGGAAATACACTGAGCCTTCCTCCCAGGTGCATCTGTGCTTGTATTGAAGTATATAAACTTTCACTGTGTAAATGTGATCAAAACTTTACCAAGGGCTATTTAGAAATTCTGCCTGTGGCCCCCACCGCCCAGCCGAGCTCCCACTTCTATCCCGCCCGCCGGTTTCTTGTTTAGAAACTGCCCAAGTACTAGAACACGCGGCTCGCGGAGCAGCTTGCCGGGCGCAGAGGGACTCAAGAACCGCCTGAGCTATGGCTGCCATCCGAAAAAAGTTGGTTATAGTTGGTGATGGTGCGTGTGGGAAGACATGCTTGCTGATTGTATTTAGCCAAGACCAATTCCCTGAAGTTTATGTGCACACAGTGTTTGAACATTATGTAGCAGACATTGAAGTGGATGGAAAACAGGTGGAGTTAGCTTTGTGGGACACAGCTGGTCAGGAAGATTATGATCGCCTTCGACCTCTTTCCTACCCAGATACCGATGTTATACTTATGTGTTTTTCCATCGATAGCCCTGACAGTTTAGAAAACATTCCAGAGAAGTGGACCCCGGAGGTGAAGCATTTCTGTCCCAATGTGCCCGTTATCCTGGTTGGGAACAAGAAGGATCTTCGAAATGATGAGCACACGAGGCGGGAGCTGGCCCAGAAGAAGCAGGAGCCAGTGAAACTTGAAGAAGGTAGAGACGTGGCGAATCGCATCGGTGCATTTAGTTATATGGAGTGCTCAGCAAAGACCAAAGACGGTGTCAGGGAGGTTTTTGAAACCGCCACAAGAGCGGCTTTGCAAGCCAGCCATGGAAAGAAAAAATCAGGGTGCCTTGTCTTTTAAACACAGTGGAAAACCCAAGTCCTCACTCGGTTAATTTTTGAAGTGCAGTTTATTAATTTAAGTGTATGATTCCTGGCCTTTTTCATTTATCCATAATGTACTTTAAGAGATTTACAAATAAGAAATCATCTTGCTACCAGTATTTAGAAGCCAACCATGATTGTTTAATGACAGTCAGTGTCCCAACACATCTGTGCACACCAGGGTTCCTCTGACATTACTCTTAATAACCTTCATTCTCCCAGCACATCTGGCACTAATTCAAGGGAATTCTTAACTTCTTGCTTCTTTCTAGAAAGAGAAAAGGTGACAACTTTTTCTGAATTGAGCTTAAATACTTTTATATTTAACATGTCCTGTTGCTGTCAGCTACAGAGCCCTCTGGGGAATAAATACTAAGTCACTTCAGAGCAGGACCTCTTATGAGGTTTTTATTGGTATAGCTCTGGGGTATTACTCAATTGTTTGAAAATGGGACTTGTCAGAGATAGCAGGTCCCCATACAGTTGTGGCAAAGCTACAACCCTGTGGTTTCATTTTAGTTACCTTAGAGTTACTGTATAATTGGTGCCACTTAATGTATGTTACCAAAGAATAAATCTATCTACCCCAGCTTAGACATAATTTTTTTTGTATAATTGAATTTCCTAATACTGATATTTGTTATCTCTGCAGAAGGTTTCTTAGGGATTTTTTTTAAAGTATAATTTAAACATGAAATTAGGTGGAAAAAAAAACATTGAAATCCCTTTTTGTCATTTTCTCCAGTGAATGACAGCCATTAGCAGTTTTTTTTCTGTACAACATAGCTCAATGTCCACCCCTATCTCCTGGAACTGGGGTCAGTGAATGGAGAATTGGTTCCACCCCAAGGATAGTTCTGAACTCAAGTTGCCAGCAACTTGGTCTATACAATGTTTCTTTCTTACTCTTAACAGTGGTAACTCCCCTTTAATCTCCTGGGAGAGCTTGCTACCGATTTTCTTTGTTGGTGGCCAAAGTCCCCCTTGGAACTTCTCATTCCTCTCCAGCTGACTAAACTTTTCTGTATCAGTTAATTTTTTCCAACTACCAATAGAATAAAGGCAGTTTTCTAAAACTAAAAAAGAGAAATTCTGCCTGCCCTAGATGCAATATTTCCCTGTCTCACTTCTTTCTTGGACAAGAGCAAAGCTGTGTAATGTGAGCAAAGTTGCCTTCAAGTAGAAGCCTTACTTATTTGTTTTAACAACATATGATGCTTTGTTGAGCAAAAAAGAACAATATCCACAATTCTCTTAGCAAATCATTACCTTACAACCTCAGAGCTGTACAAAAATCTGGCTTTTTCAGTGACATTTGGTGCATGAACAGCACCATTCTGGGTTCTAGGACCTCGCAGTAATCATTGGCAAATCAAAGGCAAAGTCTTGTTTTGTCTCCTTGCAAGAAAGCAATTGCCTACTTTGGGGGAAGAACAAAGATGGTGGAGTACCAGAAAGTACCACCAAGCTCTCCAAAACAACTTCTCCACAAAGACCTCAAACAAACATACCAGACTAAGCTCTGATTGGAAAATTCAAGAAAAACTCCCAGTGAGTCACATTTCCCACCCATGTCAGTATAGAAAGATAGTCAGAGAGTTCTGGGGATAGAATATAGTCAGACACACACAATATACAGTAACTGAAATAAGAGAGAGGCTCAGTTGTAGGGAAAGAGGAATAAGAATAGAGGGCAGATCGAAGAGCTATTAAAAAGTGCATACCCTTTGATCTAGTAATACCACTTCTAGGACTGTATCCCAAAGAGATCTTAGAAATGGGAAAAGGACCCGTATGTACAAAAAATCTTTATAGCAGCTCTTTTTGTGGTGGCAAAGAATTGGAAATCAAGAGGATGCCCACCAATTGGGGAATGGGTGAACAAGTTGTGGTATATGAATGTAATGGAATACTACTGTGCTATAAGAAATGAGGAGTAGACAGACTTCATACTGGGGAGACTTGTATAAACTGATGTTGAGTGAGGAGAACAGAACCAGGAGAACTTTGTACACAATTACAGACACATCATATTTGTAACAACTAATTTGATAGACTGGACTCCCCCCTCAGCAAGGCAAGGTTAGAAGACAACTCCAAAAGACTCATGATGGAAAGGGACATCGACATCCAAAGAAAGAATTGCAGAGTCTGAATGCAGACTGAAGCAAACTACTTTCTCTCTTTTGTGTTTTGTTTTGTTTTGTTTCCTCTTTTTCCTTGTTCACTCCATTGGTTATAATTCTTTTTTACAACTTGACAAATGTTTAATGTGAAGGTATTTGTAGAACCTATATCTGATTGTATGCCACCAAGGGGAGGGGGGGAGGAGAGGGAAGGGGAAAAAATTTGGACCTCAAAGGATTGTGGAACTGAATGTTGCAAACTAAAAGTAAGTAAATAAATAAATAAAAATAATAATGGAGGGCAGATTAAGGTAGGATTTTTTTTTAAAGAAACCAAGAGGGACAGCTAGGTGGTGCAGTGAATAGAGCACCAGCCCTGGAGTCAGGAGGACCTGAGTTCAAATCTGACCTCAGACACTTGACACACTTACTAGCCATGTGACTTTGGGCAGGTCACTTAACCCCAACTGCCCTCCAAAAAAAAAAAAAGAAAGAAACCAAGAAGGGTGAATTTGGAACATCACCAGTCTGGCAATTCCTTAACTATGCATGTTTGTTCTGAGGGTTTTATTTTTCTTGTTTTCTTAATTGGGGGTGAGCAGAAGGGAAAGGAAGAGAAGGGGTAGTTTCATATGAAAAAAAATGTTTTTTTTTTTAAAAAGTATTTGGAGTAATTGGGCATCTAGGTGGTACAGAGGATAGACTGTTGGACTTGAAATTCAAAATATCTGAGTTCAGATTTATTTTGATTTATTCTATGTGACCCTGGATAGATCATTTAACCTCTCTGAGCCTGTTTCCTCCCTTATAAAATGAGAATAATAATAGCACCTACCTTGCAGAATCACAGTTGTGAGATCCAATGAGGCAACATGTAAAGCACTTTATAAACTTTAAAGTGCTTTAAAAACACTAGCTATTAGTATTTTAGAGAAAATGTAACCAACATCACCCTTTAAAAAGAATGGTACAAAATCATCAGACAAATTTGTGACATCATTTCCTCAAGATTTGGAGTAGGCAATTCTTTCTTTCATGCAGCCTTTGGGCACTGACTTTTCCAAATAGTTTCATACCTATTTCAGTGTCTTACAAGAACAAGATTTCACAACACAACAGAATTCCTACTTTGATCAGAGCCCACTAAAGAGACAAGGGCTTTCTTGGACATGTGTGTGTGTTTCAGCTTACTGCAGTTCAGAGTTATATCTGTATCAATAAACCTGTAATAGTCTGTATCAATAGACAATTAAGCATCTCCTATGTTCCAGGCACTTCGATGGGTATAGGAGACAGAAATACCAAGAATAAAACAATCCCTTTTCTTAAAGCACTTACATTCTTTTTCTGCTTCTTGCTCTGGTGAGTCTTCTTTTCTCCACATTAAGCATTCATGAACTGCTGAAACACTAATTACTGAGAGATGCAATACTAACAGACCAACTGTCTGCCTCCTATTCCTTTTATCTGTTGCCTTTAAAAATATTTAATTTGTCCAAGCCCAATCAACTGAGGGAATTTTCTCTGGTGTTGGGAACTAGAAATAGCAACCATTAAGGTCTCCTTCAGAACACTTTTCTGGCTGCCTCTGGCATTGTCTCTCCTATGCCCAATTCCAGTCCACCATGGGGATGCCACTTGGAAGATACCATTGACCAGAGGCACATCAAGATGAACAATCCAATTAGAATTTAGAGGCCTAGCTAGTCTGCAAACTTCTCTATACTTAGTACTTCCCCTGGCCTATAGCTAGCAAAATCCTAACTCCCTTTCAGTTAATCCCTGATCGATAGTTGCCTAAGGCAAAAAAACAAAAAAACGAAAAACCCACCTCTTTTCCCTGCTTCCTCTCCCCATGGGCTTATCCCTGTCCTCAGTTCTCAGTCCTGCATTCTCTCCACCTATACCCTCCACTTCCACTGTGCCCTCTGGAACTTCTGCTTTATCTTTAACAAACTGCCCTTCATACTACTTCTCTTCCTCTCATCCTTTCCATCTTTTATTACTCACAGAAACTTTCTCTTGAAAACATAGGGTCCCATGCTACCCCTTTCACAGGTGGCTACTCCCATTATGCCACCAGACACATGAGTCCAGAAGCAGGAATCACCATACTCATTAGTCTCCACTGATACTTTGAGACCTTTCTTTACTCTGTCATTATCTCCGAGAAGCCTTTCCTCTTCTGAAGGTCATTTATCCATAGCTATCACTATCCAGACGGTTGTATCTACCATCCTCCATACCACTCTGTCCTTTTTCCATAAATTAGTGCCTAACATAGCTTTCCTTTCCACCCTAACCCCTTCCCTTTTCCTTAGTGACAACAATATATACATCGATGACCTACTGAACATTCTGGATGGCCAGTTTATGAACCACCTCATGGCCTATATCTCACTTACCTCAATTATTCACAAGGATGGTCTCATCTTAGACATTACTACTTGCAAAACAATGTTTTCCATGATCTTGACTTTTGAAATTTCTCCTCTCATCACAACTTTTCCTTACATTTCTCTCCCATTACTTAAATCTTCCTGAACTTTTTCATCCTTGCTGAAACCTTCAGTTCCCCAAATTCTCCTCCCAGTCCAGTCAATTAATCAATAAACATGTATTAAGCACCTACTATATGCCAGGCACCATGCTAGGTACTAGGGATACCAAGAAAAACAATGGTCTCTGCTTTCAGGGAGCTTGTAGTCTAATGGGAGAGGCAACAAGCTAAACTATGTATGAACTAGCTATATACAGGATAAATCGGAAATATTCCTCAGGGGGAAGGCATGAGAGGTTCAAAAAAGGCTTCCTGTAGAAGGTGGGATTTTTTTAGACTTGACCCTAAAATTAACCGGTTTAATAATAAGCCATTGCTCCACCCTTGAATTCCATACTCCATTGTCCATATACTACTCCCCACCCCCCATTTATGAACTATTCGATGTCACTGAAAGAAATCTTGCAATTGTAACAGCAGAGTCCACTAAAAATTCATGTTGTCTAAAATCAGCTAATTTTTCATTGGTGGGCATCATCCTTTTGTCCATCTTGTTGACTATTACACTCCCCAGAGTGGCTGTTTCAAACACGTTTTTCCCTCTTCCAGCCTCCAATGCTCTTTCCATCTTCCTCTCTCAGTGCAAGACCATGACACTTGTTGTACTAAGAAAATTGGAATAATCTCTCATGAGTTCCTTTATGTCCCCTCCTCTAAACCTCAGGACTTTTAAACATCTTTACTTATGTTTCTCATCCTTTTTTCTAGTGTCACATCGAAGCAACCTTTCTCCTTCCTTGAGTCAACATGTCTACCTGTGTTCTAGGTCCCATCTCTTACTGTTTCCTCCAGGAGTTTGCCCTTTTCTTCCCACTGTTTCACACTCCCCACCCCACTTCCCCTTGAAGCACTATGTCCCAGAAATCCCTGACCCTTCTACCATTAACTCCATCTGTCAGCTTATCCTCCTGCCATGGCCAACAAGCAGTACAGCCTTTGATGAGGCTTTAGAAAAAAAGTGATTGACAGGAATGCAAAATACCTATCGACTCCTTTGCCTCTTAGAAGCAAGCTCAGGTCTTTTTTTACCCTTCAAAAACCTTCCACCAACTCTATCATCTTATCATTTAGATCTTCTAAGTGTTAAAATCTTTTAGGTTTTCTAACTCCTCATCTTCCCTGATCTCATTGCAGCTTTTGACACTGTTGAACACCCTCTTCACATGAATTCTCTTTTTTCCCCCTTTGATTCCATGACATTCTTAATGCTCCATTCTTCAGCAGCCTTATCTCTGTTGGACTGTTATCAATCTCCTGCCTCTTTAGCATAGGGTTTCCCAGGGCTCTGTCATGCATATTTTTTTCCTTCTTTCTCTATACTTTCTGGTTCAATCATCACCTCTACACAAATAACTCCCAAACCATAACTATGATGAATTTCCTCCTCATCTCTATCCTTCAGAATCTTTTTTCTCTTCAAGGCTCAATTCAGTCCCCCCCCCCCCCCCTCCACACCCACCCCAACCCTGACTCTATGCCTTAAGGTAGAGAAACAAAAGCATTGACTTCAGAAGGGAATATAGACAAGCAGGGCAGTGCTGGAGCTACCATATTAAATGTGAAATATAAAACAAGCTGTAACCTGTGAAATTTCACAGTTTCATATATAGTATTTTTCTATTCTTTATTAAATAGAATGATCATATTTATCAGTGTTTTCCAAGCTCATAAAAATAAAAAGGAAACTTTACAAAAATTCTTTTTAACAAAAGTCTTTTTGAGGGAACAAACATATTTAAAGAAATATTATAGGAATAATACTATTAATGGAATAGTAATGGAATAGTCCAATGAGTCCTGGTGAAAAAAGCAAACCAATTTCTCCAATCTTCTTTTGCTTTTTTTCTTTGGAAGGGGGAAGGCTGGGCAGTTGGGGTTAAGTGACTTGCCCAAGGTCACATGGCTAGTAAGTGTTAAGAGTCTGAGGTCACATTGGAACTCAAGTCCTCCTGACTCCGGGGCTCTATTCACTGTGCCACCTAAATACCCCATCTCCAATCTTCTTAAAGACAGTTTTTTAAAGTTGTTGTTCCACTTGACTTGCTTAAACGTTTTCATGTATTTTTATAAGAATGTATTATCTCTTTCACAACTGCTACCCTATTTGAAAATTTTTTTAAAATATATATTAGCAAATATTCATAATCCAGCAAAACAAATGCTCACATTGACTATATCCAAAAGTATATGGTTTATCCTACATTTTAGAATTTTGAGTCCGTTATCTCTCTGACAAGAGATGGGTGACATGTTTCATCTTCTGTACTTTGGACTCAGGATTTATTATTGCATTTATAAGAGCTCTCAAGTCTTTCAAAATTGTTTTTTTTCCTATAATGTTGTTGACATATACATTGTTCTCCTAATTCTGCTTACTTTACACCAGTTACAAAGATTTTCCCAGTTTCTTTTGAAACTGTCCATTTTATCATTTCTTATGATGCAATCATATTCCATTATAGGCACACACCATAATTTGTCCATCCATTCCCAAATAGGATACCCCCTTAGTTTCCAATTTTTTACTTCTATGAAAAGAGCTGCTTTAAATGTTTTATACATATAGGTTCTTTTCTTCTTTCTTTAAACTCTTTGGGGACATGCCTGGAACAAAGGGTATGTACAATTTAGTAATTTGGGGAGCATACTTCCAAATGGCTTTCCAGAAAGACAATACCAATTCACAGTTCTACCAATGGTGCACCAATACACCTGTTTCCCCATAGCTCTTAAACATTTTGTTATTTTCCTTTTCTGTCATCTTTGGCAATCTGGTGGGTGTAAAATAGAACCTTAGAGTTACTTTAATTTGAATTTCTCTATTATTTGTGATTTGGAGTATTTTTAAAATATTGTTAATAGCTTGGATTTCTTCCTTAGAAAACTACTTCTTTATATCTTTTGACCGTTTATCTATGAGGACATGGTTCTTAGTATTATAAATTTGAATCAATTTCTTCTTATCTCTTGGATATGAAACCTTTATCCTTAAACTTGCTACAAAGATTTTTTTCCTGCTAAAGACAGGTTTTCTTGTGAACATTATAGGAGAAGATGAGGAGGGGGCTACCAGGGTAGTCATCCTATCAATGGTATCTCTTGACTTCAAAGTTAATACAATAGTGATTTTTTAAAAATGTACATTTTTTGTAAAATTTCCTTCCTTTTCTCAAAGGCAAACTTTGTATGGGAAGAACAGGGAGGATTATGAAACAAGTTTTCTATCATCATAACCATTTTTTAAAATACAAACCTTAAAGCACAAGGTACAAACTATAAGATATTTCACACTGGAATATGTTCCTAAGTGTGACCAATCCTATGCAGCTCACAACTTATGAGGACCACCATAGAACCAAAATTCCATGCTAGGTCATTTTATACTTTATTGAATATTAGGCTAGAAAGACAGGGCATGAACATTTTGATTCTGCCTCTCTCGCTATCTCCCTTTAAGATTAGGACAACCATTTCTGTACTCAAGATTCTCTGTCTGTATAATTATAATAATGGACAAAGGTGTTATAAAGATTTCAGGTAATGGATATAATAAGGACTTGTGTGTCTATCTACAGCTCTTATAAAACTGGGGGTCAAGAGAACATCACCCTTTGGCCATATCAGGCCACCAATCCTACCCTTGTCTTATCTTTTTTTTATTTAGGTTTATTTTTGCTTTTGCTTTGTCTGTAAACATGATTGCCATCCCTGCCTTTTTTACTTCAGCTCAAACATATTAGATTCTGCTCCAGTCCTTTATTTTAACTCTGTATGTGTCTTTCTGTTTCAAGCATGTATCTTATAAACAACACATTGTTGGATTATGGTTTCTAATCCATTTTGCTATCTGCTTCCATTTTATGGGTGAGCTCAACTCATTTACAGTTATAATATTTCTGTATAATTTATTTATAAATCATATATAACATATATAATTTATAATTATAAATAAACTGTATATTTCCCTCCATCCCATTTTCTTTTCTTTCTCTGTCTCACTCTCGCTCTCACTCTCTCTTTTTATCCTGACCCTCATCAAAAGTTTTACTTCTAACCACTGTCCCCCTTAATCTGCCCTCCCTTTTATTATTTCCCCCACTTTCTCTTATTCTCTCTCTCTCCCATTTTCCCAGAGGATAAGATACATTTCTATACATAGCTGAGTGTGTATATATCTTTTTCCCCTCTTTGAATCAATTCTGACATGAGGTTTAAGCATGGCCTGCCCCTCCCCCCCACTCCCATTTCCCCTTCCATTGTAAAAGCTCTTCCTTCAGTACCTCTTTTAAGTGAGAAACTCTTCCCCGTTCTGTTTCTCCTTTCCCCCTTCTCCCAGTGAGTGCATCCCTCTTTCTCGTCTCTTACCCATGCCTTCTGTCTGTCCTCCTTTTAACTGCCCTAAGAACTGTAAAGTTCTTAGGAGTAACATTTATCATCTTCCTATATAGGAATGTAAACAATTTAACTTTATTAAGTCCCTTGTGATTACTCTTTCATGTTCACCTTTTTTGCTTCTCTTGAGTCTTCTATTTAAATGTCAGATTTTCTATTCATCTGTGCTGTTTTCATCCGGAATGCTTGAGAGTCCTCTATTTCATAAAATATCTATTTTTCCCCTGAAGGATTACACTTAGTTTTTCTAGGTAGGTTCTTCTTGATTGTAATCCTAGGTCCTTTGCTTTCTGGAATATCATATTCCAAGCCCTCTGCTTCCTTAATGTAGAAGCCACTAAATTTTGTGTGCTCCAACTATGGCTCCATGATATTTCAATTGTTTCTTTCTGACTGCTTGAAGTATTTTGTCTTTGACCTGATAGCTCTAGCATTAGGCTGTAACATTCCTGGGAATCTTAATTTTGGGATCTCTTTCAGGAGGTAATAGGTGGATTCTTTCAATTTCTATTTTACCCTCTGGATCTAAGATATTGGGGCAGTTTTCCTTGATAATTCTTCAAATTTGATATCTAGCCTCTTTCTTTGATTGTGGCTTTCAGGTAGTCCAGTTATTCTTAAATTCTCTCCTCAATCTATTTTCCAAATCAGTTGTTTTTTTTTCCCCTGTATCTCATATTTTCTTCTATTTTTTCATTCTTTTGACTTGTTTTATTGTTCCTTTGTGTCTCATGGAATCATTAGCTTCCACTTGCCTGATTCTAATCTTTAAGGAATTATTTTATTTTTTTTTTAATTTTTGGAGGGGAAAAGGCAGTGCAAGTGAGATTAAGTGACTTGCCCAAGGTCATACAGCTAGTAAGTGTGTCAAGTGTCTGAATCTGGATTTGAACTCAGGTCCTCCTGACTCCAGGGCTGGTGCTCTATTCACTGTGCCACCCAGCTGCCCAAATAATTAATTTTCTTCAGTAAGCTTTAGTGCTTCTTTTTCCATTTGGCCAATTGTTGTTTTTTAAGATGTTATTTTCTTCACTATTCTTTTGTGCCTCTTTTAACCAGCTGTTAATTCTCTTTTCATAATTTTCTCTTGATTAGCTCTTAAAATTAATTACGGTTGCCTGGGAGCATTTCTCAGAGATTAACAATGTATCATTTCTAAATGAAATAAAATGCAATAACTACAATATAAAGCAAACCAGTTCAAAAACTCAGATCGCTCAATATATTTGTTATATAAGCCCCTGTTGGAAGTTATTTCATTCATTTAATACATCTCTACTGTTTGCAGAGCTTTAGATTAAATACTATGAGAAATGAGAGAGAAGATACAGTCCATAATCTCATGGGCTCTCAGTCCTATAGATAAAACATAAATCACAAACACAGATAACTGTAACATACAGTTATGTGACAAGTACAGTAGAGAGTTACAAAATAAAGTTCCCTCTCTAGGTGCGGGGTTCATAGAATGAGAAGATCTGGAAGGGATCTTAGGATCCCTTATTTTACAAATGAGGAAACTGAGGCCTAGGGAAGTTAAGTGAACTGCTCAGAATTACACAGATATGAAAAGTCTGAGGAAGGAATTGAACCCAGATCTTCCTGACTCCAGAACCAGGGCTGTAGAGGGGGAAGATTGTTAACCAACCCAGGGGAGAAGGGAAAGTTTCATGAGATAGGTATCTTTTGAATTGTTCTATAAAGAATCAATGAGAATTCAATAGGAAAAGAAGAGGAAGAAGGAGAATGCATAACTTAAAGAAAAGAGACAATTAGGATTTATCTGTCAAGACTCCTCAAAGCCTCAGTCCTAGAATACTTCCTTCATAATTCCTGGATCTCAGGAGCTAAGAGAGCTAGAAGCAAAGCCATAATCAGCATGGGATATCTGGGCGTTCTTCCAGGGTCTTGACATCCCCAGGGTACAGGAGACAGTAGCACAAGACCATGAGTCATGAAGAAGCACAGAATTAAGAAAGCACCTCTTCCCTGCTACCCCCTACCCAGCTGGCAATGTTATAGTTGGGGAAGGATAACTAAACTTGATAGGAGTTGGGGTGTGCAAAGTGCATTACTTATGTGTTTCATTTGACCCTTATAATAATCTTGTGAGGTACAAGTGGGGGCTATTATGATCCCCATTTTGTAAATGAGGCAACAGGTTGAAAGAGCTTAATTGTCTGGCCTGACACCACACAGCGACATTTGAGGAGGGATTCAGACTCAGGTCTTCCTGATTCCTGTTACAGTACTCTATTCGCCTTTAATCAAAGAGTAGACACCTTCCACCTTATCTGGCCCAGGGCTGCCACCTTCTGAGGGTCCTATTGCTGCCATGTTCCTCATTCTCACCCATTTTTTCCTCCTGGCATACATAACTACAACAAATTGAAAGGTGGAGAGGGGTGGGGGGAAAAGTGACCAGCCATAAGCATACATGCTATCCTCGGGGTATTTTGGGGTCTCTGTCTACTCCTTAAATTTGCTCCACAAACAAGAAACTCCCAATTAACATCTCTACTGAAAGAGATCTTAGAGATTTTCTAGTTCATCCCTCTGATTTTACAGATGAGGAAACTGGAATACAGTTAACCTGGTGGTTAATAGGAATGCCAGTTGCATTGTATTCTGCTATGGTTTCCACCTGTGGTCTTCATAGAGCTTTCCCCAGAGTTAATCAATCTTTAGCATCATTAATGAGAAAAAAAATACTTCTTCCAGGTTCAAGTGTCAGGTTCTAATCTATTCCTTAAGGTCACATAATTTTTCTTCACAGTATCCAACATTCATAATTTAAAATTTCAGCTCTTTCACTTTCCCTATTAAGCAATTACTTTGATTACTTCATTATCTTACATTTTTCTCCCTCAAGACAATTCAAGATGGTTTCTGACTATCATAAGTCATGAAGATTTCCAATACATTCTAGCTCCCTTTATTAGCATGATCTGCATTAGCAAGGAATTCATTTTCATTCTGAAGGCTAAAAACAATTTCATTATCTGATCAAAATTATCTTCTCATACACTCTAAGAAACGATTTCCCTCATTTGTGGTCTCATTAAGCATTTCATCTTCATTCACTGCAGAAAAGAATGTCTTCATATCACACTAAACAGTCCTTTTTTCTGTGACTCAGTTCACAATATCTTTAGCTAAGGACTGTTATATGACTCACTTTCTTTTCCTCTAATATAGTAAAACTGTATACAACTCCCATTTGCCTACTGCCTTTTTGATATAACGTGATTTTCGATTGGTATCTAAATTTGTTTAATTGTACATCCAGTCATTACCCCTATAGTACAAAGAGTAGGAAGATGGAGGAGCCAGAAGAGACTGAAGGAGGCCTTCCTTAGCAAAGGAAGACACTGAGATGGTAAGGGTAGATGAGTGGGGGGATGGAGAATGTTCTGATCAGGAGATAACAAAGAAAGAATTGTCAGATGCCCACCAGAACTAACTCATTGGCGGGATTTCAAGACCACCATCTTGGGAATGAATGTTTTTATTTCTCTACTGAAATACTGCCATAGCCTCCTTAACTAAACTACATGCTTCCTATCTCTCCCCACTCTGCTTCATCCTGAAGACTACTACCAGGGGTAGCTCTGACTCTGTAGTCAGGAGACCTGGGTTCTCAATCATGACCTACTTTCTGCGACCTGTGTGACCTTGGGCAATTCACTTCACTCCTTTGAGGCTTAGAATCCTCATCTGTAAAATGAGACCATTGGATAAGATAATTTCCACATTCCTTTCCAGCTCTGAATCACTGACTCTGTGATTAATTAATGTGCAGTTCTCCTCCCAGGAAAACACTGTTAAAAATTCTTCAGTAGTAAGTGGGGGATTCTTTTAGTTCTAACATTCAAGGCTCTCTATGACCTCACTTCAACCATCTTCTCCAACTCCATTTTCAACCAACTTCTCCAACTCCTTGCCATCTTTAAATCAAATCCAATCAAGGAAAATCTATAGTGAAGTTCTAGATTGTTCATATTTGTAGGTGATACCCTAGAATATAACAAAGCTTTCTTAGTGAATCCACTGTAATGCAAAAGGTTCTATCTAAATATCCCTGCTTAAAAAAATATAGAAGAAACTCATATATTGCCTAGACCATAGCATACCCCTGGAGAGGCAGCTCACCAAAGTATATCTTGGAGTTTGGTCCAGAAATGCATTGGAAGATCATAGATTTAAAGCTAGAAGGTATCTCAGAGACCAATGAATCCAAGCCCTTAATTTTATAGATAAGGAAACTGAGGCACAGAGAGACTGAGATGACTCTTCCTGGGAACTGAGCCAGGATTAGAATTCAGTTCTTTCTGGTGCATTGGAAATACCAGGGAATTCATGGATCCACCAAAATACCAAAGTCGTCACTAATGGGTGGATTTCCACCATGGCGCTGCTTCTTGGAGAAGACAAGCAATAACTCCAGACAGGACAGTCTTACAGCTAAACAGAGTCATGTCCAATGGCCAGAAGAATCAGGTCTGACATGAATGGTAATGTGGGATGTCTGCTCAGCAGCTAAGGTGTCATAGTCTCCTCAGGGAGGAACGGAGCATTTAGATGCTTTATGTTTCCACATTAATGCATGTTTATGAGTATTTTGTGGCCATAAGTATTTATCAAAGCACAGGAAATAAAAAACTGGCCTATCCTTGAGATTCATGTTATACAATGAGCACCTTTCTACTGGAGACCCTGCTACACACATTCTGGGCAGATCCTAGCTATGAATTAATTCAGCCACTTTTTAAAGAGAATAATTATTAACCACTTATGTTCCAGACAGTATAGCAGGCACTAGGAATGAAAAACAAGATAATACTTCCTCTCAGGAAACTTATGTTCTAATAGGGGAAAACAAAACAAAAGAGAGAAGAAGCGGGAGAAGGAAGATGAAATAGACACAGCGTGGGTTTCTGCCCAGGGTCAGTTTGGCAGTTGTGGAGGTGAAACAGATTGGAGAGTAAGCTGAAAGTAAGAAACTGAAAGTAAGTCAGGCCTTCCAGAATGAGTCAGGGCCCGCTGCTACAACTTGAGGGATGGACATTTTTTTCTCTCTCCTTTAATATTGCCCTAGCTTCCTGAACTTCCTCTCTGCCTTGCCTTGTTTCTGTCTCCCTTCCTCCTGAACACTGTTGCCAGAGGCAAATGGTCTCTGCTTTAATGGGGCCCTCTGGGCCACAGGGTGCATAAAGTCTGCAGAAGGAGCACAAATAATCTGATTCTTCAAAAATAGCTGTGATTTCATTAGTTTGACTCTTTCTTCTATTGACACAGATCACAGCCCCTCTGCGCCTTATTAGAATCCTAGAACCATCGATCTAGAGCTGGAAGAGACCATAGAGGTCATCGAGTCCAACTACTTTATTTCACAAATGAGGAAACTGAGACCCAGAGACTTTAAGAGATTTGACAAAGTCACCCAGGTAATAAGCGATGGAGATGAGAAGCCAGGTCTGCATGCAGCAGGAACTGAACCACCTCTCTTAACAGGTTACTATAGCCATTACCTTGTGGCGGCATTCTGACCAACTCAACTGAACTGGTCCTCCAACGACCACTGTCATCTCTTCCTGATTCCTCCCTCAAAGCCCTGTTCAGCTTGGTAGAAACTGCCTGAGCTTTCACTCATGGGCAGAGACTCTCAGAACTCATATCCACTTAAAACATTCTTTTTTCTCTTTATTTTTGTGAACTTGAAAAACATCAACAAACATTAACATTTCCTTATACAAAGAACAGAAAACAGGACTGCACCTGTTTGGGCTTTTAAAAAATGCATATTTCAAAATTAATGCATGTGTTCCAATACTGCCTTGCTTGGCTATGTCTCCATATGAACTTCTGCTACAGCATCACCTCTGTGTCATCACAATGAACCATCAGAGTGAGACTTAAGTGGAGAAATATTTATATAACAGTTTGTTACTAATAATTGCCTTTCTTTAAGCCTAGAGGCATAATGGCCCCTAAAGTCTATGGGGCTCCCTTTCCTGGGTCTTTAGGCAGTTGGTTTTAGGTGAAAAACTATGGTCTCTCTGAGCCCCTAAAAAAAACTAATATTGAAAACTAAAAATAAACAAAACCAGTAATTACTTTCAAGTGGTAGGATAATCAGTAGAGCTCCACCCTGACATTTATAAATCTTTGAAACAGGCATATCTGTTTTAATGAAGTAAAATACTATTGTGGATAGAAGTCTAGCATCCAAATAAAATAGAATCGTTTCTTCTCATTGTCACTATAAGCATTCACTATAGAAACCTGGTGGCTTCCACAGTCTCCTGTTTCACACTCTTGATTTGCTTCTCAGTTTGGTGAAAAATTACCCAAATGCTTCCTCACTTCACTACAAGGTTATTGAAAAAGATATGAAATGGGAAAATGTGAATGCCATACTAGTGTGAGTTGTTCCATATGGAAGACACAAAAGATCCCTTCTACCTGTCTGTTTCTTTCAGTTATTTTCATTTTTTGAGAATTAGAAGAGCACTAGAGGGAATAACCAGGGAGATGAGCCTCTTCTATTACACACTTTCCCTAGCCTTCTCATTGATCTTATCTCACACAGTGAAATATGCCTCTGATTTTCCTCTCCTTCATATATACTATTACCTTAGGCAAGGGGAACATCTACCAAGTGGGAAGGAGTTTGCTATCCTAATTATCTGGCCTGATTATAATTTGATTTATTCTTTAATAATTTTAGTAATTTTCCCCTAATCTCTGCAATACCTAAATAAAGAAACTACTCTGTTTTCATATGACTGGGTGAAATGAAGGTGTTTTATCATCCTGTGGTACCACTCTCTTGTGGTTCTCCTACCCCTTTAACATTTCCCTCACTAGTTTGTAAGATCCTAGATTTAGGATATCTTAGACACAAAAGCAGGGGCCCAAGAGTTTAAGTGACTTGCCCAAGGTCTTATAGGTAGTAAGTGGAAGAGCTAAGAATGACATGGGTCCATTAACTACAAATGCAGCTCTCTTTCCATGATAGCACAAGGCAGTTTCCCTTTCTTCCTTCTTTTCTCTAAGTGTGGATATTGACCAAGGTTCTGCCATAGAATACATCTCTTCTCCCTCCATACTCTCCTTGAATGATCTCATCCTCTTCCCGGACTATAATCCATCTCCATATCAGGATGTCTAAGGTCCCATCTCTTTCCTCCAATGCAGTCCTGTATTTTCAATGTGCCTACTGGATATCTCCCACTGATTATTTTAAAATCCCTCAAACTCAACATATCTAAAATGATTCTCCAAATCATTTTCACCCCCAAATCTGTCTCCCACACTTACTCATTTCTGTTTTTTTAAATAAGTTTTTGTTGGTCTTCTGGTTTTTTTTTACATTATCAAAATTTTCCCCAGTGTTCCTTCCTCTGCCTCTCCCAGAGAGCCATGCCATATAATAGACCAAAAAAAAAATCAGCACAACCATCAATACATTGAATAAGTCTGAAAACATGGAATTTGCAACACCTGTGGAGCTCCCACGTCTACAAAGGGATGGATTAGGAGTGTCCTCAAATCTCTTTATTCCATTTCTCTTCATGACACCTGCCCTTCTTCTTCCAGTGATTTATAATCTCAGTGTCTTTTGTTCCACTCTTTCTACATCTCCCAGAGTCAAGTCCTTTGGCTTCTGCTCCCACAGTACTGGCTTACCTTCCTCCTCTCATTTCTACTCACAGTTACCTCCTCAGTTCAAGCCCTCATTATCTCCTGCCTGGATTATCACAGTATCCTCCTAAATGCTTATTCTCCCTTTTCTAATCCATCTTTCATGCAGCTGCCTAAATAGTCTTCCTAAGGCACATTTCTAATCATGTGTCATTCCCCTTGCTCAAAACCTTCCTGTGGTCCCCTTTTGCCTACAAAGCAAAATGTGAACTCCTTGTCCTGGAATTAAAGGCCTTTCATCCTGGCTTCACCCTGCCTCTCCAGTCTCCTCTTACACTATTTCCCAACAAGCATTTTGTCTTGGAGCCAAATTGGTCTCATGATCCTTTTCTCTCATCTTGCCCCTTCCCTTGCCTCTTGTCATTTTCACAGGTTGTCATCCTTCCTGGATCAAAATCTTTCCATATTTCTGCCTATTCATGTCCTCTCTTACTTACAGGCTTAGGTTTTCCCCCTTCTTCCACAAAACCTTCCTTCTCTAATTGCCCCAGCTACAGATGACCCATTCTCTATCATTTCTTTCCTAATCTCCTCAGCTACAGGTGACTTCTCCCTTCTCAAATCCCTCATCCTTTTCTGTTTAAATTCTTTGTGGCAATCACATTCTGTCCTGCATCATATCTTCAGCAGAAAGCCTTTCCTGACTCCCCCCAGCTTCTTATATGTATTTGTAATTATTATTCACTTTATATTTATACCATATGTATATTTTACAGGTACTTGTCTCCCTCACTAATATGTAAGTTCATTGTGAGTAGATGGTCTTATTTGTTGCATTTGTATCTCCAGTGCCGTGCCTAGCCCAAGGCCTGGAACCCAGTAGGTACTTACCTGATACTTGCTGATTAATTGACCAAGGGAGTTTTCTGATCAATCTGAGTTGCTGAAAGAGTAGTGTCCCTTTGCTGTCAATCTGATGAGTATCTTTTTTCACATGGTGAATGTGAACTTGTCCATTGGAACCTTGTGGAGATGACTAAACACATCTTAACTATGTACCTACGGATGCTCCTAATTTGAATTAGTTAGCTCAGAGTCTTAGGAAGACAGGGTCAGTTGGGAGGAGCCACACTTTATGCTGGTCTATAGTGGATGGATGAATGTTGTTTGTCCTTGGACCATGACTTCAGGGAGGTGATGCCATGACTTGCAAGTGAATAGGATTTGAGTAAGGCAGGACTGTGTAAAGTTACCAGTCTCACTTTCTCCTCTGGAGCCACCTGAGTCCAGTGGTGAGATCAGGGTGACTGGAGATAGCCCTTTTTAAGCTGAGGTCTTTAACAGGATGGATAAATGAATGAATGAATGAAAAACATTAAGTGCTTACTATGTTCCAAGCACTGGAGAGGGAAATGGAAAAAAAAAGACAGAACTTGGTTTCAAAAAACTCACATTCTAATCAAGGAAGGTAACACATAGGAGAGTCCAGCTGTAGGACTATAGGAAGGCCCAAGAGTTGTAAGGGTTCAGCTTCCAGTCAGATGGCAAGCCCCTAGAGTCCTTAGGATACATTGGGCTGTGTCTTTCATAAAAGCAGCCCACCACCATTGGGAAGGGGAAGCGGGCTTAAGGGTGGGAGTGCAGAGGAGATTCTGTGTTCTCTTTGGTAAGAATGGGGATGAAAAGTCAGTCCATGGCCAGGAAGTGAAAGGGAGAAGGGGACATTGGCAGGGAAATTGGGAGCAAGGTCTGAGGAGGGGAAGATTGGGAAGTTGGGTCCCTGTTTGGTGCCATCTCTGGCTGTGGAATCTGTGGTAACCCTTCACAAGAGATTCTAACAGGGTAGCAGATGTGTGGGGGGGAAGGTTCAAAGGAACAGGTAATGGCTGCTGAGTGGCATAAGGGATGATAAGGTGATTAGCTAGCTAGCTAGATAGATAGATCCTTGCTCCTATGGTCCTAGAGAGGTGTTTCTTTTTTTTTTTTAAGCAATCAGGTTTAAGTAACTTGCTCAAGGTTACACAGCCAGTTATTTCTGGGTGTGGTGCTAAGTATCTGAGCCCAGATTTGATCTCCAGGTCATCCCAACACTGGAACTGGTGCTCTTACTCGCTGAGCCACCTGGCCACCCCTAAGCAATTGGGGTTAAGTAACTTGCTCGAGGTTACACGGCCAGGTGTTTCTGAGTGGATGCTAAGTGTCTGAGCCCGGAATTCGATCCCCAGGTCATCCTGACACTGGAGCCGGTGCTCTTACTCTCTGTGCTACCTGGCCGCCCCAAGAGGTGTTTCTTTATAATATTGGTCCTGAATGTGAGCTTCTTCTACGGTCTGGGGGGTGAGGGTGTGATGGGGTGATGGGGAGGATTCGGGTAGAGTTCTAGGCATCACGATCCTAGTCTAGCCTTCTAGGCAGAGAGGAAAGATTTCATGGGTTATGCCACCCACAGGACTTGCCTCACAGGTAACCCTAAATTCAGTTCCCTTTTGAGAACTGTCTAAATCATGACATGGCATTGAATCTTTGTGAGTCTATGAAAAAACGGAAACTATTGGGGAAGGACAATTATACTGTTGATTTGTGAGCACCTTTACATGTTTTGCATTTTCTCTAGGGTGAAAAAAACACCTTTTAAAAATGCATTTGTTACCGTGAGTGCTTATATGGGATCTGTAGAGATTGTGCACTCTGTCTAGGAGAAATGATCTTTTAGAGTTGCTCCCTAGAGTGGACAAGGTTCCATGTAATCCCAAGGTTTGGGGCCACTGGGCCATAGGTTACACTTGTCTTATTTACCTACTGGATTAGAAACTCCTGCAGATTCTCTGGTACAGTTTTAAACTTTTGCATCCCTAACACAGAACAGTGCCTGGTATACAGCAAGTATTTAATTTTATGAGCTGAATTATAAAATCATCCCCTATAACTTACAGATCCCCTAGCTACCAATTATATTTCCATCAGTGGTTCTGCTTGGTTATGACTCCAGGGAACATCATGCCTCCCCAGGGTAAGATGATCATCTGATCTCTCCTCACTCTTCAGACTGACTCAACTTTTGATACTTCAACACCTTCTCAAATTCTTCAGTTGCCTCTAGCCTTTGATTAGAAGACCGGAGGGTGGAACAATGGACTCCTCCCAAAGCCTTTACTGAGGGTTCCATTTTCTATCAGGGGCTGTACTTGGATTCAGCTCTGCAGGACCAAGTACCCCTGGACCAAGTACCCTTTTCAGCTTCCATTATATATTGTCTTCTCCCATCGAATAGGTTAGGAGCTGTCTTTTTAAAAATTTATTTCTAACAGTGCTTATTAAATGTTTATTGTGTTGACTTAAGGTTGGGCATTCTACCACACTTGTTTTCTTTATTTTATTTCTAATCTGTATATAACAGGGCATGGTCGAAAGAATACTGTTTGGGGAGTCAGAAGACTCTTGGTTCAAATCTGACTCTACTCATGTAGGTAAAGCCTTAGTTTCCACAGACATAAAATGAAGGGGTTGGATAAAATGGCCTCTGATGTTCCTCCCTTCTAGCTCTAGCCCTGTGATTCTAGGAAATATTTAATATAAGATGATGTCTCTTAGATATATCTAATACATATGGGACTTTACTTTGGAAGTATTCTTTTTACTCATACAATAGTCATACTCTCAAAATATCCTCATTAGAGAGATTATTGTCCCTTTTTTCAACTAGGGAAATTGAGATACAAACTAATTAAAATGCACTAGGGTAGTAATGAATATAACATTCCTAAATAAAATACCAAAAAATATCCCCATCTCCAAAGATTAATAAGTAATTCAATCAGAAATACTGGTAATTATAGTTTGTAGGAAACTAGGAAAATAAAACTGACCCAAAACACTGATCTAGAGAGACTAGCCTCCCTCTAGATGTCACACACACTTTGATTTCCTAGATCCCCAGCCTATGTAGACTGTGTCTGAGACGCTGCAGCAGCACCAAGGCTGGGCTCCTTTGAGGTTGTGTTCTCTCTGAATACAGTGTCAAGAAACATAAACCGACTTGCTTCAAGCATGTCAAAAGCAGCAGCTTTTGAAGACTGGAAGAGTCTTAGTGGGTTTTTGAAAAACAAAAATACACCTGATAAATTTTTATTAACTGGTGAAAACATGGGGGGGAAAGTCATAGTGAATTTAATCCCAACCCCTACCTCTTCTAAAATGAAATCATTTTTGGTTAGGACAAAGAAAAAGGAAACCCCAATGGATATATATATATATATATTTTTTTTTTAAGGTACTAAATCCTTAAAGCAGATCTCACTGTGTCAAAGGCTTCTCCATCCAAACTTGAATAAATTGTAAGCACAATGTTGGTTGAAAATGTATGAAATTCATGTATTCTATAAAGCCAGACTACAGCCTGGATCTTCTCTATTTGAAGATTCCTATTTAAACATAATTGATCAAAGGCTTCATGAAAGTCAAGTATCTTTTGATTTTAGAATGTGGGGTGATCACCTTTCAGGTTTCATTGAAACCACATAAGGCACTTAGAGTACAACCTCCTCTCAAAAGTCCCCAGTGAGGTCTCTGCCTCTTCCTGAGGTCCAGGGAGCCCTATGGAGCTCAGTGTGCATCAGGGGCCCCTGGATTCAGGAGTGAGCTAGACCAAAGGCAGCAACCTTTTATTGATGGAAAAGCTCAGTGGAAGGAAGCTCCACTGGGAGCTGACCATAAAACAGAGGCCAACTTGACATGGGAAAAAAAAAACAAATAAAGAGTTTACTCTAACTAGAAAAGACAAACATGAATGCAGGAGAGAAGTAGAAGATACTTATCCAGAACAATTTGAAGTTAGAGAGATCACAAGGGTTAAAGCACAGAAAGAGAAATCAGAAGAGTCAGCTACCCCTGGAGAGATAAGAGGGGAGATTTAGGGCAGCAGCTCCAATGAAAAGAGGAAAGAAACTTCACAGGCCATAATCCCTCAGCTCTTCAGTAAAGGGTAGATGGTCAGCAGCCTGTCTGCTTCCCACTGCATCTGTCTCTACTCCTTTGCCCCCTCTTCAGATGTCTGTGGCCTTGCCTCCTTTCTTCCCCCCCGTCCACTCAGAACAACTTCACAGCACAACTGAATAGCTACAGTCGATCAAAAGAAAACCCCCAAAAGCAGAAAAACAAAATTAAAAAGCTTTGAAAATCATTTTAAAGCTGAACCACTCTTACTTTTCCTTCTCCCATTTGAGTGGGCCAGACAAAGTACTTTCTGCCATTGGAGTTCTGCATGCTACTGGGTGGGTCTGATAGATGGAGGAGAATGAACAAGGCAAGAAGGCAAAAAAGGACCAATAGGAAGAGAACAGGGAGGAGGACCTAGGTGAGACTTAGGGTTCAAATAACTGGTGAAGATTAAAGGCTGCTTATAATAATTAGGATTATTTTATTAAAACTTTCCTCAGTCATATTGTGTGAATTGCAAAAGGACAATCTACTTCGTCATGCAAGGGAGGACCATGAAAACACATTCCCAGGTTTCCTGGATGGGGGCTATGAGCCCAAAGGGTGGCAAGTCCCCTAAAGTGCACTTTTTTGTATCATAACTTTCTAACACGAATCACATATGCAAAGCATTTTAAAAGTAATAGGCTAAGCATGTTTCCCTTCATATACATATATACCTCTGAGGACCTTAAGAAATCCCCTAGCACTTTATTTTACAATGGAGAAAACTGAGGCCCACAGATGGAAGGTGACATGCAGGATTGTTCTGGATAGGAAATCCTATTGTTTTATGCTAAATTCGAAGCATAGTTTCAGATGTAGTGGTATCCTTACGGCCAGTTGGGAAAGACCAGGGGCTAATATGCACATGGGTACCCAGAGGGATAAGGAATGTTTTTAATATTTGAATGAGGGCACCACCTTTTTCTCACCATCCTTATTTGATAGTGGAGACAAGGGATGCCTCAGAAAGACATTTTGAGACAAGAGCTGAATTTGTCTAGTAAGGAGCTGGTTCTTATTGTGGTGAAGTGAGCACTCTGGACTGTCAAGGACAATTCCCTAGTTCCTGCTACCCAAAGATAAACGAGGCTAGCAAGAACCCCTAAACAGGGGACACCACTTTCACAGGAACACACAGGCAGGATGATTCTCAATAAGACAATCTCAGAAGGACAGTTACTGAGGGAGGCATCTAAAATTGATGTATAGCAGGCAGATCTCAAAGGTTTCATTTCCCATGACACTTAAACCTAAAAGATCAGCATGTATTGAGAGAAGTTCTCTGGACCACATTTCCCAGAAGGCTTTACATCTGACTTCAGAGTATGGTGATGCCAAGAAAGAACTACTCTGTTTAATAGGGAGTACTCTACAGAGCCCAAGGTTTTAAAACTGGATTAGTGCCAAGAGGGAAAATGGAGAAAAGATAACTATTGGATAGTTCAAGTGGGCACAAGAAGAGTAAGCTTAAGCTTGTGGTCAGACTGGGAGAAGGAAGGAAGGAAATAAACATTTATTAAGCACCTACTACAACTATTATCTCATTTGGTCCATACAACAGCCCTGGGAGATGGATGGTATTAAGATCCCCATTTTACATTTAGTGAAACTGAAGCAGACAGCAGTAAAGTGACTTACCTAGGGTCACACGGCTGGTAAGTGTCTGAAGCCATAATTGAGTTCAGTTTTTTTCCGGAATCCAGACCCAGCACCTCTATGCGCTGTGCCATTAAATAAAAAGAAAAGGACCACATGTTCTCCTGAAATTCCATGTATGGCCGTGGAATTCCCAAATTCAAGAGTCAGGACTGAAGAGTCAGGAAGGGTCGGGATTGGCTGAAACCGCAGTCCTCACTGAGTCCTGTTTTTGCCCCATGGTTATAAAAACCATAACTCTGAAGAGGCAGAATGGTATGGCAGAGACTTGGAGCCAGGGATCGAGATTCAAATCTCAGTCCTTTCCATCTGCAGGACTGTGGGCAAATAATTTCTCTAAGGCTTAGTTTACATATGTGTGAAGGGGAAGGGAAGGCAATAAGCCTTTCTGTAGCATGTACTGTATGTAGCATGAACAGGCACTGTGCTAAGCACTTTTTTTTTTTACTAACTTTATCTCACGTGGAGATAACGATTAGATTGAGAAGAAAGCACTTTGTGAAACCATAACATGTTCAGAAAATGTGAGTGGTTATTAATTTTCTTCATTAAGTCATGTCTCATGGCCAGACTCAGAGCATTGGGATCAAGTTAGTCCCAGTAAGGGAGGTAGAAAAACCAGCTGTGAGGGCACTTGCTGTATGGGTCCGCTGCTACTATTTTTCCAAAATGCATTTTCCAACCTTCTCTGGCAGCATGTGTTTGACAGCTAAATCTGCATCTGCATAGGACGAGGTGGGGCTTTTGTTGGGTGCAGATGGTACCTTTTATTACCTGACAGATGTTTGTATGCCAGCACAAGGGGGTGTTTTCCTTTTGTGGTGCCGGGCCATATGCATCCCTATCACTGTAGTATATCCCCAGGGCTTGGTGGTGGTCCTTAGTTTTCAGAGACCAGTGACATCACTGGGTTTTGACTTTTTTTTGACTTGCATGTGAATTGGATTTAAGTGAGATAGAGTTATGCACAGTGGTCAGACTTCCCTTCTCTTCCAGAGTCACTGAGGAACAATGGTAAGACCAAAGTCAGGATGTCTGGCAATGGACTGGGATGCAATGGGTGCTCTCGGTGTCTCCACAGCACCTACTTCAGCCACCTTTGTGGCCATTGGAACAAACCATTCCCATCCACTCATTCCGCTGGAGGAAATCTTCACATGTTTGGGGTAGACATCTGCCTAACTCACCAAGAGCTGTAGCTCTCTGCCCGATGGCTTTACCAGGGCATGGCCACTGCACATGCTACAGCTTCTTGGAGCCACAGGTAAGAGTTGGAGGACATGTGGACACCAAAGGTGAGTGAGCAGCCCTTGACAAGGACTTGACAAGCCTCTTGCCAGAGGTGCCAGCCCTCCCTGCACACTTCATACACCTTAGCTAGGAGGCACAGGAAATAAGATGCCAGGCCTAGAGTCAGGAAGATGCATCTTCATGAGTTCAGGTCTGGCTTCAGACACTAAACTAGCTGTGGGACCCTGGGCAAGTCACTTCACCCTCTTTGCCTTAGTTTTCTCACCTGTAAAATGAGCTGGAGAAAGTCATGGTAAACCAATCTAGTACCTTTGCCAAGAAAACCCCAAATGGAGTCACAAAGAGTTGGACATGACTGAACAAAAAATACCCCAAATTATAAATTTATCTCATTTGATTCTAATAACCCTAGGAGGTAGTTGCTATTATTACTGCCCCTCCCCCCACTCCAGCACTTAACCCAGTAGTTTGTACCTTGGAAGTGCTTAATAAATATTGTTTCATTCATTCATCTATTTATTCATATAATTATACAGACACCCCTCCAAAAAAAGGGTACTAAACTGGAAACTAGGAGATCTGGGTTCTATGCTTGGTCCTACACCTATTAGCTAACTGTATAACCTTAGGCAGCTTGCCTCATGTCCTTGGCCTCCTTTTCTTCGTCTGTGAAATAACAGGGTTGGGTTGAACGAGCTCTCAGCTCTTTTCCAGCTCTAACATTCTGTGATTCTGTAAACTGACTTCCTTCCCTACCCTGAAATAGAATTAGCCACATTTTTTTTAATGTCATAGTTAAGTAATTCAAGGTTTATGTACTTTCAATGCCAAGTCTCCCTCTAATACCTCCTGATAACACATAGGTAGCCTAGGGCTACCAAGCTAGAAAGGGAATAAGTAGGGACCTAGTGATGAACTGTATGTCTGCCATTCAATAACCACTCTAGCCAAATGGTGATTTTTCTAAAGCCTAGGTCTGACCACATTACCCGCTGCTTATTGACCAGTATCATGAAGTCCCCTGTTTGGTAGCCTCTTCTTACCTTTCCAGTCTTCTTACCCTTAACTTGCCTCCCCACCCCCAACCCTCCATGAACTTTATGATCCAACTACACAGGCCTCCTTGTATTTCACCAAAACTTCATCTCCCATCTCTGGGTCTTTGTACTGGCTACCTGCCATGCTGGGAAGGATCTGCACCCCCACCTAGCTCTTAATTCCCTTGATTTCAAGACCCCGCTCTAAATCGACCTTCTTTCCAGTCCCTGTGGCTCTCTCCCCTGCTATACCTTCATCTACTCTGCATATGTACATATATACACACATACACACATATGCAGAGAGCGCGAGCACGGCTATTTTCACATGCCGCCTGCCCTTGGACAACGTGAACTCACTGAGATCAAGGACTATGTTCCCTTCTCTTTTTATCTCCCAGTGATTAAAACAACGCTTGGCACATGGTAAGCACTTAATAAAACCCTTGTCGACTGACAGACATTTGTCACCAGATGGCTGGCCACCAGGGCATGAATATTTTTAGCCACAGGAACTTATGAAGACTTTTTTGCTAAGGTGAACAGTTTTATGCCTGCCTAGAGTACAGTTGACATAACAAAGGAATTAACCCTGAGTTAAGAGGAGAGGTATTTCCCACCTGAGCCAGAGAATGCAGGGCCTAAACTGAGAGAAAGGCAAGTCTAGGCAACCTGAGAAGCCAGTCTAGGTCAATGACTAGGGAGCGTATGGAGCATCAAAACCAAAGGGGCCTATGTGGATAACCAGAGCACTTGGAGAAAAGGAGTCTGTAGGAAATAAAGAAAACAAAATGCAAGGCTAAAATGCTCAGGGACTGTCAAGGAGCTGCCATTTTATCCAACCCAGCCTGATTTCTCAAACAGAGGTGCCCATTTGGCCAAGGGAGACTCCCACCATACCTTCTTGTGACGCAGCCATCCTCCTTTATCTGTTTCCAGCATGTAGCAGAATTGTAATCGATTGCAGTGAAAGGAATAACCATGACAGTTCAATCCTGGATTCTTAAAGAAAGTAAGTCATTATGGGAAGGACCAACCAACAGTGGAAATTCAAGGAACCTTTTTCTCAATAAGAAGTTATTTTCTTGATTTTTCCAATTAGTTTCCTTAAATCTGGATTCACCTAGCTACCATCTTAGTCCAGGCCCTTATCACTTCTTGCCTAGATCACTGCAATGGCCCCCAGTGGTCTCCCTGCCTCGTGCCTCTTCCCACTTCAGTCCATCATCCACGTGATTGTCAGAGTTTAACCATGTCACTCCCCTACTCAATAAATTCAGTGGCTTTCTGTTCCTACAATAATCAAATACATATTCCTGTTTTCTAAAGCCCTTTGCAACCTTACCCACCCTATTTTTCTGTTAAACATTACCCCATCTTCCACATTCTGTGATCCAAACTGAACCAGATACCCCATATCCCATTTCTGTGCTTTTGCAGGCAGCAAGGTAGCACAGTGGAGAGAGTGCTGAGCATAGAGTCAGGAAGACCTAAGTTCAAATCCAGCCTCAGATACTTGCTAGCTGGGTGACTATCAAGTCTGTTTGCCTCAGTTTCCTCAACTGTAAAAACTGTAATAATAGTACCTACCTTTCCAGGGTGGTTGTAAGAATCAAATGAAATAATACTTGTAAAGTGCTTAGAATAGTGCCAGGCACACAGTAGGTACTTAATGCTTGTTTCCTTCCTTTGCCCTGGTTGTCTCACATGCCTGGTATGTACTTTCTTCCTCTCAACCTTTTAGAATCTTTCTTCTCTCAATGCATTGCTCAAACAACACTTTCTACATGAAGCCTTTCTGCTTTCTCCATCTGCTAGTGCCCCATCGCATCCAAAATTAATTTGCATTTATTTTTATTCTCTTTATATTCAGCATATTCCCATATAATTTATTGTTGTCCTCCCAGTTAGATTATAAGCTCCTTTGGGTTGGAGTTTTTCCACTTTTGTTTTTGTTTTTTTTTCATCTCTAGCTCCTACCAAAATCCCTAGAACATAGTAGGCTCTTAATAAACAACAACTGTTGATTGATGTTTTGCCTGAGTGACCACAGTTTACTGAATGTAAAAGAAAACACATTAGGAATGCAGTTGGAACCTTCCCGAGCAAACTGAAATGGAAAAAACAAATGGTTACATCTGAGTGAGAGGTTTCCTTTGAGGACAAAATTCCATCCAATTTAATGGAATCAATCCATTGAATTTCAACCAGGTGGAAAATTTCAATGGAAAGGTGTTGGGTAATCCACATTTGAGCATAAAAGCTAAAGAGACGTTTCACTGAATATGTTCTTAACTGAGTGCATTTCATGCTAAAGCTATTAAATACAACTAGTTTTAAATCTCCCTGAAATGAGGGGTAGCACAAGAAGCAATTTATTTGCTATGAAATTTATGTTGTCTGTCTGGTATAGAAGAGATCAGCCGATCATAGTAACATTTTGATCCCTCTTAACCCAGATTTTTAACTAATGAATTCAATTATGAAGAAAACTGCTGTCACTGAAGCTTTCTTAATCTTGCTAAGAATTTGAAATACTCCTGCGTCTACGACATACACACCCCTTCCCCACCAGAATCTGTTGCTATGGAAATTTTGATGTCAAATTTTCAATGCAGAAAGGCAAAAGCAAGAATTGAGTCATGTTCAAGGAAAGTTCTTCCTTGATATTTTCTTTTAAATGTTAAAAATGTACAAAAGGTGGCTTGTCTTTACAGGTGTCCTCATTGTGCATCATAGATGTGCTTCTGAAAGATTCTGTATGAAACTAATTTTCGCAAATTGAATGATATTTAAATTCAGTTGAGAAAATGGCTATTTAGAGGAAGCCAATAGGGAATCCTTTTGTGAAGTAAATAGCAGTTTTTAAAATGTAATAATCACAACCTATTTATCTAAGCTGGAGTATCTGATTATAGGATGTAAGTGCAGAACCAAAGGATGGCAAAATCGTTGATGCCAGAGAACTCTTTATGGGCTGTTTGCTTGTTATGCCTTCATAGCCTAGCCATCTGCTGGATGAATCAGTATTTAGGCCTGTTACTGAGAATCATAAACTTGTGATTTAAGGCCTGGGGGGGTGAAGGGATCGAGTGATATACAGAGCCTTTGATAAGACTAGGAATGTTCAGCCTGGAGAAGATGGTTGGGGCAAGGGGAAAAGGGAGAAGAAGGGAAGATGGTAGGGTAGAATTAAAGCTGTTTTCGGGTATCAATGGCTTAGATGAATTATATTTGGCTCCTGACCATAGATGTGAAAACGGCGAGTGGCAGTTGCCGAGTGGGGGAGATTTAGGCTCAATATATAATGAACCTTGTAAAGATTAGAGCTGTCTCCCTACTATGAGTTTGTAAACAAGAAATATTTTTTTTTGTGAGGAATGAATAGTATGACTGGTATTTGTTATGGCCTGATGAATATTGATTATAGGAGCACCAGATTTGGGATCAAAGGATCTCAGATGATAAAGTAGAAAAGTGGTGACTGTGGAAGGGGCCCTGGGTTTAAATCTCATCTAGGGTGCTCACTAACCACTCGACCTTAATGAGTTATTTAAATTCCTTGGGCTTCAGTTTCCTCATCTCTAAAATGATGAGATTACAAGACTCTGTCTGAGGACTTATCTATCTCTATATCTATAAAAACACTGGGTTCTCTGTTACTGATGGTCTTCAGATAGAGGTGGGATGACCAGTGTTTTGATGAAGACAGAGTTGTGGGTCAAGGATGATAAGGATTATGCAGACTTCAACATCCTTCTGGCCCAGAAATTCTGTGAATTTTTGCTTTTATTCATTGTCAAATAGTGTTAAGATGTATGTCATGAGGGGCAGCTAGGTGGCATAGGGCCTGGAGTCAGGAAGCTTGTGTTTAAATTCAGCCTCAGACACTTACTAGCTGTGTGACCCTGGGCAAGTCACTTCATCCTGTCTGTCTCAGTTTCCTCTTTTGTAAAATGAATTGGAGAAGGAAATAGCAAACCACTTCAATATCTCTGCCAAGAAAATTCCAAATGGGGTCACAAAGAGTCAGACATGACTGAAAGGACTGAACAACAAAGTATACCATGAATGAGCCTTTCAATGAGAGCTAAATAGTTTGAGTATTACTTACCTCTTGGTTTTAGAGTCAGATGAGATGGGTTTAAATCCCAAGTCTCTTATTTACAATTTTTGTGACCTTGAGCAAATAACAATAATAGTAATACTGCCACCATGTTATTTCATTTTGTCCTCACAACAACCCTGTGAGGTTGGTATTATTACTGTCCCAATTATACAATCAACATAACTGAGTCAAACAGACACCAGATGTGGTGTAGACCAGGGTCACACAGCTAGTAGAACTCAGATCTTCCTGACTCCAAGTCCAAAACTATATCCAAATTACTTCCCCTTTCTAGGACTCAATTTCTCATCTTCAAAATGAGGGACTGAGAAAAGAAGATTTCTAAAGTCTCTTCCAGCTCCAAATCTGTGATCTTAAAATCTTTTTGATAAATTCTGATTTTCACTCTACAATTGATTATTATTTTGATTTTTCAATATGTCCCAAAATGATGATAACCAGACTTTGGAGAGGACATGGGCAAGAATTTCACCAGATGGACATGCATGGAGGGGTTATGTTCTGAATTGTTGAAGAAAAATTTCAAATTAAAGACCCTGAGTATGAAGCTGATGCCAGTCTGCATTTGACCTCCAATGACCAGCCTAGCTAAACATAGAGTGGCACAGAACCATATTCAGGCAATGAGTTTTGGGTGGTAGCTAAATGTTACCACTATCATGGATTTTGAGCCACTTTACATGTGTTTGAATTCTAGTTCTGTTACTTGAGTGACCTTGGGCAAGTCGCTTCCCCATTCACCTCTATTGTGAGAAATCCCTCACTCTCTTCATTTATAAAATGAAATTGAGGGCATGGGAGTGGATGATTTCTTTTTTTTCCTAATTTATTTACTATTAGTTTACAACATTCAATTCCGTAAGTTTTTGAGTTCCAAATTTTCTCTCCCCTCTCTCCCCCCATGGCAGCATGTAATCCGATATAGGTTCTACATATACCTTCACATTAAACATTAGTCAAGTTGTAAAGAAGGATTATAACAAATGGAATGAACAACAAGGAAGAAGAAACAAAACAAAACAAAATGAAAAAGAGAGAGCAAGTATGGGGCGGCCAGGTAGCACAGCAAGTAAGAGCACCGGCTCCAGTGTTGAGAAGACCTGGAGATCGAATCCCAGGCTCAGACACTTAGCACCCACCCAGAAACACCTGGCCGTGTAACCTTGAGCAAGTTACTTAACCCCAATTGCTTAGGGGCGGCCAGGTGGCTCAGTGAGTAAGAGCACCGTTCCAGTGTTGGGACGACCTGGAGATCGAATCCCAGGCTCAGACACTCAGCATCACACCCAGAAATAACTGGCCGTGTAACCTTGAGCAAGTTACTTAACCCCAATTGCTTAAAAAAAAAAGGGGCAAGTAGTCTGCTTCAATCTGCATTCAGCCTTTTCCATCATGAGTCCTTTGGAGTTGTCTTATAGCCTTGCATTGCTCATGGGGGCCCACTCTATCAAAATCAGTCATCATAGATATGATGTGGGACTGGATGATTTCTAAGGCACTTTGTAGTTCTAGATCCTGTGATGGGCTTCATCTCCATAAACTGGGTAGAGAGCAGATCAGATCTCCCAACCAATGAGCAGGCTTCACCTGCAATTCAGGCCATAAGTTTCTGGGTAGAACACCAGGACCTGGTATTTTATAAAAAGCCTGAACACTAAGAACTGTATATAAATCACTATTTTTCAGCTACCAAACATTAGGAAGGTAATCACTTTCTCTAAATACTAGCCTGGGGTTGTGAGTAGAGCAATCTCCTGGAGAATCAAGAATTCGGACTTGGGGGGGGGGCGGAGTTTAGATGGTAGAGTAGAAACAGGACCTCCACACAGTTCCCACCCCCTCCAATTCATGTAAAAGGTGATTCTGAAGAAACTTTGGAGCTACAGAACCCACAAAATGACACAGAGAAGCTAACCTCCTGCTGAGGACAGCCCAGCAGGCCAGCATAAATTGGCAAGTGCAGTGCTCTGGGAGCCGACCCCAGCCCCTTGTGAGCCAGAGGTTTTACCCCAGGGCGGCCTGACCAACCACTGGCTGGAAGGACTTCAGATCACCAGCAGCTGTGGTGGTTTCCAGAATTATCAACACATAGATGCTAAGGATAAAGTGAGAGGTCAGTGCAGTATGGACTTTGGGATTCAATAGTTGGGAGTGTGGTTGGCCTTTGCCCCTGGGGCGAGAAGCCACTGAGGTACCGTGGCCATGCAGCTGCCACCACATGGCAACTTCAGCTCCTGGCCTGCAGACTATAGGGGGACCAAGTGACCAATATGAGGGGTAATCACTCTTGCTTTGACCTACTTGGATCTGGATTGTGGTCTAGGGTGGAGGTCCTGGGGTTTGTGACCAGCTTGCCAGAGCATGTGGAGGCTTCAGAGAGGGCACCCAACTAATACCTTCGGTAGCTGAGAAAACCCCAGCATTTGGGATGAAGCTCCCCTGTCTGGTAGCAGAGTCCTCCTGCGGCAAAAAGCCCAAAAGTCAAGTAATTGAGTGGCAACATGAGCAGGCAAAGGAAGCAAAGCACACAGAGCAACCCAACTTTACACTCTTATTATGGGGACAAAAAGGACCAAACCATGGAATAGGAGGAAGACAGTGAAATCAGAACTCCTGCACCAAAAACTTCCAAGAAAAATGTGAGCTGGTTACAGGCCATAGAGGAGCTTAAAAATGATTTTGAAAACCAAATTAAGAGAAGTGGAGAAAAAATTGGGAAGAGAAATGAGAATGATGCAAGAAAATTATGAAATAAAAGTCAACAACCTGACTGAAGAAAATAACACCTTAAAAAATAGACTAACTCAAATGGCAAAAGAGGCTCAAAAAAGGCAATGAGGAGAAATATGCCTTAAAAAGCTGAATTTGTCAGATGGAAAAAGAATCTCAAAAGCTTGGGATTAAAACCAATAATCACCTACCCAGCAAAACTGAGAATCATGTTTCAGGGGAAAATATGGTCATTCAGGGGAATGGAGGACTTTAAAGCATTCTTGATGAAAAAACTAGAATTGAATAGAAAATGTGACATTCAGATACAAGAAGCAAGAGAAGCATGAGAAGGTAAACAGGGAAAAGAAATCACAAGGAACTTATCAAAGTTGAACTATTTATATTCCTCCATGGAAAAACAATAATTTTAACTTAAGAAATTTTTCTCAGTATGAGAATAATTGAAGGGAATAGAAACGTGTATACACACACACACACACACACACACACACACACACATATATATATATGTCTATATAGGAGGGTATATGGGTATATGAATACATATGTAAATATGTGTATATATGTGTACAAGTATACATAGATAGAGAGCACAGAACCAGTTTAATGGGAAGGGATGATACTTAAAAGGTGAAATTAAGAGGTGAGAGAGGAATATAACAAGAGGAGATAGGGAGAGACAGATTGGGGTAAACTATCTCATATAGAAGAGGTAAGGGAAAATGGTTACAATGGAAGGCAAAAGGGAATGGGTCAATCTTATTTTCATTGAATTGGCTTAAGGAGGGAATGACATACACACTAAATAGGGTATCTTGCCCTATGGGAGAGTAGGGGGGGAGAGTATAAGGGGGGGGATGATGGAAGGGAGGGCAGGTTTAGGGGGAGGGAATTTGGAAGCACCCACTTTTGAAAAGGGACAGGATCAAAGTAAAGAATAGAACAAGTGGGAGGTGGGATAGGAGGGAGGGAAACATAGTCAGTCTTTTACAATATATCCACTACAGAAATGTTTTGCATAGCTACACATGTACAACCTATACTGAATTGCTTATCTTCTCAGTAAGGGTGAGTGACAAGGGAGGAAGGGAAAGAACCTGGAATTCAAAGTTTTAAAATCACTTGTTTAATATACACATACACACACCATTATCAATATTACTTTACATGTAACTGGGAAATAAGATATAGAGGCACTGGGGCATAGAGCTCCACCATGCCCTACTGGAAAGTTGGAGGGGGTATGGGAGAAGATATGGGAGAGAGCAGATTGGAGGAGGGGATATTCTGTGGGACTGCTATTTTGGGGTGGTGGGGAGGGGAAAAAAGGAGAGAAAAATCGTAATTCAAAATCTTGCAGAAATGAATGGTGTCAACTAGAAGTTAATAAAGCATTTGATTTAAAAAAAAGAATTTGGACTTGTATCACTTAAGCTACCATTCCTCTTATCCTTGATCACCTTTTCTTCCTTTCCATCTTTCCTTCCTCTGCTCCCTTCCCCTGTGACTGATCTCCCCATCTTACCCAAGCTAGATATGGGGAAGATCCCACTATTAGCACAGAAACTTTGACCTGTTTCATTTTTGACCTGACTGGTTAGGCCCTCCCTTTATGCAGTTTGAGGTCTCCCTACTCCCTACTTCCTGGTGCTATACTTAGTCCAGACACATGCTGGGCTTTAGCCCTACTGCAGTTCAGATGGACCAGATGGCCTATGAATTTCTGAACTCAAGCTGACCATCAGCCTTCCTAGTAGTGAGGATCATAGGCATGTATCATGGCAGGCAATTATCCTCTATTATAATTGAAATAAATGTAGAAAATCTGCTGTAAAACACACTTAGATACTCTGTTGTTTATGCTGTTATCCGGTCATTTCAGTAATGTCCTCCTCTCCATTGGAGTGTTTTTGGCAGAGATACTAGAGTGGTTTGCCATTTCCTTCTCCAGTTCATTTTGCAGATGAGAAGACTGAGGCAAACAGGGTTAAGTGACTTGTCTAGTGTCACATAGCTAGTAAACGTCTGAGGCTAAATTTGAACTCAGGTCCACCTGACTCCAGGCCCAGCACTCTATCCACAGAACCACCTAGATGCCAGATACTATATGTCAGATGAAAAAAACTCATTATAAATTAATTCATGTAGAAAGATACTTTATTTAAAGCACACACACACACAAAGTCAAAAATCTAAAAATAGTTTTGGAAATAAACACCTCTCTCTTCTGGGCAGATCTTCTATATTCTCGTTTCTTGTGCATGAGCCCAGTTCCGTATCATTTCCTCACACCTAAATCACCATCTTCCACAGAAAGTTTCAGACTTAACAAGCTGTGAGTTTGCATCTTCTTTGAGCAGAGATGGGGGATTTCTGGAATGAGAGCTCAAAACGGGAAAGCTGTGAAGGCAGGAGTCTGGCACAAGGGTTATAGACCTTGTTTTCTTAGTCAAAACAACACCCCTGAATAATGGCACCCACAAGGAGAACTGCAAAAGTGAAGAGACGCTCCAATTGTGCGCTAAGTGTATCTGGAGGACATTTCTGGTACTTTAATCAGGGAAAACTGCAAAGGGGGCTTTCTCCAAAAGATGCTGCCTTGAAGCAGAGAGAGAGCCAGCCAGTGCCTTCTATAAGGCCTCCTAAACCTGTGATGGAGGTGTTCCTCTGACCATTTGGTAACTGAATTATAAGCAGATGGCTGCATCAGAGGTCATTTGGATCACAGCTCCAAAGCTGGAAGGGACCTCGTGGGTCATCTAGTACAACCCAAGGAGGAAACTGAGGCCTAGGGAGGTTAAAGGACTCTCCAAGGTCAGGGGCTGGATTGAAACCCATGGCCTCTGATTCGAGAACCAGTACTCTTTCCAGTATATTATATCTTAGCTATGTCTTCTGCTCTCTGGTCAATTCTACTCATCACCTTCCCTGGAGAGTCCCATGAAATGATTTCTGGTGCCCCTTGGTCAGTGCCCAGTGCCTTGCACTCATAAAATGTCCAATTAATTGAAGACACTGAATTGCTCCAAAAAGTTACCTGTCCTTGTTGGAAGAAAACCAATTTTAAAAATACATTAAAATATATGAAAATACATTTATAAAGCCTTGGGTATAGCCAATAAACAAAAGGCTTTAATTTAGGCAGAAAATCCTCCTTCTAAACTTTCCCAGGAAACTGGTACTTGGTAGAAATGATTGGCGTGTAATATTAGCCAACCTTTATTTCTGTACATACTAATTTTCACATAATTAATTAAATTTTCCTTATTTAGAAATGCAAATAAATTTTAGTATTCTTTAACCATTTATATTCAACATGACTTTCAACTAGTTGGCAGCATGCCATGCTGTTGACAAGCATTCAGATACTACTTGGTCCCAACTGCAACATGGCAACAGGATGCTGTTGGAAAGATCACTGGGTTTGGAGTAGGAAGACCTGGGTTTGAAATTTAACTGCATGACTTACTATATGGGTAACCTTATGGGAGTCCTTTCTCTTCTCTAGGTCTCAGTTTTCAAGTCTGTAAAATGAAGAGGCTGAATCAGATCACCTTAAAGGCCCCATTACCCTAATGCATGTTCAGCATGCACAATTAGAACCCAGGACTGTCAAATTGGAAGGATCTGTTGTTCTTCTGGAAACATATGTATGTCACAGCCACGCTCAGGGCTCCAACTGCCCATCCAAAGGGGATAAGAAGCTCTCATCTGGTGGGGTTTTAGTGTATGGGTATCACAAGTTATAAAGCCACAAAGAATCAAGGCGAGTTTTGTTTACTTGGGGCCAGGCTGCCACTGGTCTGAAGGAAAACTGCACTGTGTGGGCCTATGCGGAGAACCAAGTAGAGCCTAGAAAACAGCTCTAGACATTCCACTCCTCCATGCACGTGTGATGGCAGTGACCTCTCTCCCTCTTTCCCCATCTCTCCCTCTCCCCCCCCAATTCTTTTTTTTTTTGGAGGGCAGTTGGGGTTAAGTGACTTGCCCAAGGTCACACAGTTAGTTTTTGTGTTAAGTGTCTGAGAACACATTTGAACTCAGGTCCTCCTGGCTCCAGGGCAGGTGCTCTATTCACTGTGCCACCTAGCCTCCCCTCTCTCCCCCAATTCTACGGACAACTGGCAGCAAACTGAACTAACCCTGATCTTAGATCTACTTTGTGTTTGTGTAGCTGGGGCTACAGGTGTAAGCTCATCTTCATCATAAATACAGAAGATAGAGACATTTCCATTGTGACACTTTTATGAGCCTTTTTTTTTTTCCCAGAGTCCTTTTTTGGTGGAGGGTAGTTTTAAAAGTTGCTTGGGATTTAAAACAAAATTCAAAATAATTAAAGTCTATTCTCTGAAACGATTTTTAAAACTTGCTGCTTTGCATTATTAAAGAATATAAAGCATACGTTTTGTAAAAGGGAAGACACTCTTTATTTTGTTTTGTTTTGTTTTTAACAGCAAAACCATAATCACCATAATTTCAAGCTAATTCAGAACAAAACACTATTGAATTCCCTCTGTCCTTGTAAAGGTTGTAGCATAAAGCGCACTCATTTAAGAAGAGATGTAATCCACTGGAAAATGTTTTCTGACTTTAAAACATAGCCCTTAGAGGGATCAAAAAGCATCTCCAGCCTCGTTACGGTGGACAAAGACACTTCAAATGGAACCTGGAAAAGGCAGAAATGTGTTCCTTAAATAAACAGTTTTAAAAGTGTGGACAGAATTAGATTCCCCCAAATGCCAAAATATCAATTTCAAATAACAATTACCCACAGCTATCCAAATTCAGTATGGATTTATAGAATTTGCCAAGACTACTGAAAATGTGTTTATGGCCAGTTAAGATGCTGTACGGTTTCCATTTTAGACTGTAAAAGACTAATCTATGGAAGAGTCATTTTCATCCATTTGTCATGATGAAAACACAATCAGTTTCCATTTGGGGGCCAGTGGCCCTGCTCTCCCACACCACACTATTTCCCTGGGTGGTGTCTGACAGCTTTGGCCAACCACCTCATAACTGGAGAGGGGTTGAGTCATCAACAGGGCCCTGATGTACATATCCAGAAGATGAACTGGATTCTCTTTGGTCTCAGACAACTGGAGCCAAAGTCATATTTCTATAATCACAAACTTAACCCAGGAAGCAGCCCTAAAGGTGACCTTGTCACCTTTGTGAAGTGCCTACTGTGTGCCTGCCCTCAAGGAAGATGTAATCTAATTGGGAAGATAAAATGAAAATGCCTCTGTATAAATGAGAGAGAGGGAGACAATGTGAGAGCATCACCTGGAAATAAGCAACAAAAAGAAGGCCTGAAAACTAAGGGTAATGAGGAAAAGCTTCCTGTAGAAGATGAGATTTTAGCTGGGACTTGAAGGAAGCCAGGAGGCAGAGATGGGAAGGGAGAGCATTCCAAGCATGGAGGGCACACAAGCAAGATTTCCAGAGTCAGGAGTGGAGAGTCTTGTTCAAGTAACACCAGTAGGCCACTGTCAGTGGATCAAATAGTACATGGCAGAGATGGGTCTAAGAAGACTGGAAAGGAGTAGGGAGAAGACTTTAGGAAGAACTTTGAATGCCAAACAAAGGATTTTATAGCTGGTCCTGGAGTTTATTGGGTGACATGGCCAGACCTGTGCATTAGGAAGATCACTCTAACCGCTGTGTGGAAGGAAGATGTACTAGAGTGGGGAAAAACTTATGGAAGAGAAATCTTGCAGACAAGAAAATCAAGGTGTGAGAAGCAAAAGATCTTCGACAAAGTAACAGGGCTGGGATCAGGACCCAGGTCCCCTGACTTCCAATGCAATGTTCCTCCTGCTGCACCACAAGTCGAATGATGAGAGATTTTTAAAAAGGGAATTGAAAAGGTTGCATTTGTGAGCATCCTAGGAGAGCTCGTCATTTGATGATGCTACATATTTGAAAGTTAAACAGGTAATACCATTTCAAACAATTAAAAATTGTTCCTTTTCAACTCAACAGGCATTTATTAGATCTACTATGTGCCATACAAAAGTTCTATGATAAAGACTAAGGAGAGCTGGCCAGGATGTCCTGGGTTCAGGGTTCAAGGGTTCAGATCCTGTCTCTGACCCATACTAGCTGTGTGACCTTGGGTAAGCCACTTGTAAACTCTTAATGCTCCAGGAACTGCTTGACACCCTAAGTTACACACAAGATGCCAACCTTCATTGGTAGAGAGAGTTTGCTTACCAGGGACTTCCCCTGAACCACTCAAGTTACAGGTCTAGGCCTTGTCCCTGCCAAGGTGCTGGGGCCATGTAGGCAAAAACCCAAACAGGCCCTGCCCTCAAGGACCATCCATTCCAATGAAGGGGAACACACAAAGAGAGAGAAAAATGACAGAAAATGTGTACAAAGTAAATAGGAATGGCTCTGTGTGTGGGAGAGGGTGGGGATAACATTCAGACTTAGGAGATCAGCTGGCCTTCAAGGGAGCTAGAGGCAGCTGGGAAGAATGCACCATCAAAGCTATCAGCATGAAAATGCCAGAATGCCACAAGTCAGGCTGAATTCCTTGGGTTGTTGATTGTCTAAACTTAAGCAATGGAAGAAATGGTTATCAATGCAGATTCTACTTCAAAAGGTATTGGACTTAGATTCCCTGCCTCTGCCTCACCTTCCCCACCCCACCCTGAGAGCCGGTTGTTAAAAATTTACTAGCATGCCACCACTGTTTCCAAAAGATAAAAGTGCGGAGAGCTTTCTGGGCATGAGAGAAATCTGTGAGAACGCAGGGACACAGAGAAACCACTTCTCTGCCATCTCTGGAGCACTGTTATTCCCCGAGGCTCTTGGGTTTAGGACCCTGGGCTGTCTCCATTAGGATCTGAGGGGAGATGGCGGTCAAGGTGGTGACGGTGGTGGTTTGACTTGCCTGGCCTATGCTGCCTCGCTTCTTCTCTCTTCTCTCCTGTTCTCTCTCTCTCTCTCTCTCTCTCTGTCTCTCTCTCTCTCTGTCTCTCTCTCTGTCTCTCTGTCTCTCTCTCTCTGTCTCTCTCTCTCTCTGTTGCTCCTGCAAGGCTGGCTTCCTTACCCTGTATGTGGCAGTTGGTGGGAATGCCTGAGTCCTTCACAGGAGCTGCTTCCCCAAATGATGACTGTGAAGGTGGGACTGGAAGCAAGACTGGTGGTTTGGGGAGGGGTGGGGTGGGGACTTTCACAGAAGTCCCTGGTAAGGAAACTCCTTCTACCAATGGTTTCAAGTCTCCTGTGACTCTTTCCCTTTTGGTAGCAATTGGGAATATTCACAGACCCTATTGCTTGTGAAATGTGTTAGCCACATATGTCTTACCATGCTATGGTAAGACATTAAAGAACACCAGGAAACAAGAGATGGAAAAGGAGATGAAGGAGAAAAGTTGAGGTAGAGGGGAGGAGGACAGAAATGCCATAATCCCCTTACTTTCTTTATATGGCAGTGGGAAGAAGACCAGAACAGGTTTTGGGCATAGGGTGACCCCTTCTGAAGAAGTGGTCATATTTGAGAACTGTGATTTTGGGGACAGAAATAAATCTTTAGGACTAACGGCTGCTCATTCAGATGTCTCTCTTTCTCTGTCTCTATCTCTCTGTCTCTTATCTCTCCCTCATCAGAATAAAACCTCCAATATTTGGAACTCTATGCTTTCAAGTAAGTATGTCTCAATAAATGGTAGGTTATCAATGTGCACATTTCCTCAGATTTCCTGGGTAGTGGTTACAAAAAATGATAAGGTCTCCTAAAGTGTACCCAGGCCCTTTGGTTTTGAAAGTCTTTAACATAGAGCACACATTGTGAAATCCATATAGAGTGGTTTGAAGGTGAAGGAAGGAGTTCAGGTCTATCAATGTATTTCATTTTTCTTTCTTTTTTTTTTTCTTTTTGGAGGGCAATTGGGGTTAAGTGACTTGCCCAAAGTCACACGGCTAGTTTTTGTGTTAAGTGTCTGAGGCCAGATTTGAACTCAGGTCCTCCTGACTCCAGGGCTGGTGCTCTACTCACTGCACCACCTAGCCGCCCCCATCAATGTATTTCTAAGGTTAAAAATGTATCATTATTTATACCATATTTCCATATAATTATGCACTCACGCACACGTGCGCGCGTGCATGCGTGTGTGTGTGTGTGTGCGTGTGTGTGTGAGAGAGAGAGAGAGAGAGATTTGGAAGAGGCCCTGTGGCCTAGTGGCTAAAGAGTCAAGAAGGCTTGTGTTCAAATCCTGTCTCTCAAATGTAAATGTCAGGTGATCAAAGACAAGTTTCTAAACCTCTCAGGGCCCCATAAAACTCTCTGAGACTGTAAATCATATACAATTGACTTAGATCCAGAAGTTTAACATATCAATGAAATCACCAGTTCACCAGACTATATCTATATCTACCCATCTATCTATATGTGCACACGTGTCTGTGTTTTAACACACATATGTAGGCACACATGTATACACATACATGTACACGTGCATGTTTGTGGTGGTATGTTTTTACACACTTAAGAATAAATATACTATGACATTAGTTATCAGTCAGCAGAACTTTGCTAATTCACAACATTTTGCTAATTCACAACTGTAGACTTATAAATTGTCTTCTGGACCGTAGCGGGATTTAGTTAATCAAAACAAGGACATTCCATTGAAACAAATTCTTCAGGGGAAGAAAATTTCACTGAAGTTACATTTAAGGGAATTTTGGGAGGAAAATAAATGAATGTAAATCTCTCATCTGGTGCAATAGAGACAGTTTTCACATATTTCATGCTTACTGGATCATCAATTCATAGCTGGAAGAGAACATTAGAGGTCAACTAATTCAGTTTTCTCATTTTATAGATGGGGAAAGTGAGACCCATGAAATGGGCCTTGCCTACAGTCACATAGCCAGTAAATGGCAGGACTGGCTTTCGAACCCAAGGGCCCTGATTACAAATTCAATGCACTGTCCACTCTACCATGATGGCCACCAGAACCAGCATGAGTTTGCACTTGAGAGAGAAAAAAAGTGTTGAACTTAAAGAAAAAGTTAGAAAAAAAAAAGAGGCCAATTCACAGAAATATTTTACTAAGTAGTTCTCATCCCAGGTGGTTTAAAATAAGTAATTCCAGGTGCACTCTGATGAAAAAGATCCTTTATTTAGAAATCTATACCCCTAGACTAACATCCCAGGTGTGACTATAATAAGGCTGATTTTTTTTCACACGCACTAGAATTTGTGCATCCAAATGAGTGTTGCTGCATTCGAAAGAGCCACTTGGGGAGGCTTCTCCACTCTTGCCTTCCCACTACTATTTCAACTGTGACTCTAAACCTGTCACTAACTCTTCTTTGGAAGTTGCTCTGAGAGTTTAGTTTTTTTTATTGTTTTGGTTTTTTTTTTAGTCATGGCCAACTCTCTGTGACCCCATTTGGGGTTTTCTTGACAAAGATACTGCAGTGGTTTGCCATTTCCTTCTCCCAGTGCATTTTACAGATGAGGAAACCGAGGCAAACAGGGTTAAGTGATCTGCCCAGGGTCACACAGGCTAGTAAGTGTCTGAGGCTGGATTTGAACTCAGGTAGAGAAGTCTTCCTGACTCCAGGCCCTATGTTCTATTCACCTTACCACTTAGCCACTCCTGCTGTGGGAGATACAAAGAAGCAAAAAGACACAGTTCTTATCCTCAAGGAGCTTACAGTCTATTCCTGGAGAGATAAAAAGTACACAGGTGATTGTAGTGCAACAGGATGTGGAAAATGTCAAAAGAAGTATAATCAGGAGCATTCTGGAGAGGAGACAAGGATAACTTCCTGATGGGAAATTAAAGAGAAAGAATTCCAAATGTTTTGAGCAATGGTAGAATTGCTGAAATAAACATAGAACCTTTCAAGGTAACTACACCGCAAAGACAACCTTCAGCAAATACTCTGGTAAAACATCAAGCCATGGGGACAGGCAGACTCTCCCACTTGGAATCAGTCTCATCTGCTCATCCATAACACCACGGGGTTAGAAATGAGTCCTTTTATCCTCTCCTGTGCCCTCTTTGCAGAAAGAGCAGCTGCTCTGACACTCTAGCCTAGTATTTTCCCCTGTATACAAGACTGATTAAGAATACCTACTCTAAGCAGGGAAAATGCACTTTAAAATTCCTATGACCCTGGGGAACAGACACTTTCCATTACATACATCAAGAAGAAAGAGGCTGAAAGTGGGACAAGAGATTAATGGGAGGTCAGAGACAATTGCTTAAAGGTTAGAATTTTTAAAGGAAATGGTTCCTTGAGATAGAGTTAGAGATTAAATTTGATATAAATTTATGAATTTTAAATGCCAGAAAACCCCTTTACAAGGCTCATGGATTCCCTTTTAATTATTATGCTGGGTCTCTATGTGGTTCAGTGGATAGAGTGGCCAGCTCAGAGTCACAGTGGATAGAGTGGCCAGGCCTGGAGTCAGGGAGACTAATCTTCGTGAGTTCAAATATGGCTTCAAACACAAGCTGTGTGACCCTGGGCAAGGCATGTTATCTTGTTTGCCTCAGTTTCCTCATCTGTAAAATTAGCTGGATAAGGAAATGGTAAACCACTCCAATACCTTTGCCAAGAAAACCCCAAATGGGGTCATGAAGAATTGGACACTACTGAAAAATGACTGAATGAAAAGATGATGGGCTTCTACTCACCCACCCTCTCCTGGGTTTACTGGCTTTCCCCCCAAGCTTTCTCTTCTCTTGTGAAGCCCTGGAGATCCACAACTAGGCCAGCTCAGTTACTCATGTTGTCAACAAGGCTTCATCATCCTAGTCCCTAAAGCTACTGTGGGGATCTGCTTCAGATCCAGGGCTTTCAATGACCCCAACAATTACACAGATAGCACTGCCCTAGCCATCCTGCTTTGTACAGAACCCACAAGCTTCTGTAGAGCCATCCCCCCCATCATCATCTCCCACCTGCCAGGGTTGAATGAAGTAATAGCACAGACTTCCACACCTGAGTCATTTTATACACACCCTGCCTTGATAACCCTTCAGGGTATCAAGCAAACACATCTCCCCTAAACTTCCCTAAGGATCTGCACCTACACATATCCATACAGACTTGCCAGTGACTCACCACTCTCATACTGCTAGACATGCCCACGAACTCATCATCCACTGAGATACACAAAAAGACATGTCATGCTTGACTACCACCTACTCATGAAACTACACTTATAATATTCTCTGATAGGCTCGGCACGGCTTCTCTCTACTACCTGAAAACCTGCCTCCTTCTGCTGAGAACACTGGCTTCAAGGAAAGATCCTCAAGCCTCTCTTTTAGTGGAACTTCTTGTATTGCCTGGACCCCTCTGGCAGCCTGGTAAAGCCTACAGATCCCCTCTCAGAACAATGTTGTTACATAACTGAAGGAAACACTAAATTTCAATTAGAAGGGAACTGAAAATCAAGGTGTATTGTTTTTTCTTATCCCAGTTCATAGACCCCTTGAAATATATCCATGGACTCCCTTGGGGGGTCCTTGCTTTAAATTATTACTATTTTAAAGAGCTTGTTAAATTATTGTTTTTATATTCTGAGGCAAAATAGTTCTTGTGGGAAAACATCTCCCTTTTTTAAAATAGAAAAGGTTATTCATTTTAAGTCCCGTGCATAAATCACAAAAAGGAAACCTTTGGAATTGCCCAGACCAATGTCATGAAAGGAAGTTGGTTGCTCTGATTTGTATTTCTCTTTTGCACAGTCAGTGATAAATAGATAACACCGCACAGAGGACAGAGGGAAGTAGGAAGGCAGGTTTTGAGGTCACATCTGATATCCTGGTGGCATGACCCTCTCAGCACTCCAGGCAGTTCTCAACATGGAAAAGTTGCAGAGAAAGAGCCCACCTGCTTTGGGAGAGGGAGTTCCCTTCCATAGGCAACCCCCATGCCAAGGAAATCACAGGCTCAGGCCCATTTCCCACTCAGCCAATAATCCTTGAGCAGAACCATTCTAACATCCCTTCCAGCTCTAAAAGTATTAGCTTAGGATACTACAAACACAACCCTAGATCCTAAAAGGAGGAATAAATTAAATAAAAAGCATCAAGCTGTTGGTTCCTTTTTATAATTTCACAAAGGGGGAAAAACTGAGAAGAAATATATGATCACAAATATTATGATCAACCCTGACATAAAAATTCCAGAGGTTGTTGGACTGAGTGGGGTGACTGAATGGAGGTATAATTAATCAGGGAAGGGTTCTTGGGGCACATGGATTTTAAGCCAAGTCCAGGAAGGGCCAGTGATGACAAAAAAGATGGAAGGGGACTAAGGTGGGAGAGGGTCAGAAGTGAAAGCTCAGGGGTCCTAGTAGGCACACTACAAATGACATCTTAGAAATGAAATTGGAGCCTATAGTTAGTTAACTATCATGTTTCATATTGTGCCCACTCTCTTCAGAGGACTAGCATGCACTCACATTTCAAATGCGGGAGCCCACTGCCAATCCCTAAACCCAGTATCAGTGGATGATACTTGCAAGGCAGGCTTTGGCCACTATGGAGGAGGCCCCATCAGGCTCAGTATTCCCCTCACGTGAAGGTCAAGGTTCTGATCTTTGGCAGCAAAGCCTTTCTGGAGGTGCATCTGCCACCCTCCCTCCTGGGAGTTATGCTGGTCCATATTTTCAAGGTCCTGGGCTCTTGAAAGAAGACACTTTGGATTTCGAACAATACTTGGCATTTCTCAATGCTTCTACTTGAAGGTGCTCGTGGAGGCTGAAAGCTAATTACTTAACTTCTGACTGTCTGAAATGGGTGGCCCTGTTGTGAGCAAAGGGCCTGGAAAGAACATGAATGGGCAGTCATCAATAGCTGTGGGCCATGCTCCAAACAGCCACAGGAACCAACCCAAGGACAGGATGAAAGAGGGAAGGGTGAGCCGGGAACTGTGGGGTGTGTGCGGCTCTTTCATTCTTATCTGCACACACAAATAGCAGTTGTCAGTGTCAACTGCAAACCCTTTTTGTAATGTGGACACTGAAAGTATATTAAACCTGCCACCTGAGACATTTCTAGAGCCCAGCAACCTTCCATTGTCCAACAAGAGCCATCCCTGAATAGGTATCGGCCACTGACCGTTCTGTTCCCAACCTCAGGTTCACTTGGCCACATTAGCAGAATGAACACTTTAAGGAATGTTTTCAAATCCCCAAAGACTTAGGAATCAAAAGAAATAATGATTTTTATCAAATATTTTGATGTAATAATATATAGCAGGGGTATGCGGGAGCCAAGGAGAGCTGATTTTTAAGTGTGATCATTTATTATACCTTAGAAATTGGCAAATGCTACAAACTGGGGCATGATTCATCATGTTGTTGATTGTCTAGACTTAAGAAAGTGATGGAAAAAATGTTAATCATAATAACAATGAAGATTAAAGTGTGTCTGTGCCCCTTTTGAAACATCTACCAGCACATCCCTGCATGTATATGTATACTTATGTTGGGGGGTGGAAGAAGTCATTTCTTAGCCTAAAGTCCAAGTGGTTCATGTCTATAGCAATCAAGAGAACAGTTCAGGGAATTCAATGAAAAAGTATTTAGAAAGCGCCCACCATGATGTGCTGGGCATTGTGCCAGGCCCTGGAGATACAAGGACAAAAGTGAAATAGGTCCTGACTCTCAAGAAGCTTTGGTTCTACTTGGGGAAAGGAACCCTAGTGATAACAATGATAGCTAACACATATAGCACCTAATATGTGCCAGGCCCAGTGCTAAAGGCTTTACAATTGTTATTTCATTTGATCCTCACAACAACCCTGGGAGGGAGGTGCTATTATTATCCCGTTTTACAGAGGAGGAAACTGGGGCAAACTGAGGCTATATGCCCTTGCCTGGGGTAATACACAGTGTCTAAGACTAGATTTGAACTTAGGTCTCCATGACTTCACACCTGGCACTCTATCCTATAAGCCATCTAGTGCTACACAGATAAGTAAATGCAAATATGTATACAAAGGAATTCAAAGTAATTTGGGGAAAGCAACTGGTGGGGGCCAGAGGAATCAGGATAGGCTGCCTGTAGGAGGTGGCACTTGAATACAATCTTGAAGGCAGTGAGGGATTCTGAGTGTTAGGGGTTAGGAGTGAGAATACGCCAGGCATGGAGGACAATCTGTGCCAAGGCATGAAATTTGGAGATGAACATAGAGGGAAAGGTGTGTGTGTGTGTGTGTGGGTGGGTGGGTGTGTGTGTGGGTGTGT
>NW_027185889.1:17378446-17409592 GCF_028583685.1 Petaurus breviceps papuanus | reverse complement strand
GTGTGTGGGGGTGTGTGGGGGTGTGTATGTGTGTGTGTGGGTGTGTGTGGGTGTGGGTGGGTGTGTGTGTGTGTGGGTGTGTGGGTGTGTGGGTGTGTGTGTGCGCGCGCGCGCGCCTGGGGGCAGGGGGGCTAAGTAATGTGTTATTAGAATTCCAGGGCCCTCTCTCGGTTGGTCATGCCCAGTTAATCCTGTGCAGGACTTGCTTGTCCACACCACTTTGCATGACTGTAAGCTCCTTGAGGGCAGGCCCTGCCTTTTGCCTTTCTTTCCATCCCCAGCACACAGCACACACAGTGCCTGGGTTTAACAAATGTTTATTGATTGTCCAAAAGTAGGCTGGAGCTTCAATATGAAAGGCTCCAACAGAGAAGCAGAGGAGTCTGCATTTTATCCTAGAGCCCCTGAAGAGAGCAGGGGAAAGTGGCCTTTGGAGTTCCTGAGTTAGGATTTAGTGAGAAACAAAACCAAAAGGCCGTTAAGGACCTCAGAGAGAGAATTAGCGGCTTGACTAGACGTTGGACTGGGAGGGCTTTAATAAGAACAACCACAACCAGCCTTTGCGTAGGACTCCCCAAGTGTTATCTCTTTCAGTCCCAATTGTCCCCACTTCACAGAGGAAGAAACGGAGGCACCCAGAAGTTGGCAGAAAGGCAGAAAGGCACTGGGCTTGGAATTGGGAAGACTCGTCTTCCAGAGTTCAAATCCGGCCTCAGACTGCTGCTGTTTGTCCTTCATTTTCCAACAGGATCAATGACCCAGGAGGGTGATGATGAAGAGTGGAAGGCGACTGAAAAAACGACTGAACGACAACAAATCACTGGTGTGGCTTCAGTGATCTACTTTTACAATCATTCTAAAGTCTCCACTTCTATTCCCATCCCTTCCTCAGAGACCCAGTCCCTTATTTCCAACTGCCTGCTGGATATCTCTGCCTGAATGTGCCCAAGGCACGCGCAACCTAACTCATCTAAAGCTGAACTCAGCATCTCTTTCCTCATTCCATCGAACCCCACTCCGTGACTTCATCCTGTCACCCAAGCAGAACCATCAGGGTCATTGTGGACTCTTCCCTCCCCTTCACATCCATCAAGGTGCCAATCCTGCTGCTTCTTTCTGCCCATGGTAACACAGCAGCCTCTCTCAGCTCCCTCCCCTCTTCTCACCTGGACTGACCACTGGAATAACCTCCTGAATTGCTTGGCTCTTTCCATTTGGTCTCTTTCCAACTCATTCTTCATAGCAATGCCCAAGGAATAATCTTCCACATTAACCACTTGAGTAGGGTGGTTTCACCCTACTCTTTACTTGGTTGCCTACTGCCTAAAGTCCTGACCCGGCTGCTCTTCGGCCTGCCTCACCTCTCAGTACTACTGTTCATATACTCTAGATTCCAATCAAATTGAACTGGCCTCTTCCCTTTCTTTTCCTCCCTCTTCCACTGCTCTGCCTTTGCATGTGCTCTCTACATTGCCACAATGGACAGCCACCTCCTCTCTATCTCTTGACATCTCTCCCTCCTTTTAAGACTCTGCTGGGTACCTTCTCTTCTATAAAGCCTTCCCCTAAGACTCCAGCATGTGGGGGGAAAGCACTGGTTCTGGAGGCGGTCCAAAGAGGACCTCTACTCCCTGTGTGACCTTGGGCATGTCACTTAGCCCCACCAGACTGCAGTTTTCTTAACTGAAAAATTAGGGAGCTGGGCTAGAAAGTCTCTGTCTTTCACCTCTAGATCTATGATTCTCCTGGCTTCAAGTAGACCTCTTCTTAAGTTTCTTCTTTCTTTCTTACTTAAATTTTTTAAGAAGCTTTTTCTGGACCTCTCCTTGGTACCTTTCTCACCATCCCTCCCGGACTGTCAGCCCCTTGAGGACAAGGTCTCTTTCTATCCACTTTCACATCCTTATTATCCAGCCCAACACAGTGCCTTGTATAGTAGATAATTTATGTAGAATTAAATAGAGCCTGCTTCATGATATAGAACTGTAAATATAGTTCCATTTATTAACTCTCAGTCTCTGGCAAGGTCATTATCTAGAAGGCAAACAAATAACTTGTTTGATGTTGAAACAGAAAAAATAATTATGAATATGCTAAATGCTCCTTTCCTTGCTTCCCCCACCCCCTTTACAGCAGGAAGTTCTTTGTGAGAATGGAAATAAACTTGAGGAACTCATCCATCTGCCACTGAAGAGCAGCTATATTGAAGGGAAAGAAAGGCATGGGCTTAATAGGGCATGACTGTTTGCCACACACTGGCAGTAGGGCAATGACATCATTTTTACTGTTCTCCCTTGGTCTCACATCCTGGCTGCTCTATTCACTGGCACTCCCCATTTCACTGTAGGCAGAGTGTCCCCCCCACCCCTGCTTGAGAATACAGATTATAAAGTTATGATGAGTGAGAGCACCCTTCACCCTGATCTCGCTGGCTTGGCAAAGCTCAGAAGATTGGAACATTTTGAAAATGCTATCAATATCTTAGTCTTTTCTTAGCATTCTGAAAACTGCCTTAATAGTCTTGCCTTTTCTTAAGGCTTTTTTTTCCCCCCTCTTAGGCAGATTTGACAGAAATGAACAGTGAGAGACGGAGATCAAAGTCAGCAGACTGTTTTAAAAGCAGTCTGGAACCAATGCCATCCAGCATTGTCTTCAAAAGAATGGTGGAATATTAAGTGGATGTTTCATGAACTTACACACAAAGAATATTCTTCACATGAGGACAGGGGGATTATGTCTCATAGAATAAAGGCAGAATGAGAGGCTCTTATACAGCCTATTCAAAGGACCATTAACAGATAAAATAAAGAAAGTAAGGCAGGCTCCTGTTTTCCAATTTACATTAGCCCAAAGATATTACATACAAAGGGAATAATTGTTGCAGGACCCATTACCATCACCTCCATCAGATAATATTTTCTGAGGACCCCCAGGTTGTTGGTGAGGGGATAAGCATTATACAATGCTAGCACAATAAACTCAGTACCCTCCTCTCTAGGAGTAAATATTAGGAAAGGGGGTGAAAGAAATGCAGAACCATACAGACAGGCACACACACAGAGTGCAGACACACACACACACACACACACACAATACTGATGCTTTCACACTCATGAAAGTTTGGTGAAGTCCTCCAGGCTCCTCCAGGCAGTAGTCAATGTCCTGCTTTCTTGGCAAGAGGCTCCTTCACCTGCCCAGACAGCAAACTGAGCCTCTCCAGTGCGAGTCCAGAGGCAGCTGCTTTCTTACTGAGCAGAACTGGGGGCCAGTCTTGATCTGAGAGAGCAGAATGATGCCTGGAAGCAGGAAGAGGCCCAGGGAGGTTTCCTAGGAAGATTCAGTAGGTGACAGAGTTGTCCTGGTATGGGCCAGTTGTGAAGAACAAAGTATTTTGAATGTGATGAAAGATAAGGCATGATGTAATAGACTAAACTTGGAACTAAGGACCTAGGTTCAGATGGAACTTATTACCAATATACCTTAGGCAGTATACATTCTCTGCAGGTCTCAGTTTTTTCAAGTATAAAGTGAAAGGTTGGGGTAGATGAAATTTTGAGGTTCCTTTCAGGTCTCAGTCTATGATCCTATTATCTTTCCACAGCTAGAAGCAGCCTGTAAGGACCAAGGGTAACCTCAATTCCTTTTAATGAGGAAAGTGGGGTCAAAGATGAAAATAAAATGCCAAGAACTCACAAATTTTTACTGAGAAATAGCTTAATTAATCCTCATAAAACAAGACCATTAGAAGGACCTAGCAACTCGATGAATTGTTACTGATTCCTCTACAATGAAGTATATAGGCTTCTTTAGGTTGGAAAAACAGTAAGAAGAACAATGGGAAAAAAACCAAAACAGCAGCTTACCCTCTACTACAAAGAAAAAAGTGCCTGTCGTCGGCAAGACAATACAAAGATTGAAGTATTAAAGAATGGAAAAAGGTAACTAATGAAACACAATTTTACATTCAAGGCTGTACCAAAGCTGTTGTTTAGAAAATGTAAACCTGTAAGATCTGGGCATCTTCATCAGAATGTAAACCACTACCCCTCCCCCCCCCATAAAAAAGTATTTGGGGATTTTTTTTTTAACTTTCAGTGGGCCTGGAAGTTTTGCCCCCATTGAGGGAATGATGAGCCCTGATAATTATACTGATATAATGAGAAACAGAACCGCTCTAGAATTACTTATTCCCAAAACGGAGATACCACATTACAAAATGACCTTGAATTATGCTAGATTCCACAAAAGGTCAAGGAACATATCCAAGAGATGAATGTAGACCCAAATATGACTTGGTAACTTTCTTAACTTAATGGTTAATCAAATAGCTGTGATTTCATGATGATGATAATAACTAGTGTTTAGATAATGCCTACTATGACACTGTGGGCAATTTGCTACCTCCCTGGGCCTTAGTTCCCTCACCTATACAATGAAGAGACTGGATGAGATGGTCACTGACATCCCTTCCAGCTCTACACCTAGGGTCCTATGGGTGACCTTAGACAATCACTCAACTTCCCTGGGTCTAAGTTTTCCCCATTTGTAAAATGAGAGAGTTGGCCTTGCCCTCCAAGGCCCCTTCCAGCTCTAGATTTCTGATCCTACAACTATGCAATTCCTGATGACATACTACATGTCACTTCTTACATGCCAATCTTCATAGGACCCCAGCTTAGGGATCCTAAACAATCCCATTCTGCCATCACAGCTAAATTATCTTGGTGCTTTCACAGCTCCCATTTTCATTCTCTATTTTTTACTTCTTTCCTCTGTCCTACTTTTGTCTACCTGTCAAGCATCTTGAATCCTGAAATTCTGTTTGAGATTAGTTTCTAAGTGAACAGGGAACTGATAAACTCATATGAAAGAGCTTTGATGGACTGTATTGTGATGAAAACTCTATTTCAGAAGTATAAATGGTGTGTCTTTGGATAACAATCCATTTTCATGTGTCTTAGGTCTGCCCAAAGTTAGATTAATGATGGGGTCTGTTATTAATGGTATAGCATCACGAGTCTCTATATTTCTACAATTGAAAACTATATCTGTTGCTAAGTCACATTAATTAAGAAGATTAGTTTAGATTCTTGATATTCTGTACCATAGATGTTTTAGACATTTTGGTTTCCACAGCATTGAGCATGTTTGCCTAGAGACAGAGTTGGTATTTTTAGCAAAGGTTTGGTCTTAACACCTTGTTACGTACCTCAACTTTTAGGGACAAGTCTTCACGTTGCAAAAGCAGACTTTCTATCTCAGCACAACACTCAAAAAACACAGTCTAGAAAGGAAAAGAAAGCAAATCTTGTAAAATGAATTTCAAATAGTTTTTTAAAGGAATTTCTATATTTTCCACATTCAATTTAAGAAACATTAAAGGAAAGTGAAGCCTAGTGGAAAGAATTGGCAGTCAGAGATTTAGGTCAATCTGGATTTGAAGTCCAAGTACATAGGTTCAAATTCCCACTTTCCTGCTTACTACCTTGTGACCTTTGGCAAGTCACTTAATGCCTGGGGCCCCAGTTTCTCCAAAAGTAAAACAAAGAGGGTTGGATGAGATGACCTCAGAGGTTACTTCTAGAGCTAAATCTATGACTATTATGCACAAGGGGTGAGGACATTCATTACAAGATATAAAGACATATTGATTCTTTTTTCAAGGAACTTGGAATCTAATGGTTGGGAAAGTTCATGTATACCAACAATTATGATACAAGTGAGATAAATGCAAAAGAGAGGTCCAGGAAGAGTGACAGACCTTTAACTTATTGTCCTTACCTCTAATACACCATCACCAGCCCCACTCCACTCCTCAAACCACCCTTAGTCATGGGCAGGATGGCCAGCTATCTCTATGGTATAATTGCATGGTTATCATCTCTACCACCACCACCACCAACAATATCTTTCTTTCATCCAGGTGCCAATAGGTAGGAAACTGAGGTATCTATTACTTCCCCTGTCCCTGCCCTGCCTCCTTTAAGATGCAAACACTCTGGAGAGGCATGAAATTTTAATGTGTTCTTGGCATATCCAATTTATTGAGAAGAGCTGGGTACTGGAGTTTGCTTGGGTTCAGTGAGGCAGACAGAAGAAGGGGAATGAAGGGTGACAAAGACCGTGTTTTCCTCAATTATTCCCAGTTCTTCACCTACACATGCCACACATTTATGCTTTTTAATTAATAAAATTCAAGTGTAAATGCATTAATATTCAGTGTATTATGACAGAAAACCCTATGTCGCCAAGTGTATTATGATAGAAAACCCTATGTCGCCAAGTGACTAATGAATCATGTTGGAAATCTCAGACAAAAAAGGGTGTCTGTACCAGCTGAGGCTTGTCAGACTTATGATGGCAAGGCAGGCTAGAGAAGGAGAGAGTGCCCAGCAATCTTGTAGCTGACAAGGGTCACTTTCCATGCCTTCCATATGGGTGGTCTCCCCCATTAGAATATGAGCTCCTTGGAAACAGGGACTGTTTTGACTTTTTCATTTGTATCCCGAGAGCTTAGCACAGTGCTTGGCATACAATAAGCAACTAATTCATAAATGCCTCATTCATTCATTCTTTTGTAGAGTAATGTCCATGTATTAAATGCTGCATGACCACTGGATCTTTCAGGTTAAAGCCCCCATACCCATCTATCTAGCCAGACTTGAAGATCCTAACCGTTTTGTGTGTCATGGACCCCTTTGGCAGAGTTTGGAGAAGTTGATGCGGACCCTTTCTCAGAACAATGTTTTCAAAAGTACAAAATAAAATACATAATATTTTTTAACTTCCCAATAACATGCACATGACTGTCACTAAATGGACTGCTGGTAAACCAATATTAGCCAAGGACATCTACTCCTTTTCAGGATGTCATGGAGACTCTCAGAGTTCTTTCTGTGGCACCACATTGCCCTTCTAGCTTCCCTTGGTCAGTCCTCCACTTGACCTTACAAGATCCTCCCTCAAACAACTAAAACAAAGACCATGGAGTTACCCTCTTTTCACCTTGCCAGATGGGCTCCAGAGGTTTCCCCTAAATGGCCAAGGCCTGACTTAGAACCCTGACACATCTTAGGTCAAAGAGGCACCAGGTGGCAGAGTTTACGGATTGTTGCTCTTACCTGGCACATGGACTAAGCAATCTATATGGTCCCAGATAGATGTCCCCAGTCTGATTCCCCTGATGCCTCATACCTGTGTTTTTCTTCCATTCTCTGTGGATTGAATCCTAGCAAAAGATTCTGGTTTGGATTTTGGGAGTATCTTAAGTGTGTTGTCCTCCCCTAGCTTTTGTGAGTAAAATTCCTGGACCATCAGTGGGTTGGGACTTGAGACCCCCTACCCTAGCCCTCAAGGCAATATTAGTGGCTTGGGACGAGATGGTCTAGTCCCATCTCTTCATGTTGCAGTACATGAAGCTGAAGTCCAGACCAATTTGGTGACTTAAGTTTCACATGCTTATTCAAAGTTAGAGCCAAGACCAGGATCAAGGTTCTCCTACCCTCCAACCCAGTTCTCTTTTTGTCATAGTACAAGGACCCTTAATGCTAGTAAACACTATGTACTAGAACCCTACGAGGAGGTCTGATTTTCCTTGTTGTTCATACTGCCTTTAATGGATTTTCAAATTCCTCAGTCTTCTTTTACATGTTAAAAAAAATGAAATAAAATACTATATCATCCTAGAACACACACACACACACACCCCTCTTTCAAGTTCAATCTGATTCCTCATCACAGACTATAGGTCACCCCGAGCTCTCCAAGGGTACATATGCAAGCAGAGTTAAAATTTGAGCACACTTTATAGAGGAAAGGCCTTGAGGACCGGCCTGGCAATGAACTGTGTATCCCCTGTCCAAGAATCAGCCTAGCTAGGTCCCAAGAGGCTCATCACCAGAAAGTTGTCAACTGGGTGATGAGTGATTTTGAGCCACAGTAGTACATGAAACCCCTTCCCCCTCCCCAAGGGGACTGTGAGCTATAAAGGCTGAGAGAGTACCCACATTCATGACATCCCCTAAGTGCTACAGTAAAAAGTACCTTTCTCTTAACTTTAGCCAACTCAACAAAAACCAATAAGCCAGTCTATTTTTCTTTCTAATTGCACTCTTAGGATTGGCTGAGGAAGAACGAGTTGGCTAAACCAATCAGCAAACACATTTTCCATAACGACCTCAGTGAGTAACTGTCACTACTTCATCAACAAATATCAGGCAAAAACACAACATCCACCTCATTGATCATTTCATATAAGAGGCAAAGTGAAGGATGTTACGTGATGAATGTCTTCTACTCTGGAAATAAACGTCTTCCTGGCTCAGCATTCATCATGCAGCACTTTGGTTCTGACTACCTTCTATTCCGCTGACATTATCTCTTAAATAAACCATATGGAAACCTGGGAAATTGGAGTGTTTCTTGTTTTCTGCTGTGGTAGAACCACACTCAACCTGGCTAGCAGAAAAATGAGAATACGGATAGCAAAAGACAAGAGAAATTCCTCCCTGGAGACACATTACTCCCAGTTAAAGAGAGTTATCTGAGGTTTCCTTAGCAAGAAATGGCCCCTGACTAATCTGGGCTGAAGAGTCTTGCTATTTTTCCTTTAAATGAACTGTTACATTTTGTTTGACAAAGAACCATGTTGCTCTGTTACTTGAAAAATGTGACAAAGCCAGGTTCACGTATACCCACAGAGCAAGACCATCCTCTCCCATAGAGGTGAAGCTCCTGGTGTCTAGTCCAGAAAGACTCCTATTTAGAGAGTATAGTATTAAAGAACAGAAATTGTGAGGTCTGAAGACCAGTCTCAGCTTTCTCCCTTACTAGCTGTGAGATACTGAACAAGTGGTTTAAACTCTCTGGGTCTGTTTTCACCTTAGTAAACTGGGGATTGTCAATTCAATAGCCTGGCTCAGTTCAATTCATATCAATTCAATATGCCTTCTAATGCCTCTCTTTCTTTCTCTATTTCTTCCCTCCTCCTCTTCCCCCCCCCCTTCCTTTTCTTTTTTTTTTTTTTCCTTTTCAAGTGCTAGGTGCTAGGGATACTAGTTAAAAATAAACCTTCCCTAAAGAAATGAAAATTCTTCTGGGACTTAGCAGCAAGTACATAGATAAGGGAAAAGTAAAACACATAGATAAAGGGGGACTGAGGGAGGAGGAACAGGGTGGTGATGGAAGAGGCTAGGGAGCCTGCTTCAGGAAAGACAAAATGATGTATCATAGAAGGACTCTGCTCCCTCATGTTTTGTAGAGGGTTTCTGTCTGCTGAGCAGGTGATAAGAAGACAGACTGTGATTGGCTGAGGTGCATTCAAAAGTCATTAGCCTCTCTGAACCTTGATCTTGACTGGATTCTTTGTTTCTTCTTCTCCTCGTTCAGTCATGTTTGAAACCATTTGGGGTTTTCTTGGCAGAGATACTGGAGTGGTCTGCTCCCATTCATTTTTCAGATGAAGAAGTGACTTGCCCAAGGTCACACAGTTAATAAGTGTCTAAGCCCAGATTTGAACTTGTGAAGATGTGTCTTCTGACTCTAGGCCCAGTGCTCTATCTACTATGCCAACTGGCTGCCCTTTACTGCCTGACTGCATTCCTGTGAGAAAGTGTTATAATGGGGCAGGACTCCGGGTCATCCTCCTCTGAAGCCAAATGTAATGGCCTGTGAATATAGACCTTGGTTCTTTGTCATGTTGAATGTTGAATGTTGAAACTACATTGTCTGAGTCCACTCTTCCCATGAGCCAAGACAGTGTGCCCTCCACATGCTGGGGGGAAATATTTAGACTTCTGTTTTTGCCATACCTTTAAATATCCTTTTATAAAAGCTCTTTAAGTTAACTGGCTAAATAGAATTAGGGCATTAATCTCTGGCAGCTTACAATGAAATGGAACATCTAAATTTGAGCTGATAGCATTAGAAAAGCAGCTCTCAAAGTATGGTCTGGGGACCCTGGGGTTCCACAGGATGTCCATGACCTCAAAACTATTTTTCATACAGATACATTTTAAATTTCTTCTTCTTTTTTTTTTTTTTTAAAGCAATAGGGGTTAAGTAACTTGCTCAAGGTTACATGGCCAGTTGTTATTTCTGGTTGTGGTGCTGAGTATCTGAGCCCAGATTTGATCCCCAGGTCATCCCGACACTGGAGCCAGTGCTCTTACTCGCTGAGCCACTTGGCTGCCCCTAAGCAATTGGGGTTAAGTAACTTGCTTAAGGTTACACGGCCAGGTGTTTCTGGGTGGGTGCTAAGTGTCTGAGCCTGGGATTCGATCTCCAGGTCATCTCGACACTGGAGCCGGTGCTCTTACTTGCTGTGTACCTGTCTACCCCAACATTTTAAATTTCTAATATGGTAAATACCAGTAGATATAACCCACATAAACAAAAGCTCCTTGGGGTTCTCAGTAATTTTTAAAATAATATTTTGTTTTCCCCCCAACTGCATGTAAAAACAATTTTTAACTTTTTTTTAAATTTTGAGTTTCAAATTCTATCCCTCCCCTCTCCCCAAAGCAGTAAACAATCTAATATAGGTTATACATATGCAATCATGTAAAACATATTTCCATATTAGTCATGGGGGGGGGGTGACTCAAAAAAGAAAAAAGGACAGAAGGGAGAGAAAGAAAAAAAGAATCAAAGTAAGAAATTTCTGAGAATAATAGCATGCTTCAGCCTGTATTCAGACATTATCAGTTCTTCCTCTGGAGGTAGATAGCATTTTACATCATGAGTCTTTTGGAATTGTCTTGGATCATTGTATTGCTGAGAATAGTTAAGTCATTCAGAGTTGATCATCCTTACAATATTACTTTTACTGTTTACAATGTTCTCCTGGTTCTGCTCACTTCACTCTGCATCAGTTCATATAAGTCTTCCCAGGTTTTGGTCCTCAGCAATTTTTAAGAGTGTAAAGGGAGACCAAAAAAAAATTCAGAACTTCTTCATTACAGAGAAAGACTTCTCCAACTCCTAGAGTATAATCCTATCCTAGAACCCTGACAGAAATGAGTTAAAAGAATATCTATACATACAAATAATTCCTGGGAGGACAGGAGCACTAAAGGGTGGGTGGGGGGGGGGGAGATCACAACAGATATCAAGTAGAAGGCAGCACTTGGGCTAAGCCTTGAAGGGAGCTGGAGCTTAAGAGTTAGAAGTGAGGAGGGACAGTGTTCTAGGCACAGGTTTGGGCCAAAATAGAAGCAGGAGATTGGGATTCTGTGCACGGGAAAACAAGCAAACTAATCTGACAGGACCATAGAGTATCATGAGGATAAGGTGAGAAAATGACTAGGAAAGCAGTTGGGGATCTTGGGATGATAGAGCAAAAGTTAGAGCTGGAAGGGACCTCTATGATTATCTTTGCCAAGGAGCATTTATTAAGTGCCAACTATTTGCCAGATCAATCAATCAAAAAACATTTAACTGTTTACCATGTGCCAAGCACCTCTGAGAATACAAAAGGCATAAAAAACCCAACAACCGTGCCCTCCTGGAGCACACAATTTAGTGTAACATGTAAATAACTATGCACATAGTGGATAGACAGAGAACAGATGAAGGCAATCTGAAACGGGAAGGTATTCTGCCACTAGGGGCCTGGGAAAGAATGCCTTCAGAAAGCAGGATTTGAGCTGAGCCTGGGATTTCTGCCTTTGAAGCTGCCATCTGACTCTCCCCAGTCCAGACCAGCCTTTTTTCTGCATTTCTTCAGCTCATAAGATGTCTGGAGTTTGTTTGCCTTAAACTGTAGTTTGCATGTTACCTGATGCTGCTAGTGAGTGTTCCTAAGTCATTTTCACGCCCTTGATCTCTCTACCCTCAACAGATGCAGGTATCTCAGGGCAAAAACCATTTTTCCTCTGCTTTTATAACACTCTGCTCTATATTCCAAGGCAGTTCAATAAACTGGCGAATAACTGACTCACATCACTCAATCACTTGGAGTCTATACAGTTCTTTTCAGAGCTAAGTCTTAAAGGGTGTTGAAGACCAAATTAGTTGGAATGTCTGTTCTATGGTCTTCCCAATACAGTTTGCATTCATGTTTCTCTCCTGAAGCTTGTGACTTATTTGTTGCTTTAAGGATTGGATTTTTTTTTTTAAGAAATTGGGGGCTGAGAGGAGGCACATTTCATAGCCTTTCAGAATGGAGCAATTGCCAAAAATTGGTGTCAAAGTAGGGAGAAAAGATCCTAGATTAGGGGGTCTATGAAATCCTGTCCAAAGCAATTTAAGTTTATCTCTCCAACTGTCCTAGTTAACTTCTAATTAGCTGCTTTAGGTGGTTGTCATGACAACTGCCTGGAAGGTTTAACCAACTGGCTTTTTCCAACACTGCTTACAAGTCTTGTGCTTTGTAGGTCCAGCTAGAATTGTGACAAGAGGAGAAAAATGCCAAAACCACCCCTTTTGTTTATTCAACTTCCAAGGACTGAGAACTTGCCAAAGTCGTCAAATATCTGTCTTTTATCCAGAGGGTGATGGATGTTTTTAGCTCTGTCCTTTGTCCTCCCCTCACCTATACCCAAAAGAAAATTGGTCTGGCTATAAGATTGTTTTTATGAGATTGTTGTTTTTTTAAAGCAGATTATTTGAGATTGAAAAAACCAGGTAACTCACCTAAAACTGCTATATTCCAGAGTTGCAATTAGCAGAATTACTAAATTTCAGACATGGAAGGGGCCTTAGGGGTCAGACAATAGTTCAGACAATAACCAAAAAAGGAATCCCACGACATCATACCCAACAATTAGTTGTCCAGCCTTTGTTTAAAGACCACCAGTGAATGAGAGTCCACTCCCTCACAATCCCACTATTTCTCTTCCATCTTTGGAGAACTCTATTAGGAGATTTCTCTTGACAATAATCCTAAATTTGGCTTTTTAAAATTCCAACCACTGCTCCCCATTCTGCCTTCTTCTGCCAAATAATGCCATCTAAACTCTCTTCCATGTGATATTCCTTCAGACACTAGAAGACAACCATCATATCCCCCTCATTCTTCCCTTCTCCCGTGCTTAAATCTTGTCATATCCTTTGATGGATCCTCTCAAAGCACCAACCCAAAGCTTTCCTCATCGGCCTCAGCTCTCAGTTTCATCATTTCCATGCCAAACCATTTGTTTTGTGCTGGGCCTGACTCAATCTAGTCCATGGCAGTTTATATTTGATTATGGAACAGAATGAAACACTAATAGGTCATTGAACAGTTAACAAAAAGAGATTTACTTACCTGGAGGAGAAGAGCATTCAAAAAAGGACAGGCAAAGAACTGGACATTGAGGGAATGCCTATCAATTGAGGAATGGGTGAGTAATTTGTGGTATATGACTGTGATGGAATACTGTTGTGTTATGAGAAATTATGAGCTTGATGATGGTAGAAAAACATGGCTAGACTTACACAAAATAATGAAAATTAAATGAGCAGAGCAAAGAGAATGCTGTATATAGTAATAGCAATTATTGTTTTAAGAAGAACTATGAGTGACTAAATAATTTTGACTATTATAAATACCCAAATTAACTACAAAGGACATATGATGTGAATATGATATCCTCATGCGGAGAAAAAACTGATAAATAGAAGTTTGAATGGAATGTTTTTACACATATACATACACACATAGTTGTATAGCTATCTCTATGGTGGGTGGTGGGAAGGAAGAAAAAAAGGGGAAAAAAAGAAAGTTCCATGATAACTTTATTATATATTTAAAAGGAATAGCTGGTTGAACATAATAGATTTGCAGCTTCATGTACAATCATCTTTTTTTCTTTCTATTCTCTGTTATGGAAATGCTTTATTTCTTAAGTTCAGAATAAAATAAATAAAAAATTTTAAGTAAATTTTAAAGTTAAAAAAAGAAAGGACAAGCAATGAAGATGGTTCATTCAGCTGAGTGAAGCTTCCTTCACTGATGTGCCCATTTTCCACAAACCAAGCATCAGAGAGAGCAGCTGGAGTTCCTTGTGGCAATAAGGTACTTGGACAATGAGAAATAAATAACCAGAAACTTTAGTCCACATAGCCAAGCAAGTCTAGAGAACAGTCTCAACATTTTTTAGGGAGAAATCAACTTGGTTCTACTATGCCACTTTGCCAAAGTCATTCTCCAGCACCTACCCTTGCTTTCATTTTCCGTAAGTCTCTTTTTAAAACTATAAGTTAGTTGGGGAGTTCTTTGTGAATTCACACTGCATTTTTCCTTTTTGAAATCATTTTCTTTCATCACTTGAGAATTTGCCACCCCTTCTGGGTTGACTTTTCCTGTAGAATTTTCTTCCATATAATCCAACCTGTCCTTCCTCTGAAGCCTGTGAAATCTTCTTTCCCCAATGTGAGAGTACAAGTCAGATGGCCCAGTTTTCCTCTCCTCTATCACAAATACTAAGAAGTAAATGTTTACTGATTGAGTGGTCACTTTCCCCAAGGTTCCCATCATATTCTCCCAAGCAACCCATTCCTCCTCATTAGTAAGAATTGGATTCTGAGTAGATTTTCCTCTTTGTTTTTTTCCTTCACCTTTTGAAGGATCACTTGATCCTTAAGGCAAATCAAGAAGTTATCAGCTGCTATTCTTTTGTCAGAGCTCTAATAGATTCTGGATAACTGAAGTCCCCTGTCACTATTATATGGTCATGGCTTTGTAGTAGATTTATATAGTATTTTTGAAGTCCATATCGATTTCTTCTTCAGTTCAGATGAGATGACAAAATTGCTTCTGTTTCTCCTTCCATTAATTTTTACCCCAGTGTCTTCCGCCATGCTTGTCTGTTGGGGCCTGTAGCTCCCCTTTGGGTCTCAGGCAGCCTCTCTGAGTTCAGGTCTGACATAACAAGATACAGAGCAATCAGCAATATGTGCTGATCTCATCTGTGGTCAGGGCACCCTAACCCCTAGGAAGTGCTGAGGCGCCCAGATTGTGTGCTGTCACGCAATGTACCCTGTTACCCTGAGATTATCTCAGGGACTGAGGGTAAGTGTGCAGGAGTATGAAAGCTGTTCTGGACACAGCCTCCCTGTTCTCTGATTGGCCCTCCCTACCTTCCTTCAAGAGCTGTCCATGAGTTCTGCAAGTGCACTTTGGGGACTTAAGGGCTGAAGCATGAGGGGGCTAGAGGATGGAGGGAGAGATGTCACAACACGCCTGTCCTGCCAATAAAGCTGCACCTTTTTCCATTTCCACTGACTCAACTTCTCCTTTATGAGACCACACAGGACGTGACCAGCACACGCTTTGAGGATGGGAAAGGTGAGACTCAGCTAGAAACCTTGGGGTCACAACACTTGTCCTCTCTGGTTTCTGGATATTCTCCCATGAGAACTTTCTTAATTTACAATGTTATTCCATTCTCTTTTACCTATCCCGTTTTTTTTAAATAACATAACTTAGAGTAGGGCCTCTTAACCTAAGGATCTGTGAACTTGTTTTTGAAACACAGTCTTATAAGTATATAAGAATGTTGTAAGTGTAAAGATTATTCTGAGGAAGAGGTCACCGGCTTCTGCAGACTGCCAAACAAGTTCAGAACCCCAAAAAGGTCAAAAACCTTTCTCAAAGCTGGAAGATTAAACAATTGCAGAAAACAGAGAATAGCCCATAAGAATAAGAAGGGGTCTTGAAAAGCATCTCCACTTCTGTTGTCATTTTATAGCTGAGGAAACTGAGGCCCAGAGAGGTCATGTAGCTGATCCACGATAGAAAAATGATGCAAACTGAAGTTTCTTGACCCTTACTCCTCTATGGTTTTTTTGCCCTAAGCTATACTGCTTCTCCTAATGCTTTGAGCTGAAAAGATGAATTGGTTTAAAACTAGAAAACCTGAATTCACATTGACAGTGGACTTCAGAACCAGCTAAAAATGCCCTGGGCTCTGACCCCTGAATCGCATCATGCTCTACCTTCTGAGCCCAAAAGAGTAAAAATACTTTTAAAATAAGGGAGTATGCATTAATAGAGGAAATATAATGGACAGAGACTGTGAGATGGAGGAGGAAAGCATGAATGAATGAAGCATTTATTGTGGGCAAAGCATTGTGCTAAGCTCTAGGGACTGTTTGTTTTAAAGAGGACCAATGATAATCATGGGGTGATGTCTTGTGAGTGAACTGGATTTAGGTGAGGCAGGATTGCACAAAGTCATCAGCTTCACTCTCTTCCAGAGTCATCAAAAACCGGTAGCAAGACAAAGGTCAGGACTCCTGGTGACAGACTTCGACATCTGACCAAGTTCTAAGGGCTCCACAATGCCCACTTCAGCACATACTGTTCTCATCCACCCATTTTACTGGGGAAGTCTTCACATGCTTGGAGAAGACATCCTCCTAAGTCACTGATGGGTTTGAGCCCATCAAGGTACCTTCCACCTAGTTTAGCCCATCTTTGGGTGTGGCTACAGCTTCTTGGAGCCATGGGTGAGGGTTGGATGAAAGGTGGACACCAAAGATGGATTAGCGGTCCTGAAAAGGGCTGAGCAGCCCTCCCGCCAGAGGGGCTAGACCTCCAGGAACACCCTATCCAAATACAAATACAAAAGAGACAGTCCTGTCTCTCAAAGAGCTCACATCCTAATAGGGGAAACAAAATATAGGGAAGGTTCTGAGTATATCTTCAACCTAGATTTGGGTTCAAATTCAGGCTCTCATACTTACTACTGACATTTACTTTTTCTCCGCCAAGGTACAACAGGGTTTATTATTTCACATTAACATATTAACTGGATTTTTGTTCAAATAAAAAAGGAGTTCTCTTTAAATAATGATCTTCTTACACTCTGGCCCATCCAAGAGGAAATCAAAGGAAGTTAGTGTATCCAGGGGAGAGTCACCAATCAGGCACAAAGTTCAAGAGAAGAGATGAGAACTGAAGTGGGACTGACAATGGACACCTTTATACTTGGGGGCCATGGTGGGCCTGGTGTAGGCAGTGTTATCCAGCTCACATAGAAATGGGGGTCACCGAGCCATATATAAGGATCTTTGTGGGCTACTTAGAAAACCACATATTAACATTATTTACATTCTACTGTATTTTAATTTATTTTGTTAAATATTTCCCAATTACATTTTGATCTGGTTTGGGCTACACTTGAGAGTGTTGTGGGCATTCCATGTCTGATAGCCCTGGTGTAACAGATAAAGCACCAGACCTGAAATAGGAATGGCCAAAGTTCAAATTTCACCCCATGCTTATCAGCTCCGTGACCCTGGGAAAGTCACTTCATCTCTAAAATATGGAGGCTGGGTCTGATGACCTCTAAGGTCTCTTCTGGCTCCAAATCTCTGATCCCATGACTCTCTCTGAGCCTTGGTTTCCTCATTTGTAAACTAGAGGTATTACTTAACCTAAGTTGCAGTACTGTTGTGAGAAAAATATTTTGTAAGCTTCAAAGTGTTACAGAAATGCAAATAATCAATAACGAATCTTAGAGGTTATGTCAGGGTGATTTATTATTGCTGTTAGTTGTCCTACAAGAAGAGTTTGTGTGAAACCTGGAAAAGGGTAATACTCTCCCTGAGAATTGATATGAAATGAACATTCTCTGCAATACTATACTTTTGCCAAAAATAATGGATACAAAAGAAATATCTGACTGTTAGGGAGAGGGTGTTATTTACTATCTTCACCCAGGGCACCGTTAATTAAACCCCTGAGATGCCCTGCTATAATTATCAGTGGTATAGAAAATGACGCACATTCCAAAGCTTTGAGTGACAGGCCATCAGTCCCCTGGCTCAGTCCAGGACCCAGGAGTCTTTGTTGGTTATAGGAGGCATTTTTAAAGGGATAGGACTGCCCTCTGCAAATCCTTCTACTGCTGTTTTTGAGTAAATACAAAATGCATTAGCTCATCTCATTGGCAAAGCCTGGCTCAAAACACCAATACAGTCTAATGCAATTAACAAGAATGAATACATCTAAACAGAAACCTTTAAAGAATAAAAATATGGAGAAGAATAGGGCAGTGAGAGCCACATGTATGTCCCACTTAGAAAAGTCTCTAAGAATTTCTAGCAAATGGTAGGCTCACAATAATTGAGAGTGGGACAGGGTCAAGTCCTGCTAAAAGAGTGAAAGCAATGACAATGGTGTGTATATTGGAAAGGCATAAAACAAGACAGGACCAGCTTCTTCTCATGACAGTCAAAGTAAAAGTTAAGTGTCTTCTGTGGTTTGGATTCAGTTGTATCCAGTGAATTGAGCAGAAATGCTATTGACATTCTGAAAGGAGGCCTGGAGTAAAGGGACTCCCTTCCCAAAAGTTTATGTCTTAACTGGTTCTTCCACAGGGAGAAAGGAAACAATCTGTGTAGTCAATGGTTTGGAGTCCATGGATGGATTTTAGGGGGCCCATGAACATGAATGAATGGGAAAAAATGTACCTCTTTACTTTCACTAACTTCAAAATTTAACATATTCAATTATTTAGAGGCACTATTCTGGGGGGAGGGAGACCAAGGACAGATTTAAAGGGGCCTGTGAATCGCTATAGGAAAAAAAAAATTTATCTTTGTTTCAATATAATTGGTTTCTCTTTTAATACTATGTATTTTATTTTATCAATTCAAAGACATGATTCTGAAAAGAAGTCATAGGCTTCACTAGTCTGCCAAAGGGGTCTCTGACACACCAAAAAGGTTAAGAACTCCTGGTTTAGATTGATGGGAACTGTTCTGATAAAGGCAGTTTAGGGGGTGCCACAATGGTTTTTTATTTCCATCCAAACTTCCCAAGGGATACAACACAGCAATGTGAGACGACTGGCCCATCTAATATCTCAGTTACTTGCCTTCATTTCTTTAGTGAACGTGATATTTTCAGGGGTATCTGGGATGATTTTTGAAGAAGAATACAGTAGCAACTTCCTTCCTTCTAGAGACAATGAACGCGTATATAACAACATTTCAGCTTGTTGCCTAAGGCCAGATAGTTTTTCATGCAAGGCCATAACTCTAAAAGCAACAGGAAAATTTAATCAGTAACCTTATGAAATAGATGCAGGAAAGTATTTTAAGACATTTATGTTCAAAGTGAGCACATGCCTATCTAATAACACTTCAATTAATCAGAAGTCAGCTAGGTCTTTGGGATCCTCAAACATCCTTACTGGTGTTGAGCATGAAAATAAATGGGGGAATATGGGTGAGGATTTAAATGTGCTAAGTAGGGCATGATGAATGGGGAGGAAGACTGGGGGCCTCAGCAAAAGGAGTTCAAAAGTATAAGAGAGTCCAAGATCATATACCATATTGCTTGAACAGAAGGAAAAGGAAGGTTCCACCTGGCTGGTAGTATATGTGAAAGGCATGAGATACATACAGAGCCTGAGAAATAGGGAAGGAGTAGATAAGAGACCAGTAGAAAAGGAAAAATAAAAAGGAATGGTGGTTGGGGCGGCCAGGTAGCACAGCGAGTAAGAGCACCGGCTCCAATGTCAAGATGACCTGGAGATTGAATCCCAGGCTCAGAAACTTAGCACCCATCCAGAAACACCTGGCCGTGTAACCTTGAGCAAGTTACTTAACCCCAATTGCTTAGGGGCGGCCAGGTGGCTCAGCAAGTAAGAGCACTGGCTCCAGTGTTGGGATGACCTGGGGATCAAATCCGGGCTCAGATACTTAGCACCACACCCAGAAATAACTGGCTGTGTAACCTTGAGCAAGTTACTTAACCCCAATTGCTTTAAAAAAAAAAGGAATGGTGGCAATAATCAGCCAGAGGGGGTAGAAGCACATCCCATATGTCTTCATCTGCATCCTCAGCAAAGCACAGTAACTGCCATTCTTAATGGCAATGTTGAGTCATCAAGGACATGTTTTTAGAAGGCTCTGTTTAAGAGGCAAGGTGTGTGTGGTTCGCTTTATAAAAATTTCTATCATATAAGAAACAGATTAAAATGAAAAGTCTGGTACTTAGTGCATTGATGTTTCTGTTATCCAGAAAACCCACTTATCCAGAAAGTCACATTCCTAGATGATGCCAGATAAGTAAGGTAGCAACAGCATCTGAATTTAAATTATGGCTATTCCAGAATGAAGGACACTTAATTTCAGGACATAAAACTCCATCGAGCTTTTTATATCTATATATCTATATAAATCAGTGCCTGATTTATATCTAGATATAGGTTGATGGAGAGCAAGGTCTCTGTTGTTAAGGGAAAAAAGGGAAGGACCCAGTCAGAGACAAGACCCAGAAATGAAGCTGAGCCTGAGAACTGTGTGATTTGTTATGGCCATTCCTCCAGGACGTAGCTGTCCCCATTTCCCCAGCTGCATGAACCCACAGCACAAGAGAGATGAACTCAGGAGCATTCCAGAGGCCACTTCTCTGAGGACAAATCAACCCAAGACATACAGTTGTCCATTCAGCCATAGCAGAGGAGTGCCACGGAATAAATGCAAGATACAGGGAATGACCCAAGATGCCCCCAAGCCTCTTCTGACTCACCCTGATCCTGCATTAGAGACAGCTCCCATTTCTGGGAGTAACTGTGTTCTGGACAACTCTCATCTTTAGGAATAGTCCCAGAAGATAAGGCCCAAAGAGGGAAGGAGTGCCTGCTGACACAGAGCCAGAAGTGTCAGAGACAGCATTTGAATTTAAGTCTTCTGACCTCAAGTCTGGCACCTTTTTCTACTATGGAGTCTTGAGAGGTATTTCTGTCTTGCTCAAACCCTGCCTTCTGACTCCCAGCTAAGCACCATTTTTCATTACACTAATAAGGAGACATGGTCATTTCAACCTTTGTCATTGTGTTCAAAGATTAAGGACATACTCAATTGTCTAGATTTGCTACATTTTTTTTTTTTTGCTTTTTTCTTTTTGGAGGAGGGAAGGCAGGGCAATTGGGGTTAAGTGACTTGCCCAAGTTCACAAAACTAGTTAAGTATTAAGTGTCTGAGTCTGGATTTGAACTCCAGGGCTGGTGCTCTATTCACTATAATTTGCTACATTTCTTAGAAACTTTTAGGAAGCAAAAATGAGATTCCCTCTGCCTCCCATTTATATTCTACATGGAGGGAACTGTGGATGACTTTTGACATGCATTTATGAGGGCACATAGATAAACCAGGACCACCACTAGAAATTGTAACAAATATTACATAATGGTGCCTAATTTCTATATTGTGTTGATTATTTCTGCCTGTGAATAGCCTACACCCAGGTTTTCCCACTATTTTGCTGAATAATTGATAGTCACTGAATAATAGATAGCTACACCACCTCAAAAAATAGCCTTTGTTTTATTATGTTTGAGGTCTATGCTGAAGAGTCCTTCAAAATGAGAACCACAGAGCAGGAAGGCAGTTCCTCTGGGGAGGAAGGAAGGGGAAACTTCAGAATTTAGGGAATTTAAAATTTAATTCCAGAGCCATTTCTTGAGTGCTTGCGGCGTGCAAGACACTACACTGGGCACTGGGGAGGAAACAAAGAATGAAGAACAACACTGCATGGGGACAGCTCATTTGCCGTTTTCAAAGGACTCTCACTTCCATGGCCTCATTAGACTCTCACAGCAATAACAACAATAATATCCAGCAAAAAGCAAGAGCTTTAGGGTTGGCAAAGCTTCCTATCTACGCTATACCTCATACAAGCACTGTTATCATCCCTATTTTATAGATGAGGACAGTGAGGCCAAGAAGGATTAAATGATTTGCCTGTGGTCACACAGCTAATGAATGCCTCAGGATTTGAACTCAGCTCTGTCTCCAAGACCAACACTTTATCCAATACACCATAGCTGCCCCAGCATCCTTCACAGGCAATGAGGGTTGGGATTATCTGTCTGTCTTACAGAGTAGACTATGAATCAAAAAGATTAGTCACTTAGCTGTGAGAATCAAATGTGATATTTGTAAAGTGCTTTGTAAACCTTAAAGCGCTATATTAATGCTATAGGTATCATTGCTATTATAATTGTTAAACCAGCACCCTACCTCCTATACCACACTGTCTTCCCAAGTTATAATTATGATGTATAGTCTCTGCCCACAAAGGATTTATAATCACCTTGGGAGACAGGATAGGTATGAAGCATGTAAATTATAATCTTAGTATTTGAGAAAATGCCCAAATAGAGGTAGGTTTAGGTAAGATAGCAGGAGTTTCCCAGCCTGGGTTCCAGAACAGCCCCAGAAAGTCCACAGGACTGGGGTGGGGGAGTTGTCAAAAAGTGAACAGCCAGACTGAAAGGAAAGGAAATGCATTTAGTTCATTAAGGAAGACCGTTTGGACTGAAGGCAGCTTTAGTTTCTCAGGGTATAGGTTAGGTTTTACAGCTTTTAAGGCTCACCTAAAAACATAGCCAATTAGCCACATTCTGTGGCAGGAAAGAAATGGGGGACTGTGCAAACACTGGGGGAATGGGGATATCACAGGACTTGCTAAAGGTCAGCTTTGTTCCTGTGGGAAATACATTTCTCTGTGGTTAGTCTGATCAAAATTCCCTGTATTGACAGGGAATTTCAAAGATGGTGAAAACCCTTTAAAAACAACACCATTCTTATTCATCCTGCCTCGGCCAATAAGGAGAGAAGCAAAGTAGGCACCCTTTGGTTCTGTTTCCTTGGGCTCAGAATATTTTGGGAGAACAATTCCTCAAAATCTGCAGTATTCATATTCACCCAACTCTTCCATAGCAGTAAAGTATTATATGAACTTGAGGGGTCAGAAAAGGATTCATGAAAGAGACAATCCATGAGTTGTCCCTCCAAGGAAGGAGGATTTGGATGAATAAAGGGCATGGGGAGTCAGAGGATATAAAGTGAGTCAATATTTAGAGGTTTTGTGTAGGGAGAGAGAAGTTGAAGACATAAGGCCAGAAGAAATAGTGTGGATATACAAGATCTGATGTGAGTCTCCAGCCCAGTGGCCTCTAGACTTTTTTGATTGTTTACTCCATCAGTAAAAATAATTCTGAGTACTTCCCTCCCACTATGTGTACATTTGCTTATTCACAAATAATATGGACAATTATGTACGTGATAAAACTTACACAAAAATGTAAAAAATTAAAGATGAAATAATATTTGATCCTAGAAGCAAGAGTCGCTGGAGTTTAGGGGAATGAGATGGATAGACAAGCGTTTAAGAAAAATCACTGTGGCAGCTGTGCGGTGGATGGACTGGAAAGCAGAGAGGCTTGAGGCAGGGGGATCAATTAGGCAGTTATTGCAATTGTCCAGCCCAAAGGAGAGAAGGGCCTGAACGAATGTGGTGACTGTGGGAATGGAAATAAGAGCTAAGATACAAACAGGGATGTGCACAGTACATTTTAAAATTTAACGTGCACCATTAACATTTTCTCTATCACTTTCTTAGGTCTCATCAATCAGGAAAACAAAAAAGTGAACTCTGATTCTCAGTTTGCTGCTTTCTGAAGTGTGGGTGCTCACAGAGACTTTAATGATGACAAGAGCAGCTTCAAACTGGCTCCATCTCATCCCTGGATATAAGTGATGCTATAGAGTAAGACATGTCAAGATATGGCAACCGATTATTGGACCTGTGTGGTGAGGAGAGCAGGATCAAAAATGTTTGTGACCATTGCTATGGACTATGAACTACTGAGTTTCTGACCTCAACTAAAAAAAAAAAATAAAGGGAAAATGTAACCCTACTAGGCATCCTATTGTTACTGGATTGGTGACCACTGTGGTGTCATGGAAAGACCACTGTTCATGGAGGCCAGAGACCTGTCATTACTGAGTTTTCTGATCTTGGGCAAGTCATTTTTACATCTCCAAGCATCTGCTTCTTCAACTATAAATGTCCATTGTAGAAACCCTAGGACTGCTTCCAACTGAACATTCTACCCCATAAGAATGCTCTTCATTCTACCTGCCTAAAAAGACATTCAAGACAGCATCAGAATATTACAACATCCCAGATAAGCCTGTTTCACTTACTTGTTCAGAGAAAGCCAGAGAGATCCAGAATATATATGTTTGCTATTTAACTCAAGGGCATCACAAATCTTGACAGGTTTTGTGTTAAAGGCATACAGCAACATGACCTGGAAGGAGATTGAAAAGGCATGTAAGTGTCACACCAAAGGCACCCTCTACCTCACTTTTCCGTATCAGTACCATGTTCATCTTCAAAAACCAGTGCTTTTTTCCCTTCTCTTTTTTAATTGGATGGCACTGAAAATGGGAGCTCTTTTCTCCACTTGATTATGAAGTGAAATAATGTACTATCTCCCTAACTTCCTCCTACCTTGAACTTCTGATGCATTTATAGCTTAAATCAAGCAACTTGGTATTTAATTATGTTAATGAAACCATAAGACGCAGCATGGTATAGTGTCTAGGTGGCCAGCTTTCACAGCTAGGAAGACCCAGGTTCAAATCCTCTCTGACACATACTGGTAGACCCTGGGCTAGTCACTTATACTGTGGGTGACACAGGCAACCTTAATCAAGGAAACAACAAACATTTAGTAAGCCCTTATCTGTGATCTGCTCAGTACTAGGAGGTGGGGATTCAAAGACAAAAGTACAGCTGTCCCTGCCCCTATTATTTCCTCTATCAGAGGAACCAATCTAGTCACTAGGTTCTGGAGTGCAGGAAGTAGAATGATGCATTACAAAACTGGAAAGATAAGTCAGAATCAAGTGATGAACAGGAGTTTGCATTTATCCTCACCAGAGTAAAACAGGCCCTCACCAGAATTGATAGACAATTAATAAGGCAGCAGCCCTATGCATTAGGAGTATCCCTTTGGAAGTTGTGAGAAGGACAGACCAGAGAGGAGAAAGACTTGTGGCAGGGGGAGCACAATGAGGGTCTGAACTAGGGCAGTGGCCAAGGGGATAGAGCAGAATGTATGCTAGGGAGATTGTGGAGGTGATGGGTTAAACATGCATGGTGAAGGAGAACAGAGAGTAGACGGTGACTGAAGTTGCAAACCTGGGTGACAATGGGCATGGAGATGCCCTTGACAAAAACAGTGATGTGGAGGAAGAGGGTGAGTTTGGGATAAGATAATGAATTCTATTTTGGACATGTTAATTTTGAGATGCCCACTGGACCCTACTTGGAAATATGCAGCTGGTAATGAAGACTTGGTACCAGGGAGCTCAAGGGATTTTTGGTTCATCTGCATGCAGATAATAATTAAATCCACAAGACCTGATTAAGTTCCATGGAGAGAGAGAAGAGAAGAAGGCTCAGGACAGAGCCATGGGGAACCTCCCAAGTCTGGTGGAGTGATATGGATGACAGAGACTCAAAAGGAGGGTTCAGGCAATAGGAGAAGAACCAAGAGGGATCAATGTCACAAAAATCTCAAGAGCATTCAGGAGGATAGGGTGGTCAACAGGGTCAAATGCTATAGAGAGACCAAAGACAGGAATGAGAAAAGGCCATCAGACATGGCAATCAAGAGACCACTAGTAATTGCGGCGAGAGCAGTTTCTTTGAATGATGAGGTGAGAAGCCAGACTGCAAAAGATTGAGGATTGAGAGAAGAGGAGTCTGTGAGAGCAGACAGCCTTTCCTAAGAGTTCAGCTATGAAAAGCAGAAGTGATATAACATGAGTATATACTAAATGTTTGGTTGCTTGCTTGAGGGGATGGTAGGGGAATGGAAGGTTCTTCTTTTAGGATAGGGGAGACTTAGACAAGTCACTTAGCCTCTAAGTGCACTAGCCAACCCTCTAAGGACAAAATTTGAAGAGGTGCCAACCTGCATTGGTGGCAGGAGTTTATTCACCTGGGATTTCCCTCTATTAATGAATTCATAAGTCCAGTCCTTATCCCTAGGAATTTGGGATTGAGAGGACAAAACATCTGGAAAAGTGGGTTATCTTCAAACATTCTTGGGAGTGTTTGTTTAAAAGGTTGGTTTGTTTATTATCCTTGTGGGGAAAAGACAAGAAATATGACTGAACTTGTGGTAGCAGCCAGTTCTGAGAGCTGAGGGTTAACGTGTATGAACGTAGCCACAGGAGAAACAGTGACTGCTCAAAGAAACAAGGCACAGCCAGCATTATAGGATTCTTGGCTTCCCAACAGCACTTACCTGCTGAACTGTAAGGGATGTGCGGCCTGCAGAAGACACCAGAGGCACAGCTAGAAAGCTTAGCACTCAGGAGCTGGGAAGTAGGGGAGTGGGTTCAGCCAGGGTCCAAGAAGCAATGTACCAATGACTGACAAGAGGGCTGGGAAAGAGCAAGACTACAAGCAAAGCTTCATGGGAAATAGCCAGAGGGATTTCTCTCCCTCTCTTCTCAAGGAGGCAGCCATCAAAGGGCTGCAGAAGCAGGGGGTCCCTCTGCACCAGGAGCCAGCATCATATGTAGAATAACAACTTGGAAGGGCCCGGCGGGCAGATCTCTCAGTGCCCTCCTGGGCCATTTTTAAGCCTAACCATGTTCTCTATCTTCTCAGTACTGTCCAAAGCTTGCCCAAGATGTCACTTCGATTTCTTTAACTTATGGGTGTCAGTGAATGTAAATGAGATGACATGTTTGCAGACCTTAAAGGGTTCCATCCATGTGATCCATTTATTAGAATGAGTATCAATGCCAATGGAGCACTTTGGGAAAGGTCCTCCATTCATCTGTCTCATGGCTGAATTACCCTGTAGGGCAGGAGTTCTCAACCTTCTTTGTGTCCTGGACCCCTTTGGCAATCCAGTGATACCCATAAACCCCTTCTCAAACTAATGCCTTTAAATGTACAAAATAAAATACATACAGTTACAAAGAAAACCAATTATGATGAAGTACAGTACTGAAAATAAAAATATTTTTTTAAAAATACAAGTTCATGGAAGCTCTGTGAAGAACCCCTGCCCTAGGAGTGATGATACTCCAGCTCAGGAACCCTTGGTATTGAGCATAGACAACTGGCCTTGTAGCCAGGAAGATTTAGGTTCAAGCCATACCTCTGACAAACTGACTACATGACCCTGAGTAAGTTTCTTAGCCTCTTAATGCTTCCAGGTGACCCTCTGAAACTATTCAGTTATAGGGGTAGATTGGGGGAAGGAGATTTCAAACTGGGGATAACATACAAAAGATAAACTCCTATATCTAAACACGCCCCCACCTCCACTCCTAACTAAAGATCTTAGCTCAAATAGGCCAACAAACAATAGAGAATCCTGTTTGGAGCAAAGAATGCAGCCATCTTCCTAAAACAAATTCCCAAAATGGGGGGCCAGGGAGGAAGGGAGGGAGGCAAGGGAGACAGGTAGAAAGCCCCTTAGGCTGAGCTGGCTAACACCAAGGGCAGGAGACATTTCCCAGTTCTTCAATGACCTCATCTAAGGCCTGGCAGTGGTTAAATTTCATAGAACTGGCCAAATTTCATACTAGGAGGGGACCGCTTGGGGCCTTCTATTGCAATCTCAACCTCTTTTTGATGGCTTCCAATGAAGAGGAACCTCCCAAGGTGACTCATTCCACTTTTTGATACCTCTGATTGTTAAGTCTAAATTTGTCTTTTTAAGATTCTTCCCATGTCTCTCTTTCTGTCTTCTAGGATCAAAGTGAACAAGTCTAATCCTCCCTCCTTTCAGATACCAGACGATAGACAGTCATTATGTCTCCCACCTCTCTCTCCCCATCCCCACCTTAGTCTTCTCCAGGCTAAACATCCTCAGTCTTTTCCGTCAGTCTTTACTGGAATGAGCTCAAGACACTTCTCCATCCTGGGTGCTTTCTTCTGGATCCTCTATAGGCAGTGGTGTCAAATTCAAATAAACCTGCCACTGATTGACTTTGAAAACCACAAACTAACATTATCTATGTCGTGTTTTAATTTCTGGAGAAGGAAATGGCAAGGCGCTCGAGTAGCTTTGCCAAGAAAACCCAAATGAGGTCACCAAGAGTTGGATGTGACTGAACTAAACTGTCATTTTAATTATTTTGTTTCATATTTAATATTTAGATCTGGTTAAGGGGGGTCACTTGTGGTTGACAGCTCTGCTCTACAACCCACCATGTCTCTGTTAAACTATGAGACCTCTAACTGAACACAGTTCCCCAGAGGAAGCCTAACCAGGATCAGCTTCATTCCTGGAAGCACTTCACATTCAGAGAAATTGCTTTCTAACCATGTCTCAGTCATCCTGTGCTTGTGAAAGTGATGCTTTGGTACTCAAGTGTTTACCTTTGTCCCTACTGGACTGCATCTTTCCAGGTGCTTGACACTAAGCTGTCAACACATTTGTTGTCCCTGACTATGTCACCCTTCGTGCCAATTATTCCTCCCAGTTTTGTGTCCATTACATAGCTGAGAAGTCTGTCATCTATGCCTTTATCCAAGTCACTGATAAAAATGTAAAGAACAAAGGACCAGCCACAGATCCCAGGAGCAGTCCTCTGGAGACCTCCTTCCAAAGTGAGACTGAACCACTTGTGACCCAAGATGTTCTCCTACCTCAGGTACCGCGGACATCATCTTCTGGTTTTCCATCTACCTCTCTGAATCTTCCTTCTCTCTTTCTTTGTTTCCCTGATTTTTTTCAGTCAGTATTTGAAATATTCCTTCCACTATATTCATGCCCAGTTACCAAGTACATGGTGCTGGGTTAAAGGTAGGACCACCATTCACACCTGAGTCAAGTCATAAACAGTGAGAAGGCGCTTGGCCATTGACCATGGTCTTAGTCTTATCTGCAGCCTGAGGTCCTGGGTTATCTTTGAGTGCCTTGTACTGAACACCAAAATGCCAAGCTCTAAACTTTTCAGGAATTTAATAGTTGGCTAACTCCTTCTTGTGACCATCTGATGATCTACCCTTACTCCCTCCATGTTTGGAATTCACATACCTTGGATGGGGGTTTCAGCTACTGATCTGGGATGAGGGTCTCCTGGCTTATGCCTAGGAAAATAAGGCTTCATTTTTCTGTCTATGCTGTGAAAGGCATCTTTTGCCAAACTAGTTGAGCTAAGCAGCCCTAGGGGTTAATGAGGATGCTTTATTCACAGAACCACAGAATTTCAGACTTTAAAGAGACCTCAGAAGCCAGGACATCTTTCTACAATACACCCACAAATGGTGATCCATCTTTTGCATAAAGATCTACAAGGAGAAGGAATCCAATTCCTTAATCAACCAATCCATCAATCAGCACTTATTTAGCTACTACTGTATACCAGGCACTTTGCTTGGTGTTGGGACAAAAGTGAAACAATCTTCAGGTAATCCGTTCCACATGAAGACAGTTCCAATGATTAAGAAGCCTTTTCTGACATCAAGTTTAAGTATATCTCTTATCCTTTTCCACACCTTGCTCCTAATTCTGTGTTCTGGATCAAGGCAGAACAAATTCAGTTCCTCTTCCATATATAAGACAGTGATCACTCTCTCTTGAGTCTTCTCAAAGTTTTCCTATTGGCTAGTGCCTGAGTCATAACATACTTTGGGGATTTTCTACTTGAAAACCTAGGGAATTCGAGGGGAATACTTAGGACTCCAACTTCATCCTCCACTCTATTCTTGTGAGTCCCCCCCCCCCAAAGTTCAGATCCCAACTTGAGCTTTTAGAGAAAGGATATAAATTCAACCTAATAAATAAAATCTGCTGGGATATGACTGACTGAATGACAGAACTACAAGAATGAGGGAACCCCAAGAGCAGTGACTAATAGTAAAATGTCAGCCTGGAGGGAGTGGAGTGCCCCAAGCGTGGTTCTCTGGACCTGTTCTGCTTCAGTAGCTTTACCAATGTATTGCCTGGGGGTAGGCATAGTGGGGCATACTGATCAAAGCAGATGATTAAAAGTTAAAGGAAAAGCAAACAACCTGAATGACAGAACCAGCATCCAAAAATATTTCATCAGGTCAGAATAGTTGGAACAAGACTAATGAAGTGAAATTTAATAGGGACAAAAATTTCCTACATTTGGCAAAAAAAAACCAACCAACCCTACACATTTGTGGGATGAGGGACATGTTGCTAGATAATAGTGTATAGGGGAAAAATAAACCAGGGAATAGGAGGCAACACAAAGACATGTGCCAAGCACATGGTCATGTCTAAGGCTAGCTCTCCTCCAGAACTTCAAAACAGAAGTCAATGTGAAAATAAAATATAAGAAAAATGGATGGAAAAGAGAGGAAAGAAATTGTCAGGAGAAGCAGAAGCACACAGAAAAAATCAATAGAGAGATTAAATAAATGAATAAGTACCAGGGCCCTTTTTCTAGCACAGAGTAAGCACTATTTAAAAGATTATTATTATAGAGAAGTAGAAGAATAGTCAGCTTAGAACAGAAGCTGGGCTACCTTAGTAAATCAGTGGACAACCAAAGAAGAATGGAGAAAATGAAATTCAAAAGAAATATTAGAGCAAAAATCAAAATTCAGAAAAATTGGAAGAGCACAAGATGTTTTCCAAAACCAAATGAAATGGGAAAGATGTGTGGAGAAAAAAATGTGACAAATTGCCAGTTTCCAAGGGAAAAAAATTAAAAATTAAGTATAAGAAAAAGTCATAAAAGAAAGTTGGCCAGAAGCATTGGAACCAGACAGAAAAATACAAATTTGAAAGAATTCACAGGTCACCTCCAGGAAGAAGTTCTAGATGTAATGATACATGAGTGTGATTGTTAAGCTCCATAACAACAAGGTCAAATTAAAAACTGCAAGTGGTTAAGAAGAGAAAGATCAGATACCAAAGAACGTCATTCAAAATTGCATTGAACTATGAGAAAGGAAAGAAAAATAAGCTATAATACAATATATCAAAAGGCAAAAGAAAATTGTTTCCAGCAAAAAAAGAGAAAGAAAAGATCAATAAACTGAACATATAACAAAATGTTTTAGAAAATCAACCAATTAGGGGCAGCTAGGTGGCACCAAGGATAGAGTGGTAGGCCTGGGGTCAGGAGTACCAGGGTTCAAAAACTGACCTTTGACACTTATTAGCTATATGACCCTAGGCAAATCAAAATCCTGATTGCCAAGAAGAAAGGAAGGGAGGGAGGGAGGAAGGCAAAAAGGAAGGAAGGAAGGAAGGAAGGAAGGAAGGAAGGAAGGAAGGAAGGAAGGAAGGAAGGAAGGAAGGGAGGAAGGAAGGAAGGAAGGAAGGAAGGGAGGAAGGGAGGAAGGGAGGAAGGGAGGAAGGAAGGAAGGAAAGGAGGAAGGGAGGAAGGGAGGAAAGGAGG
>NW_027185889.1:17378005-17378346 GCF_028583685.1 Petaurus breviceps papuanus | reverse complement strand
AGGAAGGAAGGAAGGAAAGAAGGAAGGAAGGAAGGGAGGGAGGAAAGAAGGAAGGGAGGGAGGAAAGAAGGAAGGGAGGGAGGAAAGAAGGAAGGAAGGGAGGAAGGAAGGAAGGAAGGAGGAAGGAAGGAGGAAGGAAGGAGGAAGGAAGGAAGGAAGGAAGGAAGGAAAAAAAGAAAGCTGGGGCAGCTAGGTGGTACAATGAATAGAGCACTGGCCCTGGAGTCAGGAAGACCTGAGTTCAAATCTGGCCTCAGACACTTAACACTTACTAGTTGTGTGACCTTGGGCAAGTCACTTAACCCCAACTGCCCTGCCTTCTCCCCTCCAAAAAGCAAAAA
>NW_027185889.1:17376344-17377905 GCF_028583685.1 Petaurus breviceps papuanus | reverse complement strand
AGAGAGAGAGAGAGAGAGAGAGAGAGAGAGAGAGAGAGAGAGAGAAACAATCCACAAATAAACAAAATAATTTGAAATTCTAAAAATCAGAAAAAAAGATAAAGATTAAAAATAAAATGGCTATTTAAATAAATAAAACTGAGAGCTGTCTTTTTTTTCAATGACTAATAAAATGCACAATCAGCTCCCAACTCTGGGCATTTTCATGGGTTGTCTCCCATGGAATGCTCTCCCTCCTTGTTTCTGCCTCTTGGTTGCCCTGGCTGCCTTCAAGTCCCATTTCCAGTTGTCCTGATCCATATCTGGCCACTGGACCCAGATGGCTCCAGAGGAGAAACAGAGGCTGTTGACTTTGCACAGCCCTCCCTCACTTAAATCCAATTCACTTGCAAGTCATGGCATCACCTTCCTGATGTCATGGTCCTCCTCAAGAACAAAGGACAAATAACAACAAAATCCCGCCTTCTACAGGGAGTCTTTCCCAATCCCCATTAATGCTAGTACCTTCCTTCAGTTCCAATTTATCCCAAATATCTTTTGTTTATGCACAATTGTTTGCATGTAGTCTCCCCCAGTAGACTATGAGTTCCTTGAGAGCAAGGACCTTGTTTTTGCCTTTATTTCTATTCCTTAAGCTTGGTACAATCCCTAGCACATAGCAGGACTTTAATAAATGCTTACTTAATGACTGATTTGATCTTCCCCATCTCCTGTCCCCTCCAGAAGACAACCAAATTACCAAAATAAAAAATGAGAAGGAATTCACAAAGAATGGAGAAGAAATAAAGAAAAGTGTGACTTAAGTATGTGCCAAAGAAACTGAAAACCTAAATGAAATGGATGAATGTTATAAATATGATGAATATGAAAAGAGAAAATTTCCAGATTAATAAAGTAGCAAATAAAGAATATGCATTGTAAAAAGCTAATTTCAAAAAGAAATCGAGCAAATCATAAATGAAGTCTTACAGAAAAAAATTAATCCTTCAAATCTACTGATTTAAAGATAGCTTTGTTTTAAATTTAAATCCAATTTCTAAAGTGCAGGGTGGCCCAGAAATCCTCTGGGTCACTCTGTATAATGTTGCAAAAAATTTAATAGGCTGCATATCTTGTTAGAAAATTGTAATATTAAAACCACTGTCTTTAAGAGATAGTGTGTTAAAACAACAATGACAACAAAGCTTTGTATAATTGTTTTAGCTTACCATAGATTCTGTTTCCTTTGGAGATTTTTCTAGGGGGGGTAGGTACCACTGAAAGCAAACATCATTGGTTACAGTGTATACAGCAAAAATCAGTGTAAAATCCGGAGGAGTTGTGATGGAGATCTTGGAGTCTACAAATTTTTCTATTATCACAGCCATTTCCTGACCTACCTGCTGAAGGAAAAGGATCAATTAGAGATTTTTCTCCCTTTCTGTCACCCTCCCAAGCCATCCCCCCTACCTCCAACATTTGAAAACAATTAGATTTGTCATATTATGTTCATCTGCCTCCTACTGCTATGGTTTTGTAGGAATAATTTCCCTTGAAACTTCCTTTTTGCACTATCCCTCCC
>NW_027185889.1:17307024-17376334 GCF_028583685.1 Petaurus breviceps papuanus | reverse complement strand
GCATAAAACTTGAGAAGTCAACAATCATTTATCAAGTGTCTACCATGTGTCAGGTACTATTGTAAGCATTGGCGATACAAAGAAAGTCACACACACACACCCCAGTCCCTTATCCTAAAGGAGCTCAGTCCAAAGGGGAAATGTCATGGTAGAGACTATGAACAAACAAGATAAGTCAGAGATAATCTTAAGAGAAAAAGGCATAAGTACTAAAGGTTGTCTGGAAAGCCTTCTTGTGGAAGAGAATCCATTTGTCATCCATTGCAGAAAGAAACCCAGACTCAGAATCACTTTTTCTCTTCTTTTCTGGAAATCAATATTATTAACCAATTCTCAATAGCAGAGGTAGAATGATAACATTTAAACTGTTTAGGTTCTGAACACTGAAAGGCTGGAGCCAGGCATATAAAACTTTCTCACCTGTATTGTGTTGCCTACAAAAAGAGTCCCTTCATTATGGTTATATTTCTGACACACCATGAGTTATCCTTATAAGTAGAGCTATAATAACGGAAAGGTGATCGGGACTTTGTCCCAGACTGAGCTCCCTCCCCTCTTAGTAGAGCTCAGAAACATCAGAGTATTGCTAAACGCATCTCATTATCACCATTTTTCCCTATCTGCAAAAATTGCTAGTTAAATTTGCTTGTAACTTGTAGTGTTCACTGTGAAAGCAATAAACTTTGTTGGGGGGTGGGGGAGCTAGCTTCTCTACTCCTTTAGGTTATTTAAAATAAATTTTCCACTTTCTAACCATGTCTTCCTTTTTTTTGAAGTTTGATTAATGCCTCTAAAAGCTTCAAATATTCAAAAAAGTTAAGTGAACAACTTTCTGTTTCTTTTCTGAAGCATAGCTCCTTTTCCATGGCATATAAAAAACTACCCTTTCTACATGGCACAGGGAATTATAAGAGCTTATTTTTTTTTTCTAAGCAACTGAGCTTTCACATTTGTCCAAAGTCAAGACCTTCATTTCTACACTGCCAGTGAACTAACTAGATTTTGGTTCATAATTCTCCTCTTCCTTTGTAAAATGGTGGACTTCCTAGGATCATAGATTTCGAGTTTGAAGAGACCCCAGAGATCATCTCTTTTATCTCCCCCATTGGACAGACGAAAAAATGGAGGCCCAGAGAGTTTAAGATCACATAGCTAATGGGAAGCAGAACTGCAATTTGTATCCAGGTCCTGTGATTCCAACTTTAGCAGGCAACCTCTTTCAATGCTCAGGATCACCATGGAACTAGAATTGGCCACCAAAATGGCAAATCAACTGCTTCCCAGCATGGTATTAATAATCATATGGAAACTACCAAAATATCTATCATCATAGTCCTTGTTAGGGAGAGGTTGTCAGTATTAGAAAACAAAAATAAAATAAAAACAAAATAAAACAAAAATGAAATTATAGGATCATATATTTAGTGGGATCTTGGGGTCCTGAAAATGACCTGAGGGGCCACTGAGTCCAACCTTGATGAAAGTATTTCTTATTGTTCTTCCCTGTTCTGAATCACGGGGAGACAGGCATTCATCAGAAACAGCTTTCTCTTGGGGCATCAATTTTCAGGTAATAATAATAACCATAATAATCTTCAATACTTTGATGTTATGCAATTAGTCCTCTAAGCCTTTTCTGACACATATATGGCATTTCTTGAGTACAAGACAGTTTAGGGTCATTGGATCACAGACCATAACTGAAAGGGATCTCAGTTGGTCATCTGATCCATTCTGTTAATTTTATAGATGAGGAGATTGAGATCCAGATATGGTATTCAAATCCAGGTTTTATGCCTCAAAATCTAGTATTCCTGGGAAAAAAAAAACATCCCCAGCAGAAATGTGTGCAGAAAGGTCTCCCTTTGGTTTGGGCCTCTTAAAGAAAGCAATAAGACCTTCTCCATGGCCTTGAGCTACCAGCACTTTGAAATATTTTCATTTTAGTGAGGATTTAGAAGTAGAACGATAAACTTGGGATGGAGGAGAAACATTGATCAATTATCCCCCTGAAAACTTTAGAAATTTTCCCAGGCTGGGAAAAGGGTAGGTCCTTGTATCCTGTAATATCAACAAAACCTAGACTGACACCCCCAAAGAAGGCTATCCTGACATCAAAAACAAAACAGAACAAAAAAAAATGCCACCAATAAAAACTCTAGTATAGAATGAAAGGATTCACTTAGCAAATGCCTTCCTTTATGGAGAGTTAATCAGACCATCCCTGAGGATGAGGTCAGGGAGGGGCAGGGAGGGAGAGGCCCAACTGATCCTTTTCCATAGGAATAGCACCACAGTTTCTGAAAAATGCCCTTTGTGGCTCATCCACCAATGGACAGACTGGCAAGTTTTTCCTAATGTAGGAGTCACTTGGCACCAGCAACATCCATGATCCTGAAGATTCTGTGCCACATGTGAAAGACAGCATTCTGCCCTTATTTTCATTTCCTCTGTGGCTGATTTGTGATCACTAGCGGGGGTAAATCCGGGGACACTCAGCCTATCAAAGAATTACCGCTTCTTTTAGGGAACAGGAGCCTAGAATCAGCATTGGTGAACAACTACAAATGTGTGGGGTCCAACTGGCATTTCCCATAAATAATTCACTGGCTTCTTTGAGACCTCCAATGACTCCACATAGTGTTCAACATCAGCCCTGAGAAGCAGGGTGATCGGAGGGGCTACCCCAACAATACCCTCCATTCTTTTATAAAGACTTTACTCAATGATGTTCAGAGGGCTTTGTGAGATTAACCTCTCCTGGGAGGGTGGAAGGGGGAAAGAAGGGCTGTCTGTAAGTGGCATTTTTCAAATCCACCAAAACTGATGTATCTCAGGGTTATGTCCAGGCTAAGAAGGGGCTTCAGGTGGGTGCTCCTGGTGTGGTTCTGTTATCCCTCACATTATCCTGCTACCTATTCAGGAAAAGATACAGACAGCACTGTCAGTGTGAGGCCTCAAATAAAAAATGGAAATAGAGACGCTGACCTTTCAAGTTGTCGGCCTGTGAGATGAAAAATGCTTTGATGGAAAGGTACCGCATTGAATGTGGAAATGTGTCAAAAATAGATCTTAAGGAACTGTCGGAAAAAGAGATTGTAAAAACCCAACACCTTTGCCTAACTAAGCAGCAGAAAGATAAAAGTGGGACCCAGGAGTGCCATGAAGAAGATTAAACTCTTAAATGGCCCCTAAACAATTTTGCAAATCAAGGCAATCTGGTGCCAGCCCACTCACTCCTGAGCAGGCAGGTAAAAGGATTTCATATCAATTACAATCCAGAAAAATAGCTCATTTCTCCACAGTTGGCCCACACTGAATCCACTAACTCTGCTGAGATAGTCATCAACTATCCAGATAAGTTGAAAAGACAACAGTCAAACCTCAAGACCACATACAAAATGGCTATTAGCCTGGAAATATAACAGCAAATTGTCAGAGGATTCAAAAGCAGTTCAGGCCTATAGTTTTCCATTATCTTGAAAACAACAAAATACAACTTGGAATCAGGAAGATCTCTGAGTTCAAATGCTACTGCAAATAGCCACGACTGGTGTAACGCTGGTTAAGTCACCTCACCTCCTGGCATCTCAGTTTCCTCATCTGTAAAATGGGAATAATAATGGCTTCCTTCAAGTTCCAGCTAAAATCCTACCTTCTATAGAAGACTTCCCCAATCCCCATGACTTGTGCTTTCCCCCTGTTGATTATCTCCAGTTTATCCTGTGTGTAGCTTGTTTGGATGTCGTTTGACTGTCTCCTCCATTATATTGTCAGTTCCTTGAGTGCTGCAACTGGCTTTTGCTTTTCTTTGTAACCTTAGTTCTTTTCTTTTCTTTTTATTTTTGGAGGCAATTGGGATAAATGACTTGTCCAGGGTCACACAGTAAGTGTCTGAGGCTAAATGTGAACTCAGGTCCTCCTGACTCCAGGCCCACAGCAAAATTCACAACAGTGCCACCTAGCTGCCTCATAACCGTAGTTCTTAACACTGTGCTTGGCACATACTGGGCAAAAGTTTTTGGACTGACAGTTGAGAGCAAAGAAGATAATTTATGTAAAGTGCTTCGTAAACCTTAAAGCCTATATAAATGCAAGCTATTGTTACTAATGAGTTTAATGTAGTGCTAATTAGTGGGCTACGTAGCAGTTACTCTTAATAGGCTTCTTTTATTCTTTGAAAGTCAACCATCCCCAGCCCCAACCAACACAACAGAGAGAGTGTGGCTTGCATTTATTAGCCTTTGTCTAATTTTAACCCTAATTCTCCCCAATCTCCAATCCAACCTTGTCAAGGGCCTCCCCCTATACCTCCCTTCCCCCCAGGGAACTGTCACTGGAGGGCTGTGAAATCTAGGCATGAATACTTCAGCAGTCGACTGGATTTTAATTACATCCTCTTTAGGAACTGTTAATGTCATTTGTTGGGCACCTTTGTTTTTCCATCATAAAGCTTCAATGGACTCAAAGATATGCAGACGTACAGAGATGAGAGATGACAGGAGCTGGTGAACACAAAACAATGCTCTTTTTGGAAAAAGTCATCACTTCTTTGTGCTGGGGTGGGGTGGGGATGGGGGGAGGAAGCAGGTTGAAGTATCCTATTACAGAAAAGGTTTGATTGAAATAGCTTCCTGAGTGATTAAAGCCTCAAAAAAATGTTATTACAAAAATCAACGAAGCTTAGAGTTGATGAAAAAATATCCAAAAAGCTTTCCGCTTGTTAGCTGTCTACACCAGTGAAACTAATACATGATTATGCCACTTGCACCTGTCACGCATATGACAGTGATCTCCCAAGCTGATTATCCTAGGAGAGTGCAATACTAATTATATCAGAAGAAGGGCAAACAGAGTGGAACCACTCTTTGATACACCACTGCTGTTATAATTGTCATGTATATTTACAATTTATTCAAAGTTGCACATTTGGTGCCTTATCCTCAGGAACTGGGTAATGATAGCTTGTCCTCCATTCTCAAACAGTCAAGTGCAGTAACTTTCAGAGCAGCCTTTGAAAGGTGAGGAGAAATTTCCAACCTCTGACACGTATACTCTGGAGAATGGATCTTTCAGATGAATTATTAACATTCCTTAAATTCCCCCGTGGTGGGGATGCTGTCTCTCTTCACAGAGCATCCAGGTGGTATAAGGGATGGAGGGTTGAAGTGGGGGTTAGGATGCTCCGAGTTCCTGTCTCAGCCCCCCACTAGCTGTGTCAAGTCAATTAACCTCTTGTGGTTCCCATCCATGAAATGGGAATAATGACAGCACTGTTATGGGGAAAATGGGCCACTAAGTGGCACAGTGAATAGAGTGCCAGGACTGGAGTTAGGAAGACTCAGCTTCCTGAGTTCAGATATGATCTCAGACACTTACTAGCTATGTGACCCTGTCTGCCTTTCAGAGACAGGTTTTGGTCAAGTAAGGTTAACATGAACAGAAGACAGGTTTTCAGTTAACCAAAAGTTGCCAAAAAGAATGGCCCTAAACCCCAAATAACATAAATCAATAAAAAGAAATTTAAAATCTAAAATTCCCATTACTGTACTAACCTCACTGCTTGGTGTGAGGATCAAACAAGATAACGCGTAAGGCTGTTTACGAACCTAAACTAGATATAGAAATGCTAGCAATTGGGATGTACTACCTCTTCAGTTCCCTCTCATGAAACACCTAGTTTCCTTCAAAGCTCAGCTCAAGGGCTACTTCCTACAAGAGACCAACCTGATATCGCTCAGTTACTAGTACCCTACTCTCCCAAAACAGATTGTATCTATTCTCTATTACGCGTGTATATGTTGTTTTCCCTCTGTAGAATGGAAGCTCAATGAGGGCAGGGCCTGATTTCAATCAATCGGCAAGCATTTATTAAACATCTGCTATGTGCCAAACACTGTGCTCAGCAAAGTATGTACAGAGAAAGGCAAAAAACAGTCCCCATTCTCAAGGAGCACACCTTCCACCTGGAGGAGACACAATGAAAACAGTAACGTTTGAACAAAATATACACAGGATAAATTAGGCTGAATCTCAGATGGAGGGAAGAAGCATCAAGGAAGACAAGGAAGAGCTTTTTATAGAAGTTGGAATTGGGGGGGGGGGGTTGGTTTTCTCTTTGTGCCCTCAGGGCCCCAAACAGTGCCTGGAACATACAAATTGCTTAATATTTGTTGAATGAATGAGTGAATGATTTAAAAATCCCTCCACTTCATACTGACAATCTATTTACTAAAGAATAGTTTTAAAGTGTATGGCAGAGTTGGTAACATTTAAAAACTATTCTTTTCCTGGGGTGGAAAGAAGGGAGGAAGGAAGGAAGGAAGGAAGGGAGGGAGGGAGGGAGGGAGGAAAGGAGGGAAGAAGGAAGGGAGGGAGGGAAGGAGAAGGGAGGGAGGAAGCATTTATTAAGCACCTACTACATGCTAGGTACTGTGCTAAGTGCTTTACAAACATTATCTCATCTGATCTTCACAACAGCCCCTGAGAGGTAGGTACTATTATTATACCCATTTTAAGAGTTGAAGACACAGAGGCAGAGGTTAAGTGTCTTGCCCAGGGTTATACAACTAGTAAGTGTCTGAGGCTGGATTTGAACTCAGGTCTTCCTGACTCTAGGCTCAGCATACCACTGTATCATGTAGCTGTTTTGAAAGAAAAAAAAACCTCAACAACCAACATTCTAGCTGTCATAAATATATCTATATAAAATGAAAAAAATCTTTATTGAATTGTGTAGAGCACTGGGGGGAGGGGGGTTACAAAATTTAGATAAAGTCCTGTTCCTGCCTTAGTGGAACTTAGTTTGTCTAACAGGCAATAATAAATAATCTAATAAACTTCTTGGAGCAAATGAGAGATTTTCCAACTTTCAGAAAAATTTATGCCAAATACAATATTGATAGAATAGGATTTTATATTTTATGAGAACACGTGTCATATACTTAGTAATTTTAGCAGGAGCCAGGTGCATAGGCACGATATTTATAAATATATCAACAAGGCTAAATCTTCAAGCACTGCTCCTAGACTCCCTATCCAAAGACCTTACTAGATGTCCTTTAAAATAACTTCTCTCTACAAAATTTTCAGTGATTTTATTTTGTATCATCATTCCCTTTAACCTTTCTATGGGAAAAGCTCCAAAGATACAACATTCTTTCTTCCTTTGTTTTTTGGAGCGTACGTGTGTGTGTTGGTTTGGGAGACATGCAGTATAAACTTGGAGTTCATGGAAATCAGAAATCACAAGAGCTGGAAGGCACCTTGATATCAAGCCAGTTTTCCTAACTTTCATTTAGTCCAACTCCCATATTATACAGATGAAGAAACTAAGGCCCACAGATTTTAAAAGACTTCTTTAGGTCAGAGGTGGGAAACCTGTGGCCCCCTAGATCCTCAAGGGTGGCCCTCTGACTGAATCCAAACTTTTTGTGAAGTCAAAGGGCCACACTTGAAGATCTAGAGGGCCACACTTGAAGATCTAGAGGGCCACGTGTGGCCTCAAGCTCACAGGGTCCCCACCCCTGCTCTAGGTCATTTTAGAACTAAGGTCAATTCTAGTACTTAGTAATAGAGATGTTAGGTCTCTTTTCTCTCACCTCCTAATGCCTGGGAGTTTCAAAAATACTAGGTTTGTATCCAATCACAATATAGAATATTAATATGAAAGACTAAAGCTAAAACCTTGGTGGGTGGGTGGAGGGCACACCCTTGCTTTAAGGCTATTGATTCTGTTGGAAGCAAGCAGTGAGAAGTGAATTGTGGCAGTTAAGAACCACTGTCTACCCCTCTTGGCCGAGTGGATAGACAGCATGGGTATCAAGATCAGAAGGACCTCGGCTTGAGTCTTGCCCCTGACTTAAAATGACTGTGTTATCCTGAGCAAGTCAAGGTTCCTAGACAACTCTCTAAGACTCTCAGTTGTAGAGAAGGTACTGAGCTGCATTGGTAGAGGGAGTTTCCTCACCTGGGAATGCTTTATCCCAATGAAACCACAGTTCCAAGCTAAAAAGAGAGAAGACCTATATACATTTCAGAAGCATCTGTAGGAGGCACCAAACATCAGTAGCTTCATGAAAGAAGGGAAAATCACCACTCTGACCAAGGCCCTTACTAAAGAGGAAGGTGTGCCTGGCTTTGGAGGAAATGGTGGAATTCTCCCAAGGAACCTACTAATGCAACACTAGAGATCCCAAGAGCTTTAGTCTCATATGCTTCTAGATAGGACAGGATCCCCAAGGGACTTTGTAATCAAGTCAAGTCAATGAGCTTTTTAAGACTCTGCTATGTGCCAGGTGCTGTGCTAAGCACAGGGGGGAAAAGAAAGGTAAAAAAACATTCCTGCCCTCAAGGAACCCACAGCCTCATGGTGGGAGGAGTAGGGAAACAACATGAAAAACAGCAATGTACAAATAAGCTATATATACAGAATAAACTGGAGATAATCAATAGTGGAAAGGTGCTAAAATTAAGGGGGACTGGGAAAAGCTTCCTGGAAAATGAAGATATTTTAGATGGGACTTCTAGGAATCCAGGAGGGAAAGAGTTCCAGCCCTAGAGGATGATCAGTGAAAATTCTTGAGTTGGGAGATGGAAGATCGTGCGTGAGGAACCCCAAGGAGGCTGGTGTTGCAGGATCATAACATACATGAAGGACATGGTGTAAGACAACAGGGGTCAGGTTATGAAAGGGCTGAGAGAAGGCAGAAAAGGAAGCTCACTCCTGGGGGTGTGACTTACCCAGAGCCTTCTTTTAACCACCTGCCCAGGTCCAACAAATACAATCCTAGCTCTTTTCTTTATGCCCGCCAAAAGGAGCTAGAAAAGATCTGCCATCTAGAAGCCTGGCTTCTACACTTACTACCCCTGTGACTGTGGGCAACTCAACAGCCTCGCTGGCCCTTAACCTCCTCATCTCTGTAAAGTGAGGCAGTTAGGCTAGATGGCCTTGGAGGCTTCTTCAAGCTGTACCTCTATGATCCTATGACCATATTCTACAAAGCCCTGTGGTTTTTACTGAATATCCTCAACAATTTCCTTAACCACATGGCTCAAGGACTCCTCTGAAGTCAGAGGACCTGGATTAAAATCCTACCTTGGATATGACCTGTGTGACCTTGCGCAAACCACTTAAGGCCACTGGGCCTCGGTTTCCTCATCTGTGAAGTGACAGGGTTGGACCAGATGACCTTGGAGGTTCTTTCTAGCTTTGGATTTAAGAGCCTATATTTGTTTGTCCATCCTCACATGAGAAGTAGAAGGGGGAGGCATAATTATCACAAATTCACAAACTCAGGCACGGGACCAGGGTCATGATGTCAAGCCAGTTTTCCTAACTTTCAGTCTAGGACACGATACAGTCAGTCAGTCAATAAACACTTACTAAGACCTCCTATGTGCCAGTCACTGTGCTAAGTGCTAGGAATACAAAGAAAGGTAAAAGATAAAAGCACCTGCCTTCAAGGAGCTTGCAATCTAATGGGGGAGACAAGACATAAAAAGAAGCAGGAAAAGGGAGGGGGAAGAGACTTCCAGGGTAGACTTTGATACTTCTCTGAAATGAATAATAAGGTCTCCTGACACCTGCCAAGAGTTTTCTGGGCTCTCTTCAGGAATATAAAGATTGTTTTGTTTTAAACAATTGGTACCTTAATTGATTGCCTACATTGGGATTTTTCATCGTTGGATGATTTTTCTACCCCAAGAAGAAGGTCTTTCGGAAATGGCTCAATACAGGCTTGAGTAAAAGTATTACAGAATTTTTTGAGGAAACCATGCATTTCTTTCTGACGTAAAATCAGATCTTCATTGAAAATAGAAGTGTGGAATACTTCATCTGCTAAGAAAACTGGCTTTGGAGAAGCTTAAAAAAGAAAAAAAAGACTTAATTAGGCGATGCATTCAATAATGGAATGACCACATAAAAGAGAGGATGGCATTTCTATCATCTAGATTGCTAAACTTAACCCAGCATGAGAATTTCCTTTCCAACAGTTACCGGTAACACTTTGCTCCCATTCTACCTACTTTAGGGTAGACTGATCTACCCTGTCACTAACAGGGCCTACTCCAGATCCAAGAGAATTGTCTTTTGCCAAGCAGGAACAGTAGAAAAGTCAGGAGACAGATCATCAAACTGCTTTCAGGCCTCTTCATATAAGTCTGTTTTCTCAATTTGCTGTTCCCTGGTACATTTAATAGCTAGTGACTCCCTTGTCTGAAACTTAATACAGTCCTGATACATAAGCTCTTCATTTGATAGTATCTTGCTGGTTCCTAAACATATCACTTGCCGCTGGCCTTCTAGAGACATGGCTCTCACTCTTGGTGTCTGGCTAGCTTGCTGGCTAGCTTTTCTATCCCATCGCTGGACCAAGGGCGTGGCTGGCCCCCAATCTGAGTTCCTAACCTTGATCATCAGCCCCTCACTGCTTTAACCTTAGCACTGATTTCTGGGCAAGAGTGACAGTGCATACTTTTATAAGATCTGGGAAATAGGCTAATGCAAATCAGTTAAGAATTTCTAAGATGATCATTTCTAGAAGGTACTTAAGGAATACTAATTGAAAAGAAGTGGGCATCATTAGAGAAAAATATAGCATCTTAGTAATATGTATTTCTGTTGTTTTACAAGGCTGAGTGGGCATGAAGTTTCATTAATACAGTGCTGGGTATAAATTAACATAGAACATTACATGCCTTATATTTGCACTGTAATCTAGAGGCAAATAATGTGGTAGACAGAAGTCTGGCCTTGGGCAAGCTGAGGTAAAGTCCTCTTTATGTCTGACAAATACTAACTGTTCATACATAACCACTCAGTGACTATCACAATCCTCTAAGACCACAAGTTACAGAAAAATTGTTGGTATTGAGAGAAATTATTATTTCTCTCTTACATTAATAACCAATTATTGAATTAGGGCCAAAATTTTTCCACTTTTCTATATCCTCATTCAGAAATCAGCCCCTGTAAGTTATTCAGGCAGCCTTTGAAGTACAGGGCTGATAACGAAATGGAAAACTTTGATCTGATCATAAAGTAAAGAAATTCCAACTTAGGTGAATTAGTAGATTCTGGTCTATTGTGTTTTAGCCAGATGGGTCTGAGTAGAAGCGGCTTCCCTCTTTCGTCTAGATTATCCTAGGCAGGGTGGTATGGGTCTAGATAAGTCTCTCTGACCAGCACTGATCGATCAGTCATGTTCCCCTAGACCCTTATTAGAATAAGCCTACTCTCATTATAAAATCCATTCTCTCATTACTTGTTAACCAATCAGAGTTGACTTCCATCCTCAGGAAATCCCACTCTTCCAAGCACATGTAAGCACTGAGTGGGTTCCATGAGGAGTCTTTGGTTTAGGAGAGACAGCCAAATGACCCCTTTATTAATTATCTTCTAGCATAATTAATAAAATTATTAATTACCCAGGAATTATGTCTCTTGAACTTCTTATGTCATAGTCTGAAATCTGGTGAAGAGGGGTTACCACACTGGGAGTCCCCCACCCAGTATTTCCTCATAGTTTTCTTCATTTCCTCAAAGGGACTTGGTAGTAGGCAGCTAAGTGTCCCCATGGAAAGAGTGGTGGGTTTGGTGTCCAGAAGATCCAAGTTCTAATCTTGCCTCAGTCACTCACTAGCTTGTGTGACTCTGGGCATTTCACTGAATTTCTCTTAGCCTCAGTTTCTTCATCTGTAAAATGGGCCTCTTAATAACACCCAGGGTTGTAGTGAGGATCAAATGAGGAAAAAGTACTGCTGTGAGGCTCTGTAAGCCTTAAAATACTTCAGAAATGTGTGCTGCTATTACTGTTCCTATTGCTGTGGGTGAGGGGTAAGCTAAGAATGGAAATCTGGAAGAATTCTGAGGAAACCACTACCCTGTCCCCAGTACCTTACCAAGCAGGGTATTCATATTGTTAACTCTTAACAGGTGAGTGTAGTAACGGACCAGATGGACCCAGGAGATATTTGGCATATTCTGCTCTTCACTTTCTTCACTCTCAGGGGTTTCACCATCTTGTTCCAAACTTGAATTGTCTGGGACGTTGTCAGATTGGCTTGGAGAGGAAAGGGGGCTCCTAAAGATAGCTTTATAGCTAGCTAAAAAAAAAATGAATATAAAAAATCCAGTATTCTAGTATGACTTCGTTTTTATTAAAAATAATTTCCAGAACTCATTTATTTTACCCCAAAAGATATTATAGTCTCTGGTGACAGCTTCAATTATGGGGGTGATGGGGAACCTATTGCCATTTTATTCACCACCATTTAAAGAAAATTATGACTATTTCACTTACTGGAAGTTCAAATGGTAAGGAACATCCAGCTATATAAATGAACTGCACACAGGAAAGGTCTAAAGGAAATGAAAGATGACCCAATATGGCTGTTTTGCTGTGGCTTTCAGGGCTGGGTTGAGAAGATGCAAAAGGGAACTGGCTGACACTTTCTGGCATTTCTAGTGAAGGCAGGGGATTATTGTCAGGTTTGCAACGATTCTTTACTCTTGAAAAAGTCCACAATATGATGGAAAAGCTTTGTGCCAGTTCAACACTGCATGAGGGCAAGGAAGCTCATTACCAAGCTGGCTGCATGGGACAAATGGTTCAGCTATGATTATTTACCAGGACTGTTAACTCTGAAGTTTTTCAGAGTTGCTCTTTCTATGATTATTTTTGGGAATGAAAATTGTTCTTTGTTTTTGTATATTGAAATGCCTGTGTTTATTGAGGAATATTTTCTTTCCAAAAAGACTATTTACTCTGGCACAGAAAAGTTGAGATCTTCACTGGCAGAAGGGAGATCCCACAAAATCACAGTTCCCTGAAGTACTGAAAATCTCTGCATGGGCTCATCAATTCAGGATGGCTATTCTCCTAGTTTCTGTGAATAAGCACCTGAGTTTTAAAACACCAAGCAAGTAACAGGGTGCCATGACTCCAGAAGGGTTGGAAATGATGAGTTAGTTCATTTGTGTTACATACAGATCAAGGCTTTGATCTAAAACAGAAATCAACCCTCACAGACCATTATATAGTATGTTATGTAAAGGATTTTGCAAAATTTAAGGTATTGATTAATGTGATGGCTACTTTACCTATATTCCCTCTTTAACGCACAACATCTTTTCATTTTTAAGAATACCCAGTGTTAACATTTTTTAGGCTATAAAACAGGAGCTCACAGATCCCTTTGGGGGCCAGGTGAAGCCTATGGACACTTTCTCAGATTGATGTTTTTAAACAAATAAAATAAAATACTAAGGACACCAATTATGCTGAAAAACAGTTACCAAACTTCCTTAAAAATTGAAATAAAGAGACTCCAGGTTAAGAACTTCCATACTTTAGTGAGTATGGAAAACATGTATGTCTGTGTTCATAATGGAAAGCTTTCAAATAAATTCACCTTCTTACCCAACAGGTAATGGATTCATAATCTTCTGTTACACCTTGGACTCCTAAGGAGAGCATTTGTTGAACTGAACTAAAACGTGATCCAATATGCTTGGGTTGCTGTGGCTTCAGGGCTGTGCTTATGAGCTCCAACCTAGGGAACTAGCTGAAACTTTCTGGCATATCTCATGTGGAGTAGAAGCTATTGTCGGGCTTGTCTGGATTCTTTACTTCTGTACAAGTAATCCTTTTGCAATAGCTTATTTATACATGACTTGCTGGACCCCACTTTCCACCTCTCTGCATGTGGATTGCTCTGAATAAAAAGCCAGTCTCCTGACCTTTCTTCTAGGCTAACCCATGTCTTTCACTTAATTCATGTCCCCATTAAGTAAGGTAACAGTTCTACTGTGCCTTCTGATGACCAAAAAATTTAAAATACAATCTGTTCAATTCTGAGCATCATGATGGGCACTGACAAACTGGTTAATATCTAAATGGCAAGGGATCGGGAAATACAATGTTAACTAGGTACAATAGCAGGAAGTGGGAATTAAAGCCTAGAAAAGAGAAGATCTGGAAGGACAAGATGGTGGTCATCAAGTATTAGATAAGGGGTATGTGGAAAGATTAGACTTATTTATTCCATGTAGTTTTCAACAGCATTAATGTAGGAAACAGAATTCTCTCTGATTCTTATGACCAAGTTCTGCCCTCTTCCTTGCCAAGTCCCTTTAGGCCAGAGCCTCATAGATTTCAGGAGGTCTGTGAACTTATATATGGAAAATATTACAACTATATTTTTCCCTAACCTCCAACTGAAATTTAGCATTTCTTTCCATGACAAATGTAGGCAATGAAGCACAGCAGTATTAGCAGGCCCTGTGGTTTTGTCACCAAGAGAAATCACAGGTATTTTCATGTTACATTACATTTGTTGAAGATCTGTCAAAATATTGTTTAAACTGATCACTACTTAGAAATTACTATAGTTACTGGACTCTTTAATTTGCCTATACCTTAAATGTACTGTCTCATTGTTTAACATGATAAGAAAAAAGCACACATACTGCCATATCACAATTTTATTTCTTTAAAATTTTCAATATAATTCCAACATAATCAGTTTGTGAGTCCTACATATTTTTATCTTATGCGTTTAAAAACATGAATCTGAGAAGGGGTCAGTAGATTCCACCAGACACTGCCAGAGGGGTTCATTCAGTACATAAAAAAGGATTAAGTATCCCTTAATGCCAGCCTGAAATGCTGATTCTGCCCGAGTTTAGAAGAGAAACTCTTAACGTGGGGTTCATGAACTTGTTTTGTTAATGCTTTGATAATAACATATTTCAATATAATTGGTTTCCTTTGAAATCCTGTATATTTTATTTTAAAATAACTTAAGCTTAAAATTAAATTAAAATTGGAAAATTAAAAATTTATTTAAATTAAAATTTATCTTAAAAACTATTCTGAGAAAGGGTTCAGAGGCTTCACTAGACTGCTAAAGAAAGGTTTATGACTCTCCCCTAAAAATGGTTAAGAACCCCTGCTCTAGGTCATTACAGACCCTAATTATTTTTTTAAAAGTAGAATCAAATCCCTGATACTTGGTTACATATCCCAGCCTTATACAGAACACTTATTTGACAAATGAGCATACCAGTCAAATAATCTATATATGTAGAAGAGAGGTCCACAACAGCAAATTCTGGGATATTGCGGAAGATGAGCATTTTAATTTTCTCCACCAAAATACTCTTCTGTCCAGGGAGTTTCTGAGCTGCTTTTGTAGCTTTACTGACCTATAATTAACATATCATTTAGAATCCATTATATATTTATGCTCAGCACATTTTATGAACCTAAGGCAGGCAAACCATCTTTGAAAAGGGGAAATCACAAAAACAAAACCCTATGTATGCATCATGTTCCAAGGGGGGAAAATAAGGACAACCTAGAAAGTCTGCTTCGACCCCTTGACATGGAATTCAAGCCATAGTCAAATAATTCATTGCTGCTGACAATTTAATTAATGCACAGATCATTTCAAATAGACAGCTTCTTCTGTATGTGATTGATATTTGCTCTCCTATCAGACATTCACACACAAACATTTCCTGGTATTTTCATGAAATAAAGGTTGCAGCAAACAGGGTTAGGCCTGGTGAGTTCTGATTAAAGGCACAGCTTGGATGGGGTCCACTTTCAACTATTCTGAAGAACTTCACACCAGCAGAAATCCCAGGGAGTCTGACTTCAGCTTTCTCCTGTGTAACTAACTAGCTGTACTGTGTTACCCTGGCAGCTGGTAGAAGCTGACTACAGATCTGAGGGTACAAAGGGAGATTAAAGCCCGTGCCACCCACCTGTGAAGCAGCTCGGATTGCTATCCAGGACAACGTCTGGTACAGATCATCTTTGTTTTCTCTTGATTCCTTTGATGGACTTTGGGAAGAAGCCTAAAAAATGGTCAATAGGTCCTCAGATGAAGATGGGAAACTAGCCATTGAAAAATCCTAGGATTCTTATCTTTCAAGGATGGTCCCCTCTAGTAAAACCAGCTAAAGATTTGCAAAATCTGGGCTGGTAGTATGATAAGTGGGGAATTGTGAGAAAAGAGCACTGTTCCTCAGGCCCCCTGTTAAGTGGTACTTTGTATGAGTTTTCATTTGGGAAAATGTCTGAAGGGGCAACTGTATCACAGAGTTTCCTGGAATGGCTTTAAAAGGAAGAGTTGGGGGACATTTTCTTTGATTTTTTTCAGATGGAGATTTCTCTCTTCTTGAAGGTAGGAAAGGTTAAAGGGAAGACATTAAAAAGAACTACATATTCTGCAACACGTCTAGAACATTCCAGAATAAGGGCGATGGCTGTTTTGTAGCACAGCATGCTTACTCCATGGTGTACCAGATGGTAGTATGATTTTACAATTGTGAGGATGGAATTGGAATTTCATTACTACTCATAATGAAACTAGATCCATTTTTAAAATTGTTGGGGTTTTTTTTTAAGACTTAAAAGATGACTGAGTAAAATATTCCATAGCAAACTCTTCCCATTTCAAATATTCTATGGTGACTATTTAATAATGGGTTACCTGGGTCCCCTACTTCATCTTTTCGTTGTTTGTTGTAGTGGTTGTTCAGTCCTTTTAAAGATACTGGTATGATTTGCCATTTCCTTCTCCATCTCATTTTACAGATGGGGAAACTGAGGCAAATAAAGTTAAGTGATTTACCCAGGGTCACACAGCTAGTCAGTCTCTGAGGTCAGATTTGAACTCAGTCTTCTTGACTCCAGGCCCAGCACTCTTTGCACTGTGGTGCCCCCAGCTGCCTACTTTTGATCAATTCATAGGTCTTTGGCGTGAGCATCAAAAACAGGTAGGGGAAGTAGATAAAAATTCAAATTGCACAATTCAACTGATTGGTCATATGAAATAATATATACATACATAAAATATTTTGTAAACCACAGGTGGCTATATAAATATTAGTTATTATCATTAGAAATACTTGATATGAAAAATAAGTTTATATGTATGACTAAAGTGAGATTCATATGTGTCTTGTAAATTAACTGCAGACTTAATTTAACCATTTCTATATAGTGGGAATGTGAGAATGGGACCTATGACTTCACAGTTAATGTAAGCTACCTTGAATGAAAGAATATAAATGTATGTATGTATGAATAAATGTAAACATCAAAAGACGTTCTAACTATCCCATGGGATAGTTGTACATGACTTTGAGTCATCCTTGGCACAGTGCCTTCTTTGTTCTGTTTATATCTATCCATCCATGGATCTATCTGTATGGATATCTATTTATATCTAACCCGGCCTAAGGGTGGGGCAGGGATTTACTATTTATTTCTCCTGCCTGGTCTCCTGAGTATACTCCCCTCCAATTAAACTAATAAATCCTAATAATCTACATATATATCCCCACATTGGCATGCATTGCCCTTCTGTCTTTGGTATCTTGGTATTCTCTCAGAGGGTCTGCTACCCTCCAACTGGCAAAATCAGGACAGATCAGATTTATGTCCTCACAATTTCTGTTCCCAACTAATGCTAAGAATTAGGAGTTGGCTGTGTTAAGATTTCTAGACAAGAGAAAACAAAAATATCCATTTCTTCAAGTGAGGTCTGTTCAAACTGAATTGATGGCCTAGTCTGGTATCTTGGTTGTCTGTCTGCTCTCACCAGAACAAGGTGAGGTCTCAGAGGGTACAAATAATAAAATCCCCTGAAGTGATTGCCTGTAAATTATGGCAATCGGTGCCAGCCAAGGATTCATTATTTATACTCCTTGGGTCCTAGCTGTACACATGCTAAAGGAAAAATGGGGGAAAGCCAAGGACCTCTCTCAACTCAGAGCTATGCAGAGTATTTGGAAAGTGAGGTCATTTTTAGGTTGTCTGGGAGTGGGGGGTGGGGGTGGTAAGTCAAAGTTCAGGTTGAATGCTCCAGACACAGGGAGGGAGCTCACTAATACATACATTTCTATAACAAGCTTTAAAATAACAAGTTGCAGGCCGATTTGCAATCTTAGATGGGCATTCACCCCCTCTCTTCTTCCTATAATCTATGAAAAGGAGCAACTTAATTTTTTTTAAGGGGTCGCCTGAATTAAGCTCCTTTCAGCTTGCTACTTCTGTGAAAGGACTTATACAATCCAATACAAATTATTAAACATCCACTTATATGTAAGGGCATATACACACATAAAAATATACAGACCTTCTATTGAACAACCTCTATGGCATCTACTTTAAAGGGTTTTTTGTTTTCTTTTCTGTTTATTTGTTTGATTTGGTACCTCATATGAAGGGAATTCTATAAGTATTATTGGTTGCCTGACAATTTCGGAAGGTTGAATAAAGTCAACATGTAAAAAAAGTCGAGAAAGAGTTGAAAATGAAAGATGATGAAAAATGTCTTAGAACCATCAAGGTTTGAATAAGATCTTTTATTTTCTAATTCAATGCCTAATGGCAGCTAGGCCTGAGACACTGGCTGTGTAACCCTGGGCAAGTCACCTAACATTTGTCTGACTCAGTTTCCTCAGCTGTAAAATGAGGATAAAAATAGTACCTGCCTCCTTGGGTTGTTGTGAGGATCGTCTTATAAAGCCCTTAGTACAGTGCCTGGCGCATAGTAGGTGCTAAATAAACAGTAGAACAGCAGTTTTAAGTAGATGAATCCCTGAAAAAACAGGGATTTTGAGAAAATGAGTTGGGTTTAGCATAGGCAGGGACCCAATCCTCCAGTGGTCTGCAAGTGATGTTCTACTATAAACGGTGAAAAAACAAGCCAATCCAAAGGTTTGCATCACCACACATCCAAGTCACTCTGTGATCCTGAGACCATGATTACAGAAGCTTGGAAAAGCAACCATTTTCACGAGCCATAGGTGAAAACCACCCTCATTACTTTATACCCACACTACATATAAATACAACAAACCCCAAAGAAGCTCATATGGTAATGAAATAGTTTACCTTAGATTTTGCATTGGATTTTTTAAGATTCTCCATATGTGAATATAATAGGGCTATTTCCAGGTAGGATTTCCTTATCATCCTAAGGAAAAAAAAAAGAAAAAAAAGGAAGTTGCAGAATTGCAAAGAGTAGCTTAACTATTCATTATCATGCAGTCCCTGCTACTCCCTCATCATCTCTGACTCCTGACTTCCCTGCCTTTCTTCAAATCCCAGCTAAAATCCGAACTTCTACAGAAAGCATTTCCTGATCCCCTAATTCCAGGGCTTTCCCTCTGTTGATCATTTCCAATTTACTCTGTAAAGATCTTATTTGTACATTATTGTTGTTCAGTTGTTTCTGTCCTGTCTAACTTTCTGTGACCCCATTTGAGGTTTTCTTGGCAAAGATACTAGAGTGGTTTGTCATTTCTTTCTCCTGCTCATTTTACAGGTGAGGAAACTGAGCTAAACAGGGTTAAGTGACTTTCCCAGGGAGACACAGTTTGTAAGTGTCTGATGCTGGATTTGAACTCACTAAGATGAATCTTCCTGACTTCAGGCCCAGCACTCTGTGCACTATGGTGCCACCCAGGCCCTATTTGTACACAGTTGCTTACATGTTTTCTCCCAGAAAGACAGGGAGTTCCTTGAGGGCAGGGCCTTTTTCCTGGTATTTTTTTTGGCTCCCCAGCACTTAGCACAGCACCTGGTATATAGTGAGTGCTTAATAAAAAGCTTGCTGACTGACTCCTTTTGTAGCCAATTGCTTCATAAAGAGAGGGAGTTGGTTAAGCCAAATCATCAGTACTTACTTCCTTCCCCAACCCTCTTCCCCTCTTTTTTCCCCTGGGGTTGTGGCTGTTGCCTTTGGTTCCTTGACACCTAAAATGACACTGATTTAGAAAAGTGTTGGGGGTTTTAAGCTTTTTTTGTGTCATGGACTCCTCAGATTTTTTTTTAATTTATAATTGAAATAAATGCTAAATTTCAGCTAGAGGTTAGTGAAAATCAAGATCTATTTTTTTTGTCCTCTAAATTCACAAGCCCCTTAAATCTAGAGGGTCTGTGGACCCCAGATTAAGTACCTCTATTCTATTGTTACTAAATATGTGCTGGGAAATCTTGGATCCAATGCCATCCAGTACCTCCCCATACATCCAAGTGAGCCTTTTCATGACAGCATAGAACATTAAGGAAGAATTAAAAATAACCATGAGGAGATTGTGTACTAGTTGTGATACTAGTGATCCAAGGGCTTTCAAGGAGATCAGGTTATGCCAGGATCTCTTTTCCCCCTTCCAGGACAGTTGGGTTTTAGTCCTGGCTCAGACTAGACATGTTAAGAAACTCCTCTAGGCCTATTCTCCTTCAGTACTTGCACCCCAGGGACAGTTCCTGTGATGGGACAGTTTACCAGAGGTTTAATTTGTGGGCTAGGGGATGTATACACCAGTACTACAAAAGAGAGTCTACCAAGTGGGCTGAAGAGTTTAATAACGATGTTTGTTTCCCAGTGTAGTAAGTGTTGAGCCACTCTTGGGAAGGGCATCATCACAAGCCATCTTCATGTACTAGGTCCTAAAGCAGAGGTGAAATTTGTGGTTGAGGACCAAATGAGCAAACTTGTTAATCAGTAATCCCTTAAATTACTAGAGAAGAAGCATGCAGTGACCAGCAGGGGACAAGAAGAGGCTTCACAACCATTTCTGACTTGAATAGTCTAAGAGAAATCCCCCCCAAACAAGGGCAAGAAAAAAGGGCAAACACATAAACTGCCATGATGGAAAGATGTGTTGATTTTTTTTTTACCAGAAATTTTGATCATTTTTCAGACTTATTTTTATAGCTTCAAAGAGATCATCAGCTATAGGCGTTATCTCATCTTCAATAAACATTTGACGTTCTGATTTGCCTGAAAGACAGGAAAGGGAAAAAGCAGGCATTAAAGTTATTTCTGTCCTTCATTTGGGCCCCCAACATTTCATGCTGGAAAATTAGAAAACCAAATGTACTTTTTAATCTTTCTTGCGGCAGGAAGACTCATAGTGGGGAAAGGTACTTAAATGGTTCTCAGGAAAATTCAAGGTTGCAACATCTGCTGCCAGATGAAGAAGTCTGTTTGCCATTAGGATCATCAAGTGGACAGAGGCCACTGAACAACTAATCAACCATTCTGGTATGTATCTTGTTCCCAAGTCTTTTCCACAATTCTTATCCTCATCCCCTCACCTCTCTTTTTACATATGTGCTTTGTTTCTCCCCCCTACCTCCTTTTTTCTCCTTTCCCTAACTATCCCTTCTTTATTGTCTACCTTGTCTAACAGGGTAAAAAATGTAGACCAAAATAAATAGAACAAAATAAATTGGTCCTTGGCAACATCAACAAATAAATGGAAACATTTCAATCCCTTCATGTGGTCCTTCCCAGTCCTTCTTGGAGAGTTCACTGCCTGGTTTAGACCTAAGCCTGTTCCCTTGATGTTTTCAAAGGCATCACAGCACCAATACTTCAGAGAAAAACAGGAAAAATGAACACATAAATGTCAGAATATTGCCATAAAAACTGATCATGTAAATATGACAAATAAAAAATCTGACACCTAAAACATAAAAGGAAATGTTAAAAAAAATCATAATGAAAATTCCTGGTTCATGTTACATGAATGGTTAATGGAGATGAACAATTTTTAAAAGAGGAAACAAAAATTGTCAATAATCACTAGAAAAAAGTATTATCTCACCAATAATTAAAGCAGCTTTGAGGTAATGCCTCATACCCATCAAATTGGCAAAAATAAAAACTCAATGGTGTCAAGGTTATAAAGAAACTAGTCCACTCATTCATTGCTGATGGAATTACAAAACTGCAGTCTTTTTGGAGAATAACCTGGCAGTATACAGTAAAAACTACAAAAATAAGTATATCCCTTGAATCGATAATTCCATTTTGGGCAATATTTTCTGACAATCACCAAATATTTAAAAAGTTGTCAATCAAAAGATTTTTATGGCACCATTATATGTAATTGGAAAAAAACCACTACCTGAAAGCAATCAAAATAGCTAATAATAGAGGGGACAGTTAAATAAATGGGTTACATTACTATAATGGAATTCTATAATGCAATTATGCAGCATAAAAAGAAATCCAGGAAGACCTTTATGAAATAATACAAAGGGGGAAAAGCAGAGGCAGAAAAATGGAGCCTATACTGTCAGTCAAGTCAATAAACATTCATTCAGTACCTAACACATACTGGGCACTGTGCTAAGTGCTAGGAACACAAAGAAAGGCAGAAGGCATCCCTGCCCTCATGGAGCTCACAATCTAATGGGCACACAAGAAAAAGCGAATGAGAATGAAAGGACATAAGGAAGAAAGGCAAAAGGCATCCCTGCCCTCATGGAGCTCACAATCTAATGGGCACACAAGAAAAAGCGAATGAGAATGAAAGGACATAAGGAAGAAAGGCAGAGCAGTTTTAAGAGCAATGTGTATAATTTATCCTACACGCTGAAAAAAAAAAAAGCAGTACATACAATCCTCTTTTTGTGGTAGGAGGGCACCAGTCCAAAAAGATTCTGTCACTATATATGGAAAAACTCATTTTTGTCAGTTAAATTCAATATAAAAAACATACGTGCTTATACGTTTAAAAAAAACAATAATGAATTGACAAAGGGTCCTGATGAGGCCTTAAAGGAAAGGAGTGGGAAAAGCAATCCTTTATGCTTTCACCTTGATTTAAATGCGCTTAGCACAGCTCCTGGCACACAGTAAGTAAGCCCTTTGTTAACTATCATCATCACTAACCATGAATAGTTAATAAGTATCGATGTGTAATGTTAAACATCTAACAAAAGATTTAATTTCTTTTTAAAACCGGTCATATGTTATGTGTATGGACACGGACATCCTCCACTATAGCTCTCTTCTGCTTCCTCACTGAGGCATGAACTAGTCCCAGGGATCCCAGAGACACCATCTGACAAGTACAAACTTCATCAGCCCTCCCTCATCCCACCCTGAGATGGATGGGTGACTAGTACAGATGGACAGAATACAGGCCAGCAGTCCATGCACCAGTCTTGCTAGGCTTCCCAAGAGCCTTATTGTGAGGTTGGCTGCAAAGGGATGGGTTTTTCAGCCTCTCCCAAAGACCAGCTACTAAGACACAGAGAGAACCTGCAATCTGTGTTAAAGTGAAGGGTGAGCCCCACCAATGAAGGAGTCTATGTATGGGCAGAATAGCATCCACAAGTAGCACAGATGTGTTACAAATGGCACATTTTGATACTAATAAAAATGGATGGCTAAGATGGGGGTGAGGAATCTCTTCCCAACAATAATAGCAGGCATCTATAGAGCACTTTAAGGTTTACAAAGACCTTTAGAAAATATTATCTCACTTGATCCTCACACCAACCTGTAGTGCCAACACAATCTTCACGGTGTTAACAGCCACTATAAATATGCTGGTATAGTGCTCAATTGCAAAATATAATAGACTCTCCATATAGAAGACAGAACCAAAACATTTATTCACACACCAGAAAACCAAATCCCCAAACCAGTAAGCCTATTCCATCATAGTAGCAAAGAAATTAATAAACTGTAACAGCACAGAGAGCCCCAGCATTTTTTAGCCTTCCCACAAACCAACATTTAATCACAAGTCTAACTGTCTCCCTTGGATGCGTCCTCTCCTCCCTCCAATCTAGCTGCTCTGACTCCCAGTTTCCTGTGGGTTCTGCTCCACCCTTCTGCAAACTCTTCCCACCACAGGCTCCATGCGATTATATTCAGCCTATTAGAGGGCAGGTCTTCAAATTCCCTTAGATTTAGTAAGGGGCAGGGAAGATCTTCAAATTCCCATTACCATTACAGAACCTTGAGAGATAGCTACCAGTATTATACTCATTTTACCAATGGGGGAATAGGGGCTGGCACACAACTAATACATGATTGAGGTAGGATTTGAACTCAGGTCTTCCTGATTCCAGATCCAGAACTCTATCGACCAGGTCACAATAGTCAAGCATCAGATGTTAATATATGTAAGTTTAACATGAAATTGAACCTTCAATGAGAATAATATACATATTCATAAGAACCAGTATTTCCAGACAAAGTTGAAAAATTGTTGTTTTATCTCATGTTAGGCATGACAAAGGTATGAGTATTTTCACCTCGCCTGCATGATAATGTCATTTATATGATCTTTTAAGACATACAACCCACTTTACACATGTTATCTCATTTGATCCTCACAATAATCCTGTAAGGTAGCTGCTATTATTATTACCAGTATTTCACAAATGAGAAAAAGGAGGCTGAGAGTCTGAGTCACTTGCCCAGGGTCATGAACTTAGTAAGTGTCTGAGACAAGACTTGAACTCAGGTTTCCTGATTCCAGGTCCAACACTTTGTCCACCTAGTCACCATTAAAACATGTCAACTACTGGAAAGGATTGGCATCAGAGAAATGGAGGAAAGCTGCTTATGATATGAATTCATCGTACCCAAAACAACAAATTTTCCTTACCTTTCTCAAACAGGATTTCAGCTTCTAATTCACCTTCTTGTATTGCAGCTGTCCTACAATGATACAGTGCTATCTCAAAGAGATGAATGACAGGTGCCCATTGAAAAGGATCCCTTTTCCTGGAAGAAGCTACTTGCTTGGCTAACATATGAGCTAGAATAGAAAACAGGGTCACAATAAATGAAAAAAAAAATAAGACAGAGAAGCCATCTGCTAGAAGAGTAAACTTTCCAGAAAGTCAGTGATCTTATAGGAAGGTCATCCCTAACTAGTATGGTTTGAGGTATCTTAGGGAACTTGACAATTTCCAATTCTTCCATAAAGATTTTCTTATTTTTCTACAGATTTTATTTAAAGATCCTAAGTCAATAAAGGGCTGGCCTCAGAGTTAGAAAGAACTGAATTCAATTCCTGCTGGGAATGTATATGTGGGAGAGTGTGCCCCAGGTACTGGGGAGAATGCTTTGTTCTTATAATGCCATTTGATTAAATGTCTTTGTAAAAGCTAATTCCATCTCCTGACTAACTGTTAACAGGAATCACACCAGTGAAAGCTCAAAAACTACATATAGCATTGGGAAGTGTTAGGGGGATAGCCACCCATAGGTTTGCCCCTAGAGCCCTGAGAGGAATAGTCAATATCCTTTGGGCAGTCAACCCAACACACCAATTGGAGAAGCAAACAGGGAGGGGGAGGCATACAGATGTCTCTGAACAGATGCACAGTAAGAGAAAGAGGAAAAACAGAGATAAAATAGGGCTGAAATCAGGGAATAAACATGTGAGAAGAGTTTGTGCAGTATGTAAGAGGAGAGGGGATCTGGTCATTGATGATGGAGGCTGGGGGAACTGAAGGGAAGTGACTAAGTCAGCATCATTCAGAGGGGGGATTAGGGAGATAAAGAGACCTGATTCAGGATACAGTGTCAAATTGGCAGAGATATTAAAATGCTCTTAAACAGACTCTTTTTTCTTTTTTACAAACTTGCATTTGTTTTATTAACCCTTTCAACCCTAAAAAAAAGCATGAATCAGACCATGTTTTAAGAGCCAAATAGCTCAAAGTCACTAGAGAAAGACCCAGAGAAATCTTTCTTCTCTGGTTCCTCCTGACTTACCTTACAAATACTCACCCTTCTCTTCCAGACTGGCCTCTTTTTTTTTTCTTTCTTTTTTTTTCTTGTCTGCCCTCCAGGCTTGGACATAGCTTTGAGATTCAGGCTAGTTATGCCCTTTACAGGAAAATTTGCCCCCTCAAATTTATTGATATGAAATAAGAAATGAAACTAACAGAATGGATCTGAAAAAAAAAACCTCACTGGGGACTGAGGATAGAGGCATCAGCCGTGAGAACAAGAACGTGGGCCTGGCTGCAAAGGTCGTGTGGAGCTGATGCCATTGTTGGAGAAGCCAACTGAGGCATTCCGAGTGCCCCATCACATCACAGGGGTGCTGGCCCAACAGAATGGACCCTGACCCATCCAGGGGATCTGCCATGGGTGAAAAGGGCTCCCTGTGGGACAGGAATGAACCATCCTCATTTTGCTTCATCAATGGTCAGTATATGAGGGCTTTTGTTAACCACAAAGTCAGAGAATTAAAAATGATAACATGTTCTAAGCATTTTCAAATATCTTTAAATTTCTTATAATGTTCTAAATCACAGTCACACATTTTGAGCTGGAGGGGAATTTAGAGGCCATTTGGTCCAGATGTAGCGGGAACCTGCAAAACTCTCAAGTGTAGCCCAAACCAGATTAAAATACCATGTCAAATTAGGCTTAAAAGATAAATATGTAACATAGATAATAGTGATTTGTCATTTTCTAAGTTAATATATGGCCCACTGGATTAGTTTCTTTTATTTTAATACCACCCTTCACTTTTATAGATGAGGAAACCAAGGCCCAGAGGCTTGACCAAGATCAGACAGATGTCAGTGGCAAAGACATTACTCAAATTCAGTGACTGTGACTCTAAGGTCAATACTCTTTGAACTGGACCACACTGCCTCCCATAACACTACAGGTGTCAGATGTTGCAGGAAAGGGAAAAGAAAGGAATAAGCATTTAAATATCACCTACTATGTGCCAGACAAACTGTGCTAAGTTCTTTACAAATATTATTATATTGGATCTTCACAACAACCCTTACAGGAAGGTCTTGTTATTATCTACATTTTACAGTTGAGGAAACTGAGGCAAATGAGGATTAAGTGACTCGTCCAGGGTCATATAGCTAGGGTGTCTAAGGCTGGATTTGAACTCAGATCTGCCTGTCTCCAGGCCCAGCCTTCTATCCACTGTTCCCCTTGCCACCTTATAAATCATTAATTGGTACAAATTAATATCATGTGGACAGCTAGGTGATTCAGTGGATAGAGGCCTGGAGTCAGGAAAATCTGAGTTCAAATCTGACCTCAGACACTTCCCAGCTGTGTGACCCTGGGCAAGCCACTTGACCCTGGTTGCTTTCAGTTTCCTTAACTATAAAAAGAGCTGGAGAAGGAAATGGCAAAGCAGTCCAGTATCTTTGCCAAGAAAACCCCAAATGGAGTCATGAAGAGTCAGACACAGACCTTCACAGGAGGAAGAATATATATGTATGTATATTAATGTATACACACACATTCATGCATGCACATGTGTACATATGTATATGTATATATAAATACATGCATATTTATACACACATGTGTATGTATATCTACACATATATACATACACACATACTTACATAGCATTCTTTTGATATAGCTCTTTTTGTAAGATATTAATATTCATCCTTAGGAAAACAGGTGGGGTAGAGATGTAGAAATCCAATCACACCATCTTACTGGTGTGGATAATCTGCCCATGAATGGAAATGACAAGCCTTCCCTGACATAGTAAATAGTCTCACAGGTGCTACAGGCCCCTCACAAATGGCATCACTGAGTGGTTGGCTTTCCAGTGATATTCCCTGAACTTAGCTAGGCTGATCCATAGAAGACATGACGCCATCTTTACCCTGCCTCTATATGATTCCCTTCTAGCTCAGAAAGGTCCAACAGGGTTCAGCTGGTAAACCTTCAAGGACCCCCAATTTTCGCCAGGCTATGATGAAGCCCTGGCCTTCCACTCTGGGGGGAGAACATGTCTGTTAAAGCTGGATAAAAATTAAGTCTCAGGTGTTTGGCATTCACTTCTTATTAAAATTATTGTCCAATAAAAATATATTAATGTGGAATAATATCAGTACACAAATTTAAGAGGAAATTGGCAGTATTATGGATGCCTGTCATTTCTTGGTTTCTAGAAATAAAACCCCAAGATATCTTTTTGCTGAAGGCTTTAGGAACATGAATCCTTTCTTTAAAGCTGCCACATTCTTGGGATAGGATCTACATTGTCACTATAAAAGAAAGCTTACGCTTCCTATCAGGCAAAGAGTGTCACACATTTTATGCTTCATAATATTGATACATCAAGAAAGCAAAGAGCCCCATTCTTTTCAATAAACTAGAAATTGTAGGAGCTGGTGTTGTTTTGACAAGAAAGCTGTTCTTGGTTTTGTTTTCTAAATCTGTATTCAATGCAACATAACAGAAACAAGCTGTTCACTAGCAAAATGAGTCCCTCAAATTACAACAGTTTTGTCATCTTGAGCGGGTGACAAGTTTTCAGGTTCTTAAGGCAGAAAAGACAAGTATACATTTGGTTTCACCCACTGTGTACTTTTAACTCCCAGTTAAATCAGATGCAATAATGGGGGCAATTGTGGCATCAAAAGTCCAGGGAAATAATTGTTATGCAGTGCCAGGGCTTGGTATATTCTGGGCAATTAGGAAATTCTTATCGACCAATGGACTGCTGACCGCTCTTGGCCCCAACCTTTCCCAGCCTCATTGGGCTTGACTTCCACTCCAGCAAGTGGCTATTCAGTCATTCGTCCAGTCTACATGCCTGGAAGGAACACCCTTCTCTTCCTTTAACCCCAGCTCTAGCACCATCTTTTGAATGAAACCTTTCCTGATCCCTTGCACTGCCCCCTAACTACCTTCTATAGAAATACTTTGTACATATTAATCCCACTAGACTATAGGCTCCTTAAGAACAAGGACAAGTTTTTTTGTTTTCTTTTGCTTTGTTTTTTGCCTTTCTTTGAATCCCTGGTGGTTAGCACAGTGCCTGGAACATTAATAGGTGTCTAATAAACACTTGTTGACTTAGCTTTAGATTTCTGCTTTATACATTTGTCTATGGACTTGTCTCCAACAGAACCTAAGTCTTATGAGTAAGGATTGGTTCATTCTTTTAACTTGTATCTCTAGTGCCTAGCACAGTATTGGGCACATGATAGGAACTTAATAAATGCTTGCTAAATGATTTCTGGATTTCTATAATGGAGAGAATTAATGTGCCCAAACATCTCCAAGAATCACTTACAAAATGTTATTGATGTCAATTTCCATTCGAAAAAAAAAAAAGCAAAACAATTTAGAAGTTGGCAGAATGAGGATTATTTAGTGATGTCTTGACTAAATAAAGCAATTTCTAATAAAGTAAAAATATTGTATATTGCACTTTAGCAAGGGTCCAAGGTACCAGAGAATGCCACACACTGCCCATGCCATACATACAGGCTACCGAACACTCTAACAATAACCTACAAAGCTGATTAAGGGACAAAAGCCATAAATGAGCATCTTATATCATTAATTAAGTAGTGTTTGTATTCAGAAAATCATAGCATCATCACCTGGGAGCCAGAAACGACCTTGGAGGTCATATACTTCAACTCCTTCAGATGAGGAAACAGAGGCCCTAAGAGAAGTAATTTGCCTAAAGTCACACTGGGAAAACATAGCAGACACAACAGTTGAACCCAGAACATTGTATTCCAAATCCAATACCCTTTGATGGGTGATGCAAGATAAGCCTTAGAGGCAGCAATAAGGACCAGAGTTCCTTTCTGAAGAAAAAGCTTTCATTTACTACAGTTCTAGAGAGCTGAAGCAGTGGCAAAGGACACCCATCAAAGGGCAAGCTTCCCATTGGCCACAGCATGAAAAGAATTGCAAGCTGGGCCAAGAGACCTCTTCATGACACACACCTGTCACTCAGATTAATTGGAGGAAACCGAGAGACAGACTTAGTCAATTCATTAATCAGGATCCTGGCTCTAGCTCTCCTGCAAAGGATTATCCCTACAGAGACATTTAAAATCATGTGTCTTCTGGATAAATGTTATTCTGAGATGATATCACATAGTGACAAGTCACAAAGAGTTGTGAAATTCAAGCATGTTACCCTGGATGACAGTAATGAACCAAGAAGGGTGATTTAAACAAATGACTAAATCAAGAAGAAGAGAAACCAGATGTTGATTAATGGAGATACCACTAATTATTTTCTGCCCAGGAACAGTCAGCCCAAAACAACTACACAATTTTTCTGTGATTTGTAATGGAGTTACTTTGACCATTTTGCCACTAGAGAAACAATCTAAACCAGTTTTCATAAGTTTCTTAAAAAAAATAATTGTCTTTATATTTTTGAACCTTTCTTGAAGTAGCATGATGACAAATTAATTACCAGGAGGTGAACTGGTAATATTTTCTGAAATCTACCCCTCAACAGCTTTAAGAACTCAAAAACATATAAAATTATCTAAATCTTTTTGCTTTGCCTATGATATTTCCATTCCAGCCTATATATTAACATCATTGAATTCTGTCACCCAGTCCCTACATATACCCCTTAGAAGATTAGTGGTCTGAGGCAGCTAGGTGGCGCAGTGAATAGAGCACCAGCCCTGGAATCAGGAGGACCTGAGTTCAAATCCAGCCTCATACAGTTGACACACTTATTAGCCGTGTGACTTTGGGCAAGTCACTTAACCCCAACTGCCCTCCAAAAAGAAAAAAAAAAGATTAGTGGTCTTCTGTTTGAGGATGGAGGATTGATAATATATGTGCATATAGCCATATATGTGTATATGTGGATATACACATACATATATGTATATATACACATACACACATATACATATACACATACTATAAGTCGACAAGGCAGACAGAAAACTTGAAATTTCTGACATATGAGGCACAATTTCAGGGGCAATATTTCAGTGAAGCCATTTACCTCTTATATTCCTCAAGACTTTTCAGATTTTAAAATATTAGACTATTTTATGCACATAGCTCTATGCCTGTAAGTGTGACATTTAAAAGAAAATTTAGACTTGTCACTGGTGCTCTCTCTCTACACACACACTCACACATACACAAAACCATGCTTTATAGAATTATATACCTATATTATTTAATATATGGCCATGCTTTATATAAATATATAAACATATCACATTATATTACATGTATATAAAAATATAACTGATGCACTCATGGTTAGTAGGTAATAGTGTGATACTCTGGCACTTAGAGAAATTAAAAGGAATTGAGTGACATTTTGCTCAATTTTAGCAAGTGAATCTCACTGGGAAAAAGGCATCTTCAAAATCCATAGGTGATTTAGCCTAAACTATTATGATATAATATAAACAACAGTGTGATTTATAATTTACTAACAGTCGTGGATACTCCATGAGTCTAAAAGTCCAGGTAAGTAGACAAAGTGAAATAGTCGAAGGGTCTTCATGACAATTAAACTTTCCAGGACTATAAGCACAAGTTTCATGTTCTGGCAAATAAAACTCATCCTAGCATATGAGACACTTTATTTGAAAAGGGTTTGTCTCATTAAGAGAAAAAAAAAACAGAAAAATTCTCCTTTTTAATACTGGAGAGACTACGAGGGGAAGAGTGCTGGAAGTAGTAAGTCTACCAGGAGTAAATCTGAGGTCACATTTGAACTCAGGTCTTCCTGTCTCTAGGCTCAGCCCTCTTTCCATTTTGCCACCTCCAGGAAATGCACAGGATAAAAAGACATAAATGATCCATTCCATTGGAGGGCATGTTCATTTAGCCAAAATCAAAGATCCACTGAAAAACGAAGACAGGGTCCTGAGGCTCTTAGCCAAAGACTGACATCCAGAGCAAAAGCCAAAATGGTGGGTAAGTCCTTAGATTGAGGAGCAGGACACATGGAAGGAATAGAATGGAGTCAAAGGCAGAGGAAATGGGAAGCAATGAAAGAGTCCTAGGAAACTAGGCATTGGATAGGAGTAGAAGCCATGTAGCCATTACAGCAGAAAGAGTCCCAGACTTGGGATCACATCTTGAATTTGTGTCCCAGTTTCAATGTTTACTAGCTGGATGACTGAACAAGACACTTAATGTCTTAATGCCCCTCCGTTTCTAATCTGTAGAATAAGGGGTTCAACTTCATCATTTCCAAGGTCCATTTTGCACTGTCTCTCTTCCATACCAGAAATTACCTCTGTCTTCAACTAGAAGCCAGCTCTTCCTTCAAGACACAATTCAAGCACCACCTTCTACATAAAGCCATTCTTGGTGTCCCCACCTGCTAGTGCTCTCCTTGCCTCTATAAAATTATGTTGCATTTATTTTAATTTTTCATCAGAATTGTGGGATCTTAGATCCAGAGCTGGAAGGAGAACCTAGAGGTTGTTAAGTCCAGGTTTCCTTTTCCCAGGGTGATAAAGGTAATAGGCAATTTGAGGGTAATGTCAAGATTTTGAGCCTGGGTAACTTGGAAGAATGAACATTCATGGAATCAAGATGGCAGAGTAGCAGGTCCTCCAGCAGCTCCGGTTTCCACTTTCCCCAATCCATGTAAAAGGTGACTCTAAACAAACATTGGAGCTACAGAATCCACAAAATGACACAGAGAAGCTAACCTCCCGCTGAGGACAGCCCAGCAGGCCAGCAGGAATCAACCAGCGCAGCACTCTGGGAGCTAAACCCAGCCCCATGCTAAGGTTTTAGCCCCAGGGTAGGCCTGACAAACCACCAGCTGGAGGAACTCCAGATCACTAGCAGCTGTGGCGATCCAGAATTATCAACACATAGATCCCAAGGACAAAATGAGAAGTCAGTGCAGGACTCTGGGACCCAGTAGTTGGGAGTGCATGGGCTTTTGCCCCTGGGGCGAGAAGCCACTGAGGGCTGCAGTGTGGCAGCTTCGGCTCCTGGCCTGCACAGTGTAGGGGGACCAAGCGACCAGACTGAGTCTGCTTTAACCTGCTTGGATCTGGATTGCAGTCTAGGGTGGAGGTCCTGGGGTGTGTGACCAGCTTGCCAGAGTGTGTGGAGGCTACAGAGAGGGCACCCAACTAATACCTTTGGCAGCTGAGAAAACCCCACATTTGGGACGAAGCTCCCCATCTGGTGGCAGAGACCTACTATGGCAAAAAGCCCAAAAGTGAAGTAATTGAGTGGCAAAATGACCAGGCAAAGGAAACAAAGCAGACAGAAGATTCCAACATTAGACTCCTATTTTGGGGACAAAAAGGATCAAAGCATGGAACAGAAGGAAGACAATGAAGTTAGAACTCCTGCACCGAAAGCTTCAAAGAAAAATATGAGCTAGTTACAGGCCATAGAGGACCTTAAGAAGCAGATAAGAGAAGTGGAAGAAAAATTGGGAAGAGAAATGAGAACGATGCAAGAAAATTATGAAATGAGTCAACAGCCTGACTGAGGGAAATAACACCTTAAAAAACAGACTAATTCAAATGGCAAAAGAGGCTCAAAAAGGCAATGAGGAGAAGAATGCCTTAAAAAACCAAATTTGCCAGATGGAAAAAAGAATCTCAAAAGTTCACTGAGGAGAATCATTCCTTCAGAATTAGACTGGAGCAAATGGAAGCTAATGACTTTATGAGAAATCAAGATGCTGTTAAAAAGATTCAAACAAATGAAAGAATAGAAGGCAATGTGAAATATCTCATGGGAAAAACCACTGACCTGGAAAATAGATCCAGGAGAGATCATTTAAAAATTATTGGACTACCTGAAAGCCATGATCAAAGAAAGAACCTAGAAATGATCCTCCAAGAAACTCTCAAGGAAAACTGCCCTGATGTTTTAGAACCAGAGGGCAAAATAGAGGTTGAAAGAATCCACCGATCATCCCCTGAAAAAGATCCCAAAAAGAAAACTCCTAGGAATACTATAGCCAGGTTTCGAAATTCCCAGATCAAGGAGAGAATATTACAAGAAGCCAGGAAGAAACAATTTGAATATTGAGGAAACACAATCAGGATAACTCAGGATCTGGCAGTTTCTACACTGAGGGATCGAAGGGCTTGGAATATGATATTCCGGAGGGCAAAGGATCTGGGATTAAAAGCAAGAATCACCTACCCAGCAAAACTGAGTATCATGTTTCAGGGGAAAATATAGTCCTTCAGTGGAATAGAAGACTTTCAAGCATTCTTTTTTTTAAAGCAATTGGGGTTAAGTAACTTGCTCAAGGTTACACGGCCAGTTATTTTGTGTGGGTGCCAAGTATCTGAGGCTAGAACTGATCCCAGGTCTCCTGACACTGGGGCCGGCACTCTTACTCACTGTGCCACCTGGCCTCCCAGACTTTCAAGCATTCTTGATGAAAAAACAGAGTTGAATAGAAAATTTGACATTCAGATACAAGAAGCAAGAGAAGCAGGAAAAGCTAAACAGGGAAAAGAAATCATAAAGAACTTATCAAAGTTGAACTACTTATATTCCTACACGGAAAAATGATAATTGTAACTGATGAAACTTTTCTCAGTATGAAAATAGTTGAAGGGAATATATATATATATATGTCTATATTGGAGGGTATACGGGCATATGAATGCATATGTGAATATGTGTATATATGTTTACAGGTATACATAGATAGAGGGCACAGGACCAATTTAATAAGAAGGGAGGATACTTAAAAGGTGAAATCAAGAGGTGAGAGAGGAATATAATGAGAGGAGATGGGGAGAGACAGAATGGGGTAAACTATCTCATATAGAAGAGGCAAGGGAAAATGACTACAATGGAGAGGAAGAATAGGAAGGTAAAAGGGAATGGGTCAACCTTATTCTCATTGAATTTGGCTTGGGGAGGAAATGACATACATATAAATATATACACCCTACAAGAAAGTAGAGAGGAAGGGGATGAGAGGGCGGATGATGGAAGGGAGGGCAGGCTGGGGGGGGAGGGAAGTTGGAAGCACCCACTTTTGAAAAGTGACAGGATCAAAGTAGGGAATAGAACAATTGGCAGGTGGGATAGAAGGGAGGGAAATATAGTCTGTCTATTACAATATGTCTGCTATGGCAATGTTTTACATTAGCTACACATGTACAACTTATACTGAATTCCTTATCTTCTCAGTAAGGGTGGGTGACAAGGGAGCAAGGGAATGAATCTGGAATTCAAAGTTTTAAAATCAAATGTTTAAAATATGTATATATATGTATACTATTATCAATACTATTTTACATGTAATTGGGAAATAAGTTATACAGGCACTAGGGCATAGAGATCCACTGTGCCCTACTGGAAAAGTGGAAGGTTGTATGGGAGAAGATATGGGAGACAGCAGATTGGAGAAGGGAATATCCTGTGGGATTGCTATTTTGGGGAGGTGGGTACAGGAAAAATGGGGAGAAAATTTGCAACTCAAAATCTGGCAGAAATGAATGCTGTAAATCAGAAGTTAATAAAGCATTTGAAAAATGAAAAAAAAGACAAAAAATAAAATTATAAAATTATATAACACATGGTCCTTTTATTTTACAAACATATATATACATATATGTGTAATATCTAAACCTTTGAGGGGAAATTTTTAAAAGTATGATTTTGAAAAAGAACATGTTATAATGATTTATGTTACATCTACCACAATGTTCAGGGAAATCATCCTTTTTCCTTAAGTTCCTACAATCTACCTACAAAACAGTAACTTACAATGAACTCTTGATTTGTCATTCTAATGCAATGACATGTTTAAATTTCCTTACCAATTCTCATCTTCACTTTTGCCATTAAGTTGATCCATGGAAGATAAATGTTTCTCAGAGGGGACATGATATTTGCATAATCAGTGTCTGAAGAAGCCAGGTTAATTGTTTCACCCAAAGACAGAACCTGTCCAAGACAGACAGCAATGCTTTGAGAGAGTGACTCAACAGAGTTAGGGGTCAGGAAGGACAGGGGAAGTTTCTAAGTTCTACAGAAATAATTGTATCCTTACCTGTTCAATAATAATAGCATGAGCCTGATTTAATAAATCGAAACTTTCATTTCCAGGAGAGAGATATTTCTTGGGTTCCTCAATTTTCTGTAAGTCATCCATTAACACCAGGCTTTTCACAAGTATTAGGAAGCCTCGAGGAGAAACAAAGGGTTTTCCCTGAAGTAAACTGATTATATCCTATTAAAAAAGTTGAAAAATATTTACTAGTAAATTTATCCCAATACTAGGAGATGCTGTTTATTTATCAGACATTCAGAGCTTTATGCAACTTGAAAAGCTAGTTAAAAGAATAGAGTCTCTAGAGGTCAGCCTTGAACTTGGGAACAACTAGTTTCACATCCTGATTCTGACACCTACTAGGTACATTGACCTCTACAAGTCACTTAGACTCAGTGGCCCAAGAAAAATCTCTGCAACTATGAATGACAAAGGTAGAACCTATCTATATCAGTGGAGGGTTCTTCCACCATAGGAGTTCCTCATATGAATGAAAACATAAAAATGGACCTCCCTTCCCCCTCCACCCCAATGGAATAAGTTTGACTTGGTTACAGTTGGGATAATTGTCTACAAAATAATACAAAGGGGGTTCTTGTGCCTGCAGGTGCTTTATGATCTTGGCTGCAGTGTGCCTCTCTTGCAGGTCGAGCTTGACAGCCTGCACCAACACCTCTGCTTGCATCTCGGGGTCGTTCCAATCCCGTGCCTCCATGAGAACTTCATTTATCAGATGTCTGCGGTCCATCATTTCATTTTCTAAAAGAGACAAACAAATGCATTTAGTGACAATGTGCTTAGGAAGTGCAGAATTAGAACAAAGGCAAAAACAATGTGGATGATATCTCTAATGATTATAGGAATATCGCATGATGTAGTGTTGACACAATAATTGGATTGTTAACAAATGTGCTCTTTATGAGATATTTTGAAGACATTATTGCAACTAATGAGAAAGCACTTTAATGGGCGTCCATGTCTCAAATGAACAACAGAATTAAAATGAAATGATATTTAGCTTAAGATACATATGAAGGTCAATACAGACAATTAACTATCCGAGTGACCTGGGGCAGGTCATCTTTAACATTCTAGGACTCATTCTCCTCATCTGTAAAATGAGGAGACTGGATTTGATGAACTCTAAGGTACCTTCAGTTGTGACATTCTAAGAATCCAAAAATTAGAACTGAGACTTTATTTAAAATAGACCTAGTCTCCAACTGATGATGCTTTTGTGCTCTGAATGCTAGCTGTTTGGAACTCAGAATGCATTTCTTCACAGAAACAATTATGGAAACAATCATATTATTGTCTTTGATCCATCCCCCAAACTTAGTAAAGAATGTAATTAAGGTAGAGCATGTAACCAGGACTATCTCTATCACACCCACCTTTTATTTGTAACTTTCTCTGGGAAAATGAATTGGGAGTTCTAACTCAGGAAGCTAGGGATATAGCATGTTTCTCCCTTACTCCTTCCCCCAGCACACATCCTTGGATCCAATGGACTAGGAGCCCTTTATGTACATTAATCTATTTGATCTGTACAAAGATCTCAAAGCAGTTCAAATATTATGGTAAGAGTTCGGTATATGCCCAGGCCAGCTTAGAAGGTATCATCCATGTGGAAGACTACTGTTTCTGGGAAACTAGAGAACTAGAATGTACGTGGACATTCTGTGGTGGTCTGCCATCTTGATGGGAGCTGCATTTTTCTGTCGGCTGCATAGTCAGGACTATCGCCATCTTAAAAACCACCCATGGGGGCAGCTAGGTGGTGCAGTGAATAGAGCACTGGCCCTGGAGTCAGGAGGACCTGAGTTCAAATCCGGTCTCAGACACTTAACACTTACTAGCCGTATGACCTTGGGCAAGTCGCTTAACCCTAACTGCCCATCAAAAAGCAAAAAACAAAAAAAAACCCACCCATGGTCATTGGTGGCGTTTATGTCCAAGGGAGGAGGTGACTCTACCCAAAGCTGATGTGACCACATGGTAAAAGGGGGCAGGTGAGGCCTTAGGTTCTCCTTCCCCTCCTGAGAACATATGGCTCTCACATATATGCACATATATATGATATATCATATATCAATGTATATCATATATTTCTATATATGCACATATATATCATATATATGTACATACTCAGAGGTCTTTGACCTCGTTCATTTTTGTTTGTTTGTTTTTTCAAAGTGCAGAGAGTGGAATCTCTGCAAACACAAACCACAGGGACTCAGGAGTTGAGGATCAAGGCCAAATGTTGCAGCCAGCCCAACAGCAATGTCCTAAGTACTGAGGGTCCTGGGACACCAATCCATAGAAGCCATAATGTGGGCTTTGGACTTGAACTTGGATCAATGCTATGTAGGAAATGAGTTATGCTGTGAGTCTAATCCTGTCCCCACCCACTATTGGTATAGAGTAATAGCTTGCCCCCAAGATGTTACATCTTTGAAGTAAATATCCATTTGTAAAAGCTAATCCAATGTTGAGTAATTAAATGGAACTCAGGTGCTAGTCACTGAGCCTTAGAAAACGAGGGAACATGATTAGTGGGGACTCAACCCAATGGCAGAGAAAAGAGGCTCCCCAACCCTTTCTGGGTACCCAAGAAGCCTGAGTGGGATATAATTTGGCAGGTCTGGCCCTGAAAGAGTTGGAACATTCAGCCATGTGACACTATTCTATTTAAGATACTATTCTACTTCCCAAGGTATATGGATGGAGTGCCCAGAGTCAGGAAAACCTGAGTTCCAATGTGGCTTCAGACATTTACTAGCTGTGTGACCCAGGGCAAGTCACTTAACTTCTACCTGCCTCAGTTTCCTCAACTGTAAAATAGGAATAGAAGCACCTATGCCCCAGGGTTAATGGAGGAACAAATGAGATATTTGTAAAGTGCTTAGCAGATTGCCTGACATATAATAGGTAGGTACTTCATAAAATCCTGGTTTCCTTCCTTCCTTTTTCTCTCCCTCCTTCTCTCCCTTATTAGGCCATATGGCCTGTCAAGAGTCAGAAACAACATCAGAACCCATGACTCAAATTCTCAATCCAGACCACACTCGGAAATGGCAAAATCTAAATGTTACCCTAAAGTACACCTCACTAAAAACTCTATTCCCATAAGAGACATTTATCACACAGCCCAAAACGTTCTCCCTGGGAAGGGATCTTATTTGTACCTTTCAAGACCCCCATGCCGTGGATGTGTGCCACAGAGGCTACCACCAAGGCCAGGCGGCACCTCAGCCACATGTGAATGTTCAGATGTTCTCGGGCCGACATCCCAAGAGGCTCCAGGGCATCAAGCTCATCTGGGCTCTCATAAACCTGAAGCAATCAAAAGACAGTGAGAGCAGTGTTCCACTGCTAGATACAGTGCCTGACACACCATCCAGCACAACACCCACCAAAGGGGCACCCTGTATTCTGATGCCATATTTTGAAGCAAAGGGAAAAAAAGGAGTAAGGTACTGAGTCAATGGGAGGTACAAAGACCAACCAACATTTACTGAGGAGCCTTTTAGAAGTTAAATAATTATAAAACGCCACTTCCTAGCTATGTGATCATGAGTAGGTCACATCTGGGCCTCAATTTCCTTATCTATAAAATAAGAAAGTTGGGCTAGGTTCCCCCTGGGACTCCTTCCAGGTCTATATCTAAGATCCTAAAGTTCTGATAAAATATACTTATTATTGGATATTTGGGAAGTCTTCACAAAATGATTTCCCCAGAGTTGATTGATATCTCCATAGTTACTAGGTTTCCTTGGACAAAGCAAATGAACTCATGAGTTCTGGGTCAAAAGGAGAGCAGACAGATTCACTCCCTTTGACCAAAGAAACCTAATAATCAGGGGGAATAGTTTTGCCAAGATTTCTCCAATATTCAGTTATGAATTTATTTCATCAAGGTTTGGGCATACTGAGATTCTGGGGTGGAGAGGCACACAAATAGATTGATAGAAAACAGACTGATGGAATAGACTGATATAAAAAAATTTGTCTCCTAAGCATACTCAGTATCAAAGGAAGGAGTATTCCCCACGGATGGGGATGCATCCTTGAAGTATGTTGGTAATTCCAACATGCAAGCAGAGCAGTCTATAATTGATAATTTCATATTAAGTACTTTGGAGGAAAAAATACATACTTCTTCTTTAGTCTTTTGAAAAACTTCTGCATTCTGAAGAATTTTGATTGCAGTGAAAGCTATAGAAGTGCTAGGGAAGAAAACAAAAATAAATTATTTTCATAATTATTATGTGGCTATTGCTGTTATCAATAATACATTTGTGCTTTAATTTCCAAAGGTCAGAATTACTACAGAATCTAGACTATACCATGATTGTACTTACTATAAATATTCTGATTAATTATGAAAATGTGCATTTTGGAGTACTGTTCTTTAATTTTTTTATACCTAGAATGGTAGCATACTCTTGGGCTAAGAAAAGCTAAGACAGATGTGAATTTGTGTGCAGAATCTCACAGGTGAAAGGTACCTCTCAGAGCATCTACCCCAACCCAGGACTGGAACAAGAATCATCATTGCAACATCCCTGACCAAAAGCCTTAGTGAAGGCTCTAGTAAGGGAGAACCCAAAACCCCTTGAGGGAGCCCCTTCCACTCCTGCAAAGTCAACAATTCTGTTTCCAACACCTAGTCTTGATTTGTTCCTTTGTGTCGCCCACCCATTGTCCTGCCCTCTGGGATTTAGCAGAACTAGCTTAATTCTGCCACCATGGAATAACCTTTCCAACACTCATGTATCCGAAATCTTCTCTCCAGGCTAACCACCTGGAAATTCCATCAACTGATCTGTTCCACAAACACATATGCCTGCTTTGTGACAGGCTATGTACTAGGTGCTAGAGATAAAATGAGGAACACAAGAGTCCCTGCCCTCATGAGACTTACATTCTACAAAGGAGATAAATATATGCATAAATAAGTTTAGAACAAGGAAAAGGCATTTTGGAGGAGATGACACCCAAGTTGAACCTTAAAGACATAAGATAGGTAGAGAAGATAGGCAGTATGCACATTCCAGGCATAGGGAATGGGTTGGGTGGCTATATGTTGGTGGGAGAGGAGATACAGATTTAGTGGGAAAGGTCCATAATCCAATTTTGCTGAAGGGCAGAGTATATGGAGGGAAGAATAATGAAATAAGGCTAGAAAGGTGGATGGGAACTATACTGTGGAAAGTCATAATTTCATAATCCTACAGACCAGTGGAGTCAAGTGTAAGTAGAAATGGGGTCCACTGAACCATATATAGGGATCCACAAGGACCATATATAGACCTAGAAAACCATATGGTCATGTATTTCTTTTTAAAATCATATATCAACACATTAATCAGGAGCTACACTTTAATCTGGGTTATGGGACATACATGGCCTAGAAGTCATATGCATGGCCCCTCTGCAATTAACCAGGAGCCACTGAAGGTTTTTGTTCAGACAAGTGAACTGTAACTTAGGACGCTTATTTTGGTAGCTGCGGAGGATAGATTGTAGAGGGGAGGGGCTGGAAAGAGGAAGACCTATTAAAAGAATATTGTAGTAGTCTAGGTATAAAACAATGAAGACCTGAAGTCAGGTGAAGTTGAGAGAAGGGGGAAAATGATAGATGGACCGAGAAAGGAGAGATAGACAGATAATAAAAACATAGGAGAGAAACAGAGAGACAGAGATAGAGAGAAAGAGAACGTTTGTTAAACAATTTCATTGTACTAAGCACTGGGGATAAAAACGCAAGACAGACAGTTCCTGACCTTTCATTCTAATGAGAAAGAGCTGGGGTAGAAGAGGAGGAATTACACAGGGGCCTAACTTAGAGCTGGTGGCTGAGCAGTGAGGTAGAGAGAGGCTGGTTTCCAGGAAAGATAAGGCAGAAGCTTCCCATCTCATCAAAGATGGAGATAGAAATGAAAAGGTTCGACAGCTGACTGGCCACTGGATGCGGCAGGAGAGAAGGAAGTCAGGGAGGGCTCTGTGGTTACAAAATTTGGGAAGATGGCAGCTCTCCTGATCTTCACATGGAGAGGAGCTGAGGCATCCAGTACCCTGGGTCTCTCCAGATAATCTCTCTTTACTTTATTGGAGCACTCAGAACTGATCTCCATATTCCAATGGAGTCTGACCAAGGCAGAGGATAGTATAATCCCATCATGTCTGTAGTCCTGGATGCAATACTTCTCTGAAGGCTTCATGCATGGCTGCATGAAGGTTTTTTGTTTGTTTGGCTACCTGCCACACTGTGGACTGACACAGTAAACTCTGTAGATCTTTTCTCCGATGAACTGATTTCTCACCAAGTTTCCTCCATCTCTTCCCACATTGGGATTGAGACTGAACCTGTTATTTCATTGATATAGAGAAGTTCTGGTTGGGGAGGCACCTTCTCTTTAACTTTCAGTTTTAGTTGCCTGGACCAATGAGAGGTTAAGAGCCTTGATTGACCAAGGTCATGAGCCTTTAGCAATGTCACACCTTCAGTACATATCAAAGGCAGAACTTAAACTAGATCCTCCTGGCTCCAGGTCCAGTTCTTTATCTTCCCCCTGCCCAGTGCCATGCTGGACCATCACAAGCACCTAGTAAATACTTATTAATTGATCTGTTGCTCCCATATCTGTGAACTTGACTTCTTGAACTTGTTTAAGACATTATCTTTATTCAGATTAAATTCTCACAAATTATATTCAGTCCATTGTTTTAGCCTGTCAAGAGAAGATCAAGAGGGGACAGCTAGGTGGAACAGTGGATAGAGCACCAGCTCTGGAATCAGAAGGACCAGAGTTCAAATTCTGCTTCAGACACTTACTAGCTATATGATTCTGGTAACTTAACCCCAACTGCCTTAAAAAAAATATCAAGATCATGAGATCACAACTTTGTTACTCAATGTCTTAGCTATCCCTCCCACTGGTGTGTCATCTGCAAATTTCCAGACAAGCGTGTCTTTTTTGCCTTTATTTAAAACATCAATAAATATGTTAAACAGTCACAACATCAAGCACAGATCTCTGGGGCATCCTACAATTAAAGATATTTATATCTTTAATTTGATTAAGAAATATACATATAATGGAATATACCTGTCTACACACAGATTAGATACATATACAATGTGTGTGTGTATTTTTTTTCCCATGCCCATATTTTCTTTCAGAGAATCCCCTGAGAAATCTTGAAGACGAATTGGATTCTGATGGGGAAAATGTTCAAAGAACACCAATCTCTGTCATTATCTGAGCCTCTTGTCACAATACCTATTTCTCACAACTTAAGAGCAGACAAGCTATTAATCCTTTAATTTCCTAGAGCACTTTGTAGTTCTCAAAGTGTTCCATTTCATTTGCTGCTCCCGACCACTCTGAAGTGGGCGTTATTATCTCCATTTTCGAGATGAGGAAATGAAAGCTCAAAGAATGAAGTGACTCTCCCAGGGTCACACAGGTAGATGAGATCCAGCTGGTGCCTCCAAAGCATAACCTTTCAGAGCTAAAAGGGGTTTTAGAGGTCCCCTGGTCCAATCAGTTTCTGAACTGCACATTCTAGATCTAAAATGAAGATATAAATTTGACATTTGGGGTATGGAAATTTCCATCATTCCCCTTTGAGGATGTTTTACTTTGATTTGGCCCTACTGTTTCATGCAATATCTCTGCCAACGGCTTCGCCTGTCATTTCTCTTCTTAATTTATAAGCATCTCCTCAATGAATGGCTGTTCCCATCAGAGGCTGTTGGACGGGACTCACAGAGATGACTGTCACCAGGGTTCCAAGGCGAAGAACATGATGCTGCTCTAAACTCTGTAGCTTCAGAATTCAGATTTCAGGATCACTTTGTGTGTGAGGGGGGGGGAACAGTGAACTCTGGCCAGTAACTTAGTGAAATAGTATGGGGGCAAGATGATCTCTAGATGTCATATGGTTCTGTTCTGATGCTCACTCTACAGGCTTCACCACCAGATCTCAGCTGCTTTCTCACCCTGAGACAGCCCCCTACCCACTCCCACCCTCCAGCCCTTTTCTCTCACAGGTGGATTCCTTCCAGAACTTGCCCATTTTGAAGAGACGACCTATCCATCATCCCTCTCTGAGCTGTGTTTCTGACTCTGAAGACTCAGCCTCCAAGTTCCTGTTTGGGTACCTTTCCCCTTTGCCCCCACTCGTTAACTCTTTTTGATGTTGTCTTCTCCAATTAGCTCTTTGAAGACCTTTCTTTTTGCACATATCTATATCCCTAGCAACCTGCATCAACCACTCTGCCTGCTTCTATGCCCTTGGATCAAGACGCTCCCGTGTCAAGGACCCCTGGTATCTCCTCCCACATCACCTGATTCCTTCTGTATGTTGTCACCCTCCATTAGACTGTAGGCTGGTTGTGAGCAGAGACTGTCTTTCTTCTTATTAACTGTATTCCTAGTACTTATATGATACCTGGCACATAGTAATGTTTATTGGATTGAACTGGACTTAGCACTGTGAATACATACATATGTATGCACATATATATGCATGCATGTATATATTTGCATATATGTATGCATATATGACTACATACCTTTGTTGCACATGTATTCACATATATACATACATACTTATCTCTATGTATGCATATGCACACAAATATACAAATATATGCATATATAATGCAGTTTTAACTACATTTAATACTTGGGGACACCTTGGGGAAACAGCGGGAAGGAGGGGAGGGGAGGGAAGGAGAGGAAGAGAGAGAAGGAGAGGGAGAAGGAGAGAAAAAGAGGCAGAGGAGAGGGAGATGGGTCAATAAGGAATAAGATGAGAACATGAAATGGTAAGTAGGAGGCCCCTGAAGTCACAACCATATAAGAGATTGCTGGCATCCAAACATTTCCCACAATTCCTGTCACCTGCACCCCCAGAGACTGCTAAGAACCTATGACTTAGATGGGATGATTTCATCCTGGCCCCTGGACCACAAAGCTTTCTTTATTCTATTGCCTAAACTAATCTGTACAACTTCCCCATTACTGTTCTAGCATTTACTTTGATAAATGTGCTCATTCATTATCTGTGATTGTCTTCTGTGTAATAAGCATTTGGAAGGAGGGATTGCTACACAGGCAGAGATTAAGCTCTTTTTCCCCACATCTGGGGTGGAACTATCCTCCCTCCCCACCAGTGACCAGGAAAAGTAGATTTTATCCTGAACCCTAAATGAGAATTGTACCACTAGACTACAAATATCTGATGGATAAACTTAATTCCAAGCCCAACATCCCCCTTAGATAAGAGATGAAGTAATTCCCAGATGTGGCTGTCCCACAAATATCCATAAAAGAAAAACTCCAGTCTCCCTGAGACATGGAAAGGAACATGCCAAATTTAGCTATACATTCCTGTTACACATGAGTCACTCTACTCATCCCCTTATTAAACAGGCCATTAAAATCTCTCCCCTTTCTCCCTCTCCTTTTCTTTCTTTCTGTCTGTTTCTCCTCTTTGTCTCTTTCTCTGTCCCTGTCACTGCATCTCCAAAAACACACATACATACACACATTACATATGTGTATTTGTGACTGTGTGTATATAGGCATAAGGAATAGGGACTAGGCCTGTAATCAGTACAGGGAACTCCTAGGTGAGGTAATATCTTCTACTAAGGTTTCTTGGACCTTACAACCTCCTTCACTCAAATCCAAATCAGCTGCAAATCATGCCATCATTTCCCTGAAGTCATGGTCCTCTTCCAGAGTCAAGGACAAACAGAAAAACAACATTAGTTTTAGAGAATGCTTAGACCACTGAGAGGCTAATTGACTTGCTCAGAGTCACAACAGCTAGAGGCACATCTTGAACCCAGAACTTGAACTTCCCAGCTTTGAGGTCAGGTTTTGAATCTACTATATCCTGATGACTCTCTACATACAATTGGGGATGGGGATATTTCCAAAGGCCCGGAGTGAAAGAGACTTCAATTTAGTATAAATTAAAATGCAGATGAAACCTCTAAGAAATTTCCAATTTGAGTGCCACATGTCAAAGAAAAGAGAAGAAAGCAGAACTGGGAGTCTGATGAAGGAAAGGAGGCCCGGGAGAAGGTGGCAGGCAATGCAATTTGAATAACTGTGATTACATTTTTTTCTGATTAACATTCACAGCCAAAATGGTTACTTTTTTCATAAAAATATCCACGCAGCTCACTCTTCCTGTCAATTTCCTTGACACATTATTTTATTAAAGGGATTATAAAATGTCAAGCTAACATTCTTGTGAGAAAATGACTGTCCAACACTCTCAGCAATGCCCAAACATAAGATAATGAGGGGGAAAGTTCATGGAAGAAAAACTCCATCCTGTCAGGAGGTCTCCCCCAAAACCAAGTGACAGCCAATAAAATGAGAACACCTGACTTTCATGGAACATTTTCCCAAGGACCATATCCTGGTATGTGAAATGAGAATGATAAAAATATGAATATTCCTATTCTAGCCTCCTTCAGTTCTCTGGTATTTTTCAGATTAACACACTATCACTCTTTCTGTTACTGTTTCTTGACTTTTCCCTAATCTTTTCCATCTCTTTGATTGACTACAATTATTTAGCTCTGTCACCAGGCAACTAGCTACATGTGAAAACAGTATGAAGCTCAAATAAGGGATCCATAACCAGATGAAAAACACTCCAAATTACTCATAAAATTAGAGAAATGTAAGCAAAAGCAACTCTTGAGACTCCCACCTCTCATCCATCAGATTGGCAAAGAAGACAAAAGGGCAGATGTTGGAGGGGCATGTGAATGCCCTGTGTGTAGGAGCTATGAACAGATCTGGCCACTCTGGGGAGAAATTTAGTACTATGCCCCAACAGTTACTAGACCAGAAGCTTTGACTTCCTTTGGAGAAGCTTCTCCCTAGCAAATCCTCCTGAAATATCTATAGGCAGGGGTAAGTCAACTTCAATTTATTCTGTGACTGTCTATGCCACGGGCATGGGAGCAAACATTTCTCTCAGTCTTTTCTCTCAAACTTGCAGCAAAAGGGAAGAGCATCATGGGACCGTTGGGCAATGTTGAGTCGTCATGACTTATCTTTTGCCCAAAGGGGGCACATAGTATGAAAGAGGCATGGGTCTATCTTCCATCAGTGTAGAGGTTCAGGACCTCCCTTAATATTCTTATTTCTACCACAGGCTAGACTGAGAGGTAGGACTAGGGGACTTCCGAGATCCCTTATAGGTCCAGACTTATGGCCTGCATTCTATTCCCATATTTGATGCCTGTTGGCTGTGTGACACTGGGCAAGTCACTTCATTTCTCTGGGCCTAAGTCTCATTATCTGTAAAATGGGGTTGGGGGATGGGTTTGAAATGGTTCTAGACTTTTGATCCTATAATTATTATTGTATAGTCTCACTTTGGAGGGTTTTAACTTCTCAATCCAGCTCATGTTTAATTTAATAGACTTGTTAAAAAAAATAAACTATTGCATAATAGAGATTCATAGTGTCATACCCAACCCCCTTTTTCTATTCTTTGTATAAGGAAAGGTTCATGCTCATGGTTCTGGGTTGGGCCTGACTCAGGCCAGTCCCCTGGCTGGTTGATGTTCATGACAGGAATAAAATGACATACTGGTTGATCATTCAGTAGCTGACAAAAGGGGATGTAGTGAGCCATAGGAGGGAACGGATATTCTTCAACAAAGAGATGCATACAGGATACCACAAGTTGGTTCAGCTGAGAACAGCTGCCTTGCTTGTCAACGGCCCATTTTGGTGCACAGTCCTGGTGCTCCGTGTAGTTGTTTGCACTCAGGGGCCTAGAAAGTCAAGTCAGCTCCCAAGAACTTTGGTCATCTGAGCCAATCAACTCTTGATGGTGTCAATAACTCCTAAAGAAAAGTTTGCCTAACCTTTTCTTTTTATTGGGGGGGGGGAGCAGGGTGGGTGGGAAGGAGTTAGGCCATTTTCCCCACCACATTGTACCCCTTAGTGCTAAGGTCCTCAGGGTCTTCTACAGCACTTTCCACCACTTAAATGATTTTAGGATTGTAAACTGATCTACCATGACCTTAGAGATTCAAGAGGCCTGATACAATGAGCATTAAAGGAAGAAAGGAAAAACTACAGTACAATTAGCCAAGACAAAACAGAGCTGCCCTATGGCCCCCCAGCCAGGATCTCCCCCTCCCCAGAATCCTCATGAATAGGGCAATAACCAATCTTTTCCCTATCAGAGGTCTCTGAGGGGCTAACCCTTTCTTCTAGGGGGGCCCAAGTAGATACTTTAACCTGTCTCCTTTTCCAGGAAAGCAGGTACCCACCAAACAATGCCACCTCTAGGTCTTGCAAGCCCTCCCTGGGGAACACTGGGTATTCTACTGCCAGTAGCATAGAGGAGCCAATCAGTTCTAGAGGATGGTAAGAAAAGGCCTGCATGGGTCTGTCTGTGCCCTATGCTGCCTGCTCTGCCAGTCAATGGCCATCCCCTTTCACCAGGCCAAGAGTGACCAAGTGCCACTACCATGCCCTGAGCCCTGATGCCTGAGGCTGCACCAAGCACTGTCCATCTTTGCTGAGCTGACTTCCACTGCCCCTTCTCTCCTGGGTCCAGCTTTAAGAGCCCGGTGGGTGCTGTGGCTGCTGGGGCCCCTCCCGGGAGCCTGTTCTCAAGGGATATTTCTAAAAGGGCAAACTTTTCCTTATAACATTACATTTCTAAGCATACCAAATATATGTGTATACTCTGAAAGCAGACATAGTGTCCTGAATACTCCTCAAAAGCAAATTTCCGATGAGCTCTAAGTCCAGGGTAGGGGTCTATTCCTCATTCACTGGCCTCTAACTCCACTGTGTCCCAGCCCGGAAAGCCATGCCACAAAGGGGGTATTAATACATCATTACTTTGCTAAAAAGTGCCAGCCAAGATGATGTGGGGGCCTCTGGAGAATGTAACTTAACAATTTGAAATATGACAAAAGCAAGATCATGGAATTAAGGGGAGGAGGAGGAGAAAATAATAACCTTGTCAGGATTTGACATCACCAGCTGCAGCAGCATCACTGACTCAGCCAACTGAATTCATCCCCAACCTTCTCTTCCCCTTAAGGGGCTTAGTATATAACATAGTTCAGAAGTTGCTGCTTTTAGAATACTTTTAAAAATTATTATTTGGATATAATTAGTAAAAAAAAAAACCCATATGTGTTGTTTTGGGATAAGCAAAAAGTTATTCCTAAGTCTTTCTCTAGTTTAAATAAAAAAGCAGAGCTCAAATTAATTTGTGTGTTCTTTATAGAGGAAGAAGAGGAAATCTGCCAGCATTATGCTGTAATAAAGCAGTTACTAGGGTTTAACAGCTGTCCCTTTAAATTCAGCCATATCTGGTAAACCCTCTGATATTATAAAATCAGTACGCTTTTGGGACCCAGAAATTACAATACAGACATAAAAGTTAAGTCATTTTAGAAATTAGGGAAGGCAGAGAACACCTTAAAATTATTTTAAATGATTTGCAGGATCTGAGATTCAGTTTCTGTTCCCTAGGGAATCAGGAGGGATTGAGGCCATCAAAGAGACTGAGAGGCCCCAGGAGTCCTGTGATCTGGGGCCACCAAAGGGCCTGGGCAGGATGGTGTCAGATACACCAGAAGATCCATGTGCTTCTGGGGACACTGAGGCTGGTAGCTGAGTGTCTGCACCACCTTTGGAGGTTTTTCCAAGGATACTACATCCCTGACCATGTTGGGATGTAGGCTCACCCTCTGCCACCATCACAGAATCACAGTATCTCACAATCTCACAGGCACATCACTGAATCTCCTTGTTGGAAAGGTCATCTGAGCAAGAATTCCTACCATGACATTCATGACACATTGGCCATCTGGCCTTTGCTTGAGAACCTCCAATGGGAGAGATTCACTGGGCTTGTCAAGAGCTAGCTAGCTGTGGAGTTTTTTCTTACATGAAGCCTAACTGTGCCTCTTTGCATAGTCTCCCAGTGGTTCCCACTTCTGCCTTTTGGGGTGAAGCAGAACTGCTCGAATCTCTCATCTTCCACATGGCACCCTTTCAAGAACTTGAACAAGGTTATCTCAATTATCCCACGTCTTCTCTGGGATAATCCTCCTCTTTTCCTTCAACTGATCTTTACACAGAATGAGATCAAAGGCTTCACCGCTCTTGGTGTCGTCCTTAAGCCATTATGCCAAGGGCCCAACATGACATGCACTTCTCTGTTAGATTAACTCCTTGAGGGCAGGGACTGTGTTTTTCCTCTTTTTGAACCATGAGCTTGTGTGCATAGCAGGTGCTTAATAAATATTTACTGACTGACTGATTGAGATGTTGTCTGACTGGGTCAGAGTACAGATGGACTGCTCCCTCTTTATTCTGGGAAGAGCTGGCTTCAAAGACGCCAAAAGTCACCCCAGATTTGTTGGTAGCCACACCCTACTGATGACTCAGACTGAGCTTGCAATCCACTTAAACCCCCTAGATCTTTTTCATACGCTATTGTGTGACCATCTTTCTCCCCATCTTTTATTTGTGGGATTTGTGAGACTTTTTTTTCAAACCCAAGAAGAAGAGTTTACATTGATCCCTACTGAACTGCATCCTATTAGATGTGGCTGGATGTTCCAGAGAGGCAGTGTAGTATTATGAAGAATACCCTGGGAGAAACCATGGGTTCAAATTCTGCCTCAGAAATTTACTGGTTAGACGACTTTGGGCAAATCTCTTACCTTGCTTGGCTTCTTCCTTATCCTTATTATTATTATTTCTTATCTTTCCTTATTCCTTAAATGACAGGGTCAGACTAGATGGCCTTGGAGGTCCTTTAGACCTAATCTAGCGTGTGTAAACATTTTGGATCCTTACTCTGTCACCTACTGCACTAGCTAACCTTCCTAGATTTGTGCAATCTGCAATTTTGACCAGAATGCCACCCAAGCCTTTCTCCAAGTGACTGAGAAAAACACTAAGCAGCACCAGCCTCTCTGAGAGATGTCCTTCTAAGGTGGCCCTGAGTCACAGCTGACTACTTGAGCTCATCTACTCAGCCAGTCTTGAATCCATCTAATTATCATGGCCCACATCATTCTGTCTGTTTTTACAATAATGTATGTTATTGCAATATATATAACAGCAGCAAGGTGGCTTAGTGGCTAGAGTGCTGGGCCTGAAGTCAGGAAGAGCTGAGTTCAAATTTATCCTTAGACTCTTACTAGCTGCATGACCTTGAGCAAGTCATTTAATTTCTACTTTGCTTCAGAATCCTCAACTGCAAACTGGGAATAATAGCACCTGCCTCCTAGGGCTATGAGAATCAAATGAGATAATGTTTTTTAAACCCTTAGCAGGGTGCCTGGCACATAACATGTGGTGTACAGATGCTATTTTTCCTAAAGTGCAGGTCTGATCATGCCACTCTCTTACTCAGTAATCTCCCATGGCTAGGGGCGGCTAGGTGGTACAGTAAGTAGAGCACTGGTCCTGGAGTCAGGAGGACCTGAGTTCAAATCCGGCCTCAGACACTTAACACACACACACACACACACACACACACACACACACAAACTAGCTATGTGACCTTAGACAAGTCACTTAACCCCAATTGCCCTCCAAAAAGTAAAAATAAAGACTTAAAAAAATTATTTCCTATTTCCTATGTAAAGCTTGTTTGCATATATTTGTTGGCATGTTGTCTCCCCCACTAGACTGTAAGCTCCTAGAGGTCAGGGGCTGTCTATTAACTGTCTTTTGCCTCTTTCTGTATCCCTTTCACTTAGCATAGTACCTGGCATGTAATAGGCACTTAATAAATGTTTACTTATTCATCAAAATATTTCATAAAATACTTTGCTACAATCTACAGTATTCTCTTGATCTATCAACTTAGTAGCCCTGTCAACAAAGGAATAAAGTCACTGTGGCATGGCTTATTCTTAATGAAACCATACTATCTTTTGAAGATCACCACTCTGTCCATTAACCATCTCTTTAATAATAATGGCTCAATGTCCATTACCTATGCAGATAACTCTCAGATCTGTCTATCCTGCTCTCATTTCTCTGCATATCCTTCCCTCAATCACCAACTGCCTTACCGACAACTCCACCTGGAGATGGCTTCTCAACATAAAAACTCATTATCTTTCCTCCTAACTTCCCTATTTCCCTTGAGGGCACCATACCATCCTCCTCCTCCTCAAACAAGTCTACAACTTCAACATTAGCTTTGATCATTTCCTCTTCCTTGCCTCCCATATCCAAATGGTTGAAATGTCTTGTTGATTTTACCTCCACAAAATCTCTTTTATCTGTCCCCTGTTCTCTACTCACATGGCCCCATCCTCCTTCAGATCCTTATCCTCTGTCACCAGGACTATTTCGCTGCCACCAGCCTCTCCCCTTTCCAATCCTTCCTCCACTCAACCACCAGAGTAACCTTACTAAGCATATATTAGATGACATCACTCCTCTACTCCAAAGCTTTCAATGGCTCCCTATTACTCCAAGAATTGAAAAAAAATCTACCATGACACCTCAGTCTTGCATTTAAGGTTTCCTTTTCAACTATAGTTCACATTATTCTCTTTCACACACTCCCTGAACTTGATATTCCAACTCCTATAGCACCATACCTTTGCTTACACCCTCATCCCAGCCTGGGAGCATCCTTTCTCCTTGTAGCCACCCCTTCTCTCCTTCTAGGACCATCTCAGGTGATGCCATCTCTGCAAAGCCTCCCAGATCATCTCCATCACTCAGGCTCTCTCCCTTCTCTAACTGCTTTTATTATCTTGCCGGTGTACTTGCTACTTCTCCCCTGTTGTATGTAAGCTCTTCAAGGTCAGGGGCTGCTTTGCTTCTGTCTGTTATCCTCAGACCTCACACTTATTAGGTGCCAAAAAGTTTATTGAACTGAGCTAAAATTAAGTAACTCTCATCTTGTCCAAGGGCACTTACCTGAAGGGGGCTTGTTGTCTCTGCAGGGCAATCGCAGCCAGCTGAAGCTTGACCTCAATCATAATCTCTAATTCTACTGGGTTAAACAAAGTGATTCTCTTTTGGATGTCTGACTCTGCATTTTCTATTAGCATGAGAAGCTTATCTTCAGCTTCTGACAGTAAAATCCCCTAAAGAACCAAAGGAGAGAAGAAAAAAAACATTTAAATGCCTACCCTATGCAAAGTACTAGAAGCATGGGTTATACAAATAGGAAAGTGAACCAGGGCCTGCCCACCAGGAGCTCCCATATATATGGGGGTAACAACCAACATGGAGGGTTTGAGCTGCACATCAGAGGAAGAGGTCCCACACTCCTTAGGGCACAGCAGCAAGGTAGATGACCTCTTCATCAACATCATTTCCACTGATCCAATCACATCAGTTTCTGAATCTGAGTCACCTGACAGTGCCTAGGACTTTGGAAAGAACATTGCATCAACATCGAAGTTCCGGAGTCATTCAAATAAGGATCAATCGCTTATAAATTAGCCTAACATTCAACAAAATCAAAATGAATTAAATTCATTGTTTCTGTTATGAACCTGTTCCCTTAATACTTCCCCCAATCTATAGGATTCTATGAGTGAATGAGCTGTTCAGCTCCTAAGGTTTTACCTAAAACCAGCAAACTGGCAAAAATGACAAGAGATGGAAAGTATCAGTCCTGAAGAGGAAGACAGGAACCTTACTGACTTTATGTAACTCAGATGCAAAGTTGCCTAGGTGAATGCATGAGAGAAAAAGAAGAAAATCAAGAGCAAAGTCAAGCTTGCCCATTATTTTCCTAAAATCCCATTTTGATTTTTTTTTAAATAAATGTGGATCAACTAAGTAGTAAAATAAAAGTAATAGAATTCTAGATTATCCAACAAAGATCCAGGGATTCTGCTGTTATATTTGCAGCAGACAAGGAAAAAGATAGAAAGAGGACCTTAGGAAGCCCTTCAACTGCAAAGTTCTAAAACCTCTTTCACACAAATAAAGACAGATCTAAATAATATGGAGAAGTATTAATTGCCCAAAAGTAGGTTGAGTCAATATAATAAGAATGACAGTTCTACCTAAATTAATTTACTTATTCAGTGCCATACCAATTATTCTACCAAAGAATTATAGATCTAGGAAAAATACCCAAAAAATTCATCTGGAAGAAAAAAAGGTCAAGAATATCAAGGGAATCAGTGTTTAAAAAAATGTGAAGAAAAGAAGCATAGTAGTACCAAATTTCAAATTGTATTACCAAGTAGTAATCATGAAAATAATCTGGTACTGGTTAAGAAACAGAGTGGTGGATCAGTGAAATAGATTAGGTAAACAATACACAGTAGTAAATGACCACAGTAATCCAGTATTTGATAAATCTAAAGATCCAAACTTTGGGAAAAACTATTCACTATTTGACAAAAATTGCTGGGAAAACTGGAAAGCAGTTTGGCAGAAACTAGACAAAGGCCAACATCTCACACCATATACCAAGATAAGGTCAAAATGGAAAATTCATTTAAACATAAAGAATGATATCATAAGTAAATTAGGGGAGCATGGGAAAACATGCCTGTCAGATCTATGAATAATGGAAGAGCTTTATGACCAAACAAAAGATAGAGAGGTTCAGAGGAAATAAAATGGATAATTTTGATTACATGAAATCAGAGTTTTTTACACAAACAAAATCAATGCAGCCAAAAGGAAAACAGGAAGCGGGGAGAAATTATACAAGTTTCTCTAATAAAAACCCCATTTCTCAAATATATAAAGAGTAGAGCCAAATTTATAAAAAAATAAGAGCCATTCCCCAACTGATAAATAACCAAAGGATATGAACAGGCAATTTTCAGAAGAAGAAATCAATGCTATCAATAGTTATATGAAAAAATATTCTAAATCACTATCAATTAGAGAAATGCATATTAAAACAACTCTGAGATGCCACCCTACACCCATCATATAACCTGGTGAAAATGACAAATGTTGTGTAAAAAGAGATGTGTAAAAATTGGGACACTATTGCATTGTTAATGGAGATGTGAACTGGTCCAACCATTTTGGAGAACAAGTCAGCAATACCATTACTAGGTTGGTACCCCAAAAAGGCCAAAGAAAAAGTAAAAGGACATATCTGTACAAAAATATTTATAGCAATTCTTTTTGTGGCAGCAAATAATTAGAAATTGAGGGAATGACCAATAATTGGAGAATAGCTGAGCAAGTTTTGATATATGATTGTGATGGAATACTATTGTACTATAAGAAATAACAAGGAGAATAGTTTCATAAAAACCTGGGAAGACTTATATGAACTGATGCAGAGAGCAGTAAGCAGAAACAGGAGAGCATTGTACACAGAAAGATCAATTTTGTAACAATGATCTATTGCGAAAGACTTAGCTACTCTGATAAAGCCAATGATCCAAGATATTTCGAAAGGAAGATGCAAAAATGCTAAAGAACTTATGAATTCTGATTACAGATTGAAGCATACTTTTTTCACTTAACTTTATTTTTCTTGCTTTTTTCTTACAACATGGCTAATATGGAAATACATTTTAAATGACTTCACATGTATAATTGCTTGTCTCCCCAACGGCTGGGGAGAAGTTAGAAGAAGGGAGAGAATTGAGAACTCAAAAATTTTTTTGAATTAATGTTAAAATAAAGTATAATTATTAAAACAAAAAACGAGTCCCCATCTCTGTCTCTTCAAAGTTAGATTCAGACACACTATCACTCAGTAGTCCCATGGCAGCACATCCCTGAAAGCAGGCATGGCCTAAGGCACAAGGACTGAGTGACTATGCATCCTGTGATAAATGAAATGTTTAAATTACCTTTAGTTTACCAGGAGTCAGCTCCACTTTGGACTTGGTCAGAATAATAGTTGTTGAAGGTTCATCCTTTATGTGTTCTTTTGTGTGGGGACACATGAGAGTTTGGGAAGCAAAACACAAAGTTCAGCATTTCAACCAATGGAACAATAAAAATGATCACAATGATAACAACAAATGTCCTAAGTCCAGCATCTGTAGGTTAGGGGGAGGGGAGTCTATGAACTTGTATACATGTGTTTTTTAGTATTTGGATAACTTTCGATATAATTGGTTGCTTTTTGTAATCCTATATATTACACGCATTTAAAAACATTATTCTGAGAAGGGGTTAGATTGTCAAAGAGGTCTATGACACAAATAAGGTTGAGAACCTCTGTTCTCTCAAAAGACTAAAAACTGATTTCTCAAAAGCCCCGTGTTCACATATTACGAGCCCAAATCTCCCAATGACAATAATAACAATGACAAATATTGCTGTTGTTGTTCAGTCACTTCTGACCCTGTTTGAGGCTTTTTTGGCAAAGATACTGGAGTGGTTTGCCATTTCCTTCTCTAGCTCATTTTACTAATGAAGAACTGAGGCAAACAAGATTAAGTGACTTGCCCAAGGTCACACAGCTAGTAAATGTCTGAGGCTGGATTTGAACTCAGGAAGTCTTCCTGATTCCAGGGCCAGCACGCTATCCACTGCAAGAAGAGAAGGAAGAAGAGAAAGAAGAAAAGGAGGAAGAAGAGGAGGAAGGAGACTAAGAAGGAAAAGGAGAAGACAATGACAATATTAAGTTGTGCTAGGGATGCCTTGACAGCAGTGAAAGGACATATCTGTACAAAATGTACCCTGCCCTCAAGGTTCTTCTACTCTATGAGGAGATAATATGTGCATATAAACATAGAGTAACAACAATTAACATTTATATGTTAATATAAATATGTCACTTCTCGGTCTGCAAAGTGTTTTATGTAGATTTTCTCACTGGATCCTCACTACAAGCTTTTAAGGTGGCTGCTAGTATTAGCAACGTTAGCTTGGTCCTCTGCTTTCATCTATACAGGGAATTCCCAGGAAGGAAACCACTCTACCTAAACAGACTGACCATTCTTCCAATTATAGTCTTAAAGAGTGGCCTGAGGCAGTGGGAGGTTAAGCTTCTTGCCCAGGGTCACTCAGTGTGTCACAAGGCCTTCTCACATCCCTGTCTATTCTCTTTCCCATGGTAATTCACGGTGGGGAGGAGACTTTGAGAAATTTCGTGAACTCTGGTTGTTAAGAAACATGTGACTGGAAATGGCATTTACGATCTCATTTGGGCACTTGGGGTGCCATTTGTTCATTTACTGCTTCGGAGTATAAATGAATATCCAGACAATCAGAAAGATTGGCATATTTACCAAAGATGCCTTAGAGAACCAACATTGATAGGTCCTTTAAGGCCTGCAGAGCATGTTCTTCAGAACAGCCCTTGGAGATATGTGGTTTAGTAAGTATTGTCATCCCCATCTGACAGGTGAGGTGGCTGAGGGGAAGCAGGAGAAAGTGACTTGCCATGGCTACAAAGCTGGGTAAGTATTGCAGGAAGGATTTGAACTAAGTTCCTTCTGATTCCAAACCTGCCTTTTAAACCATATGATGTTGCCCCATGGAAATATTTTAAGCATGAGAAATAAGAGAGGAAGTGTAGATAGAACCTAAAGGTTTGCAAAACTTTCGACAGCTTTCAGAGGCAGCTACTATGGGTAAATTTATCCCCATTTTACAGAGGAGGAAACTGAGGCTCATGGGCTGCCAATGGGGAAGGCAGATCTCTCAGATCTCAAGGTTTCTCAGGACATTAAGTCCAAAACTCTGCCTAATACCCATGATGTCTACTTCTCTTGTGTCTATTTATATGCCTCATTAAGTAATTAAGTAATCTGCCCTTATGTGCTCTTTCATTGACACAGCATCCATTTCAGACAATCAGGACATCTATTATTATCTGGCATGATTACCAACCAGAAAACACTGACTTGTCCATAACACGCACAGCCAGGACTGTGTTTTCTATGCTCTGGGGGCTTGGTAAGGTCACGTCCACCTGCCACTGGCCTCAGAGCTATGTGTATCTCTAAGGAAGCAAGGGCTATAAATAGGGTGAGGTGATTGGGGCTTTAAACCAGGGTGCTGAAATTTAGAAGGTCCTATTTAAATTTACATTGTATATATTTATTGTATTGATTTGTATTGATGTGTTGATACAATCAATACTGTATTGATTTCTCTTTGTATATGTTGTTTCTCTCAGGTAAAATAATAATAAAAGAAGTGGTAGTAGTTAGTAGTAGTAATAGTAGTAACAATTTGTAGTAGTGGTAGTAGTAGTAACAGTAGCAGTAGTAGTGGTAGTTTGTAATAATGATAGTAGCAGTTAATGATAGTAGTAGTGGTGGTAGTAATAGTGATAGTAGTAGGTGGTAGTAGTAGTAGTAGTAGTTAGTAGCAGCTTGCATTTCTATAGCGCTTTGACAAGTATTATCTCATTTTATCCCCTAGGAGGTAGGTTCTATTTTTGTCCCCATTTACACAGGAGGAAACTGAGGCAGAAAGCAGTTAAGTGATCCTTTCCCAGGGTCACAGAGGAAGCCAGTGTCCTGAGGTTGCTCAGACACTAGTCTGTTGATAGGTCTACTGGCTACACGCCTCTCTCCTCTCCAGCCCATCTTCTATTCAATCATTAAGGTAAATTTCCTACAACACAGATCCAACCATGTCAGTCTACTACTCAGTAAACTCCAGTTGCTCCCCATCAAATCCAGGATCAAATATACAATCTTCTGTTTGGTGATCAAAGCCCTTTATGACCCTCCTTCACTGCCACCACCTTTCCAGTCTTCTTATGACTTAGATCCCAAGACGTAGTCTCCTTGTCCCATGGAGCAGATTCTCTCCTTCTCTTGGCTCTGGGCATTTTCTCTGGTGTCCTCCATGCCTAGAATACTCTCCCTCCTTGTCTCTGCTTCCTGGCTCCCTTCAAGTCCCACTTAAAATCCCACCTTCTACAGGAAGCCTTTCCTAACCCCTCTTAATTCTACTGCTTCCCTTCTGTTAATTATTTCCTTTGTTCAATATGTAGCCACTATATAGCTCATTCACGCATAGCTGTCTACCTGTTATCTCCTCTATTAGACTGTAAGCAGGTATCGTCTTGCTTTTTTCGGCATTCCTAACACTTAGCACAGCGCCCAGCACATAGCAGGCACTCAATGCATGCTTACTGACTGACTGAGGCTGGATTCGAACCCAGGTCCTCTTGATTCCCAGTCCAATGTGCCAGTTGGCTACCTTGATGCATTGAGGGCATTATCTTGTTTCTCTTTCTCTGTATCCCCAGCACCTGCTATGAGTCGGCAAAATCGTGTAGTTAAAACAATTGAGTTCCCACATGATGTTGATTCCAGCCCTCCATGAAGGATGGCCACTACATAAGTAAACATAAACTCTAGAAATGGGTCTTTGCTCCTTCTCAGGGCACAAACTCAGTAACCCTCCTAGACTGAACTTCATGCTATCAGGGCTTTTATTTTCTCTGGTGTCCTATGACTGACAGGGTCCTCCAATGGCTTCTCAGCACCCTAGGTCATCATTTGGGCAAAAAGGTAAATAGACTAGAGAACAGGACCCAGCAAGGACAGCCTGCTTCCACTCCACCCTGGCACATTTCCCTTGTCTCTCCCTTGAGCCCTTCCATTCAAGTGTCTTGTGGCTAATTCTGGCTATCTTTGACCCCCTGACTGCCCCAGCTTTTTGGTATTACGGGCGGAAGTCACCCTGAGATATGGAGCCCTTGCACCTAAACATTAGGACCTGTGATTATTGGTATCTCCTTCATTGCTTTTTCCCAAAATAGCATCCGTAACATTTTTTTCTAATCATGAAATTGTCATATTCCTCTTAATGCCATTAATTAGATCAATGAAGACATCATATTAGATAAAACAGTGTTGTAGAGGGCAATTAATTCCTAGAAAGCTTATTACACACGGGCAACATCACACCAGGGTTTACTTATATAATAGGTAAGGTTTTTTACTATCGGTTTACTTATATAATAGGTAAGGATTTTTACCATCAGGAAAAAAAGCAGCATTAATTTACATGAAATTAATAGATATGTCTTCATAGGAAATCTTTTTAAATTCTTTCTTGTTTAAATAATTTCATTTTAAAACAGCTTATTTTCTACCCCCCTTTATAATTAAAGTTCATTCTGCAATGTGTTAGAAAATTTTCTACTTTAGACACAAATTCACATTTTTGGTATAAACTAAAAATAGTTGATGATTGCTACAAAGATTTTACAAAGTTCAATAAATGAAAATAAGGAAGGAAGAAAAGGAGGAGGGAGGGAGGAAGGAGGGAGGGAAGGAAGGAAGGAAGGAAGGAAGGAAGGAAGGAAGGAAGGAAGGAGGGAGGGAGGGAGGAAAGAACTCAAGAAGGAGAGAGGAGGGAGGGTGGGAGGCACACAGAGCAAGACAACAGAGAGACAAGAAGGGAGGGAGGGAAGGGACAAGAAGGAAGGGGCAGTTGGAAGAGAAGGGAGGCATTTAGTAATACTAAGCATTGAGATCACAAATAGAAAAGCAAGAGTCCCAGCTCTGTAGCAGTTTTCATTCTAATAAGAGAAATCACACCTGGAGAAGGTCTGGGGTCAATGGTGAATCAAATGGAAAGGTCATAAACCTTAGATTGCTGATGCTGAATTCTGTGACAGTGCCAGTGTAAACTTCAACTCAGCCCCTGTCCAAATTCTAATTTAGAAAATGAGAGATTCTAAATCAGCCATGTGTGCATTCATGAAATGTTGCTGTATTTAAACAAATGCAAGTCAACTGAAAATAAGTTCCCTGATTGCCCACAGTCTTAAGTTCTGCCACAACCCCTTCCACAAAGCATCCATCACTAAGGATGCATATGGGTCATATCCTCCCAGGAGGAAAAAATATATATTTCATTTTTAGAAATATAATTTTATTTACAGGGATATAAAATATGTGTCAGCTATCCTATGCATACAATTGTATAGAAATTCTAATACAAGTCTTCCATGAGGTTGTTGTGAAGTCTGGGTCAAGCTGATCTCAGCCCATCTTCAGTTTCATCATCTATTCCACGCCACACTGAGAAGCCTAGGAATTATTTCCTACATATTACTGGGGCAGCTAGGTGGTGCCTTCGATAGAGAACCCTAGCCTAGAGTCAGGAGGACTTGCATTCAAACCCAGTCTTGGATGCTTTATGTAACTTTAGTTTTTCTAGCTGTCGAACTCTGGGCAAGTCACTAAACCTCCATGTGTCTCAGTTTCCTCAAATGTAAAATGGGAATAGTAATATAGTATCTACCCTCTAGGGCTGTCATGAGGACCAAATTAAATAATATTTGCAATTCCCTCTGCTCGTGCTTGGCACATATAAAGTTACCATTATACTATACGACATGATATGATAATACTATCACATTATATATCTAAGGTAGACATCATAAGTTCGTACCAGAAGGGACCTTAGAGGTCATTTAGTGTTCCATCCAGATAGCTAAGATTGGAACCCCGCTCTTCCAATCTCCAAACCCAGCCTTCTTCCCACTGCTCTATGCTCTGCTTCCTTCCCCAGCCCTGTCTGCCACCTCACTGACCCACCTAATGTTACCAAAATGGAACATCATTTGGGGCAGCTAGGTGGTGCAATGAGTAGAGCACTGGCCCTGGAGTCGGGAGGACCTGAGTTCAAATGAGGCCTCAGACACTTAACACAAAATACTAGCTGTGTGACCTTGGGCAAGTCACTTAACCCCAATTGCCCTACCTTCCCCTCTACAAAAAGCAACAAACAAAATGGAACACCATTTCTTTCCAGTAGGAGTCACAGAGACTTGTCTCAGACCTCCATACTATAGTCCACTAAAGAGAGGATGCATTGAAGACAGGGATAGAAATCACTCCAAACATACTTGACCTTCAGAGATTGAGTAACAACTCCCCATCTGGGGTTACCTTTATTGGACGTGACCTGGAGTCTGCTTCTCTGGGGAAACTCCTGGAAGAATGATTTCACTTCACTTTCTGGCAGGCAATTTATTGTTGTGGCCAGACTGATGAAAAAGCGCATTTTGACCAAAGTAAACTTATAGATGAAAGCTGAATGGCACAGGAGAGTCACGCATGAAGGGATGCTGCGATTCAATAAATCTTCCAGGGCCTAGAAAGGGGATTGTGAGCAAAGCATCATTTTAGAAGTTGTCAGTTTCATTCCCTCTGAATACAGGACAGAAGAAATGGTGCTCTATGTCCCTCCCTTGTATTGTGCAGGCCACCCAGAACTATCTAGGGTCTAGAAGGAGAATACAGGAAACTCGCATTTTGTTGAAAATATGGCAGTCAGCAAAGTGATGCCTTATTGATTCTACATTGATCATCCGTGAAAGCTGTACAGTCCAGCGACAGATGAGGTACCACAAAATGATGTTGCACATTGGAACAGAGGAGGCAGCCTAAGCCCACCCTCATTCCCATCAGCAGGTGGTAGGTGCTACTTTATAATACTTAGTACATAGGCAAACACCCCATGGAGGGCTCTCAGGGAGGCCTTGGAAGATGAACAGCAGTTAACAATAGAAATAGCTAGCATTTATAGACAGTTTTAAAGTGTTCAAATGTGATTTTATTTGACCTTTACCTTTGACCTGAAGAAACTGGAAATATTAACCTAGAGAAGAGAATATTGGCCTGGGGCGGGGCATGATGATCATTGTTCTACAAGTATTTGAAGGGTTCTCAAGTGGAAGGTGAATCAGATGAATGAATGAAAATAGGCATGTGTAAATGCCTGAATCAGTGAATGGATAAAAGGTATTTGGTAAGTTCCTTGCCCAAGGTCACACGGCTAGTAAGTGTTAAGTGTCTGAGGCTGGCTTTGAACTCAAGTCCTCCTGACTCCAGAGCTGGTGTTCTATTCACTGCCCCACCTAGTCACCCCAATTTGGTAAGTGCTTATCATATGCCAAGCCCTGTGTTAAGTACTGGAGATATAAAATGAAAAGCAATATGGTTCCTGTTCTCAAGGAGTTGGGCCACATTTGAGTGAGGGGTGACATTCTGCTTGGTTCTGGAAGGTAGAACTGAGATCAATGAGTGATAGTTACAGACAGTTTCAGTCCAACATAAGGAATCCATTCTGAACAATTAGTGCTATCTGAAACCAGAATGGGCTTATCTGAGAAGTAATGAATTCCTCATCAGGGAAGATTCTCAAGAAGAGAGGTTTGTTGACTACTTCTCTGGTAGAGTACAGAGAAGATTCCTGTTCAGGTTGGGTTAGATGACCTCTGAGGGCCCTTCCAACTGAGATGCTGTAATTCTGATGTGAAGTGAGATGGTAGAGGGGAGCAATGTCTCTCCCAAAGAGGAGTCAGCACATTCTGCATACCCATCTCCCACTTCCAGACCTTTTCCTCTGACAAATTCAGTACCCACATGTTCCCTTATCACCATTCCAGTCCTTGTTGCTGCCATCTGCCAAGCTCCAGGACACTCCTCCATGCCTTAATGGCCTCAGCACATGCAAGGACTTCAATATTCACATCATACTCCTAACGTCCTGGACCTTTCATTCTTTAACTTTTCATGACCTTCATCCCTGCTCTATCTCAGTCTTACCCAGGAATTATCCTCCCTTGGGCATCCTTACAACTCTTGTTTTCACTTCTCAAGATCCAGAACACTGGAATTCCATTCTTTGACTGCAATCTCTTATGCTTTTACTTCTCCCACCAATTTGCTCCTCTTAAACTTGGTCCTCACTTTATCTGGAGCCTCTGTTCCTCAGTCCCTATCTGTTTTCCCTGGGTATCTTCCTCATTCCTTTCCCTACAGACTATCACTAACAACTATGTGCTGTCCTCTCCTCTCCCACAAATCATCTTCTTAACCTTTGCTGTCCCCACCCTGTAAAAGCCCATCTATGGGTAATGGCCATCTTTTCCCTTCTATGTTCCTATATTTGAGCTACTGGGCACTGCTGGAATAAATTACAGATCACAAAACTGCACTGACTGGGTCCACTACCACTGCACTGATTGGGTCCACTACCAATTCATATTAGCCAGTTCAACTGGGCCAGCATGACTGCACAGAACTCTTCTCTGCCACATTCACACAGAAGTTGTTATAAATTTCTCATAGCACTTTGTCTGGAGGACCCCTCCCCACCTTTGCACTTGCTACATCTTCTTTGCCCTGTGTCACATTTATCGGTGTTAATGTTTTTCCTTCCTAATAGATAAGAAGTTCCCTGAAGGCAAAGACTATCATCTGTTTGCCTTAGTGCGTCCAACACTTAGTCTGGTCCCTTCTATTTCATAAGTGTCTTTTGAAATAAAAGAACCCAAATGAATGGAACTGAGTTGAATTCAAAGTTGACCAGGATTAGGAGTAGAGTGGCCATGCTCACTGCTCTTCTGTCTGCCCATGGAGGGCAAGTCATAGAAGCTGCCAGGGCTGGAAGCCACTTCAGGGTCATCTAATTCAGCTCCTCAACATAAGGGTTTTGACCCCTTCTGGCATTATATGTTACCAGACTTTGGCAGAGGCTGGTGAAGACTATGGGCCCCTTCACTGAATCATTTTTGTTGCCCACATTCAAAAATGAAGGAAATGCTAAATTTCTCTCAGAGGTTAGTGCAAATGAATATACGAATTTTTCATCTTATTTTCTCTATCTAAATTCACAGGCACTCCCTATCCCACACCCCTCCCTCACAGAATCCCCAGATAAAGAACCCCTGCCTAGCTAATATGGACGTCTCTAGGATGTCTTCAACAAGTGCTCATCAGACTCTTCTCCAAAATTTCATGAGGGGGGCACATGCCAGCTAATACTGAATGAAACCTGCCTCCTTATAGCTTCTGGCTCTACCCTCCTGGTTGAAAGCTGGCAATTCCTGTCAGCCTTATGACTGCTAGGAAAAATGGAACTGCTGGGTTCATGGCCCAGGAACATAGGCATTCAGAGTCATTTAAGTACATTGGGGTGGAAGGGCAAAAATCAAGACTCCCTGGGCCTCTAGTTTTCCATCTTAACATCTCCAAAGGCTGGACTCCCATATCCAGAAGCCAGAGAGATCCCAAAGAGATTCCCAAGTTTACTGCCCCATCATTCATACCTATGATATTGTTAACTCACTTCCAGATTTGGACAAGGGTCCAAAACTAAGTTTCAGCAAATAAGAGTACTTTTTTTTAGAGCTCTGATGTACTCAGCAATGATAATTATATAAACACTTAAGGATCAACAGAAGATAACTGAGTTATATTCTTTAATGTTACTCTCCCTCAGTGCTAAAAAAAAGTGTACTCTAAAGGGTATTAAGCAGCCTCCAAAATAGTATTTTAATTAGTTAACTAACGAGTTCATTACTTTGCCATTCTCATTTTATATTAAAAGAAAAAGATCTGAGTGACATTTCCTTTATACATAAAATTATTCCTACAGGAGAAAGCTGGAAGAAATGGAAAAGATGACCTGACATTTCTTTCTGAAAGGAAACAAATACTCTCGAGCTTTCTGAGGTCTTGGGACCTTGAATGAAATACAAATGTGTGATTACATCCTCCTAATGGCAGCCCTTTCAGAGCAGGCTCCTTACAGGGAACTCAAGATCCATTTCACATTCTAATGCAAGAAAAAAAATGAGCCACCTGAAAATGAAGTCTTCGGAATAAAAGTGAGCAATAAAGGAGGAGATTCACAAAGCTGCTTTTATTCAGAGGAAAGTACATTCCTAGCACAAGTTATAAGACGTGGAAATGACTCATAAATGAATTTGAAAAGAAAGTCTTCTCAAAACTTGTTAAGAAAAGTAAAGAACTTTTCTAATGGAATAGAACCTAGAAATGATATAGAACATTATTTGGGGGCATTTTCCATAGCAAAACAGCACGCCCCTGCCATTGCCTATGACAGCCTGCCTATCCATATTCATAAAACAGTCCCATTGTGGCTGAATACCTTCCTAGCTATGGGAATAACTTGTGTTTGCTAAGTATGGTCCTTCCATAACTTCCTGAAAGTGCTATTATTGAATATGAATAGAGTTCATCCACTCTTGTTCATGTGGATGGAGGGGCTGAGGAGTAGATGGAGGGGCTGAGGATAGCACAAAGGAATTTACCCCGTTTGTTTGATTCTTTCAGCCAGCATCAAGAATTACTAAGTGGATAGAATGGGGCCCAAGAAACAACCTTCTGCACTCCGAGAGAAATTTCATGGAACTTCAAGAATTCTCTTATCATAATGGTGGTTAAAAGACAAAAAACAATCCTAAACAACCCTGTGGAAGGCAGTCTTCTCAAAACTAGAATGAAGATTAAAAGAAGAGCAGGTATGAAAGAAAAGCAAGACTTGATGGTCAGGAATAATGGTGAAGCTCTAGCATTAGAATGCTCGATGAGCATCCAATGGGAAATGTGAATTTTGATGAAAACACATGCAGGCATCATGTGCGTGAATGTATACATATATACCTATGTGTATGCAACTATACATACACGTGCATGTGTGAGTCAAGTCACCAAGCATTTCTTAAGTATATAGTACATGCTCAGTGCTACATAGACAAAAGAAAAGCAACCCAAAACTGAACAAAATCAAAGCAAGTCCCCACTCCCAAGGAATTCTCAGTCTCAGTCTAGTGGAGGAGATAAACAACTACACACAAAATACATACACAGGATAAATGGAGAAAAGAGAGAGAAGGCACTAACATTTGGGGGGCTGAAAAAGGATCCTCAAAGAAAGTGGGGCTTCAGATGAGACTTGAAGGAAGCCAGGAGACAGAAATGAGGAAGGAGAGAATCTCAGGCATGGGGAACAGCCAGTGAAAACACCCAGAGTCAAGAGATGGAATATGTTTCCACAACTGGAAAAATGGCGGTAGTAACTGACATTCAGACTTAAATGGCCCTCTGGTACCCTCCTGGCATTCCTACATGAATTTAATGACCATCTCTAGGCTGAGGATTCTCAAATTCTCCTAAAATACAGGCTTGACCATGTCACTCCTCTACTCAATAAACTCTGCTGTCTCCCTATTGCCTCCAGGATGAAATACAAAATTCTATTTGTCATTCAAAGTCCTTCCTAACCTGCCCCCTCCTACCATTTCAGTTTTCTTATCCCCCAAAATGTACTCTTTGATTCAGTGACACTGGCCTCTTGGCTGTCCCACAAACAAGACACTCCATCTCCTGGCTCTGGACGTTTTCTCTGGCTGCCCCCCATGCCTGAAACATTCTCCCTCCTCCACTCCAACTACAGGCCTCCCTGGTTTCCTTCAAGTCCCAACTTATATCCCATCTTCTACCAGAAACCTTCCCCAATTTCCCTTTGTTAATTATTTCTGATTTGTCCTCTACACTGCCTGTTTATACATATTTGCTTCTTGTCTCCTCCATTAGACTGTAAGATCTCTGAGGGCAGGGACTGTCATTTGTTTCTTTGTACATTCTAGCACTTAGCACAGTGCCTATTACTTAATAAATAGGCCTTAATAAATGTTGACTGACTGACTTATATTCTCAGCATTCCTGTCTAACTTTGTCTCAGCATTTTGAGAGAAAGCCCCAGTAAGTCAGAAAAGGTAGCAAACTTCTAACTCAATAAATGCTTTTCCTCAGACCCAATAGTGGCCAATAACAATGATGATATATGATATCACTTGCCTTCTCAAGGGATGGGGAAGGAATAGGATGGAGGGAGAGAATTTGAAGCTCAATATTTTAAACAATGAATGCTATTTTTTTTAATTTAACAGGAAAATAATTAATGAAATAAATAAAAATTTTTTAAATATAAAAATATAAAATTTCAAAATGATATACAAAAAGATGTTTTACTTACCTGTATATTTTCTTTACACATATAAGGTTTTCCTGCTTCAAATGGCTGTGTAATTTGCTGGCAAACACAAAATTAGAATTAGTGTGAGGACTTTTTTAAGGTTGGCAGAGTGAATTTAATTGAGTGTTGCTATGGCAATGTGTTCTATAGTATCTTTTAAAGACTGTCCCAGTTGTCCCAGGTGTTGCTGGCAAACTCTATACCATCGGTGGCTTAAAAGTGTAATGAGTAAGTAGAATTCATCACTTCCCAAGAAGGAGAACATAAACTTTCCTTCTTATAGCACAAGTTAGCCTAAGGAGAAGATTTCTGCAATACTGACCAAGAGTGGGGAAAGCACAGGGGAAAGAGGCCCCGGAGCTCCCCTTCTATCTCTGACGATTGCTACTTGTGTGATCTTGGGCGAGTTCAAATCATTGGGGCCATAAAGTTCAAGTCATTGGGGCCACCAAATTTTGAAGAGGGTAGGATACTGACACACAGTATTAGTCCAACCCCCACCCCACCTCCATTTTACAAATGAGGAAACTGAGGTCCATAATGGTTCAATGACTTGTCCAAGATCACACAATTAACTATTAATTAGATCAAACCTATTTTTCCTGACTCTCAGTTCACAGAGCTACTAAATACTGGAGATAGACGGGAGCTCAGAAATCATTCTAGCTGAACCCATCCCTGCACAAGAATCCCTTCTATGATACACCTGATAGGAAGTCCCTAGCCTTTATTTAAAGACCTCCAGTTAGGGATGGTCTACTTTCTCTCCAGTTAGCCCATTATGCATCTGAAGAGCTCTAATTATGAACAAGTTCTTCCTGTCATCAGGCCTAAATGTCTCTTTGTAATTTATACCTTTGTTCCTAGCGCTGCCCAAGCAGCATAAACTGACCCCTTCTTCTGCATGACCCCTTATGTCTTCTGTTCTCCAGAACTATCCCTAGTTCCTAGTTCTAGTGGTCCCTAGTTCTAGTGGTCCTTGAGGGCAGTGGCTCTCAAACTTTTTGGCTTCAGGACCCCTTTAAACTCTTAAAAGTTATTGAGAACCATACCCCTACCCCGTCAAAGGGCTTTATGTGGCTTTATCTGTTGATATTAGCTATGCTAGAAATGTAATATCTTAGACTTATTCTGAAAATACTTTTGACCTTGCAGACCCCCTGAAAGGGTCTTGGTGGACCCAAGGGGTCTATGGATCATGGACTGTTCTAGGCCATTGACCATCTGGGCTGCCTTCCTCTGGATGCCCTCCAGCTTATCTTTCTACTAGTCTATGTTTCATTCTTTACTGAGCCTCAGTTTGCTAAACAGTAAAACAAGGATAATTCTGGTCAGACAATCTGATTCACAGGGTTGTTGTGAGATTAGATGAGAATCTCTGTTTGACACATTTCACCACAAGCCTTGCATAAATATAAATTACTGTTATTGTTACTGTTATCACTGTTGATGAATTGAAGTAGGAGGAGGGAAAGGAGGAGGAAGAACACAGAACTGTTGAGAAACCAGGCAGAATGATCTCAGGAGCACAGGATTGTGAAGGATAGTACAGAAGATAAAAGTGATTCAACAGGGAAATTTACTTCAAAGAGTCCTTTGAAGAGAAAGAACAGCAAAGTGGTGAGGTTGGGGCAGTTAGGATCCTAGCAAAAGGAGGAGGGCCCAGGAGACTAGTTAACTTTTAGAACCATTCAAAGAAGGATTTACAAGGAAGACAAGAGGTTCTGTGCCCAGTCTATTAGGCTTGAAGGAGGCATGCTTTCTACACAGTGAGGGAGTGGGGCCTGGAGAAAAGAAGAGAGAGAGACAGAGAGAGAGACAGACAGACAGACAGACAGAGACAGAGAGAGAGACAAAGAGAAACAGAGATAGAGACAGAGACAGAGATAGACAGAGAGAGAGAGAGAGAGAGAGAGAGAGAGAGAGAGAGAGAGAGAGA
>NW_027185889.1:17289680-17307014 GCF_028583685.1 Petaurus breviceps papuanus | reverse complement strand
GAGAGAGAGAGAGAGAGAGAGAGAGAGAGAGAGAGAGAGAGAGAGAGGGGAGGAGGAGGAGGAGGAATAGAAGGATTCCATAATCATTTGTTCAGATATTTTTTTTAAAACTTAGGTCATTAAGAGAGGAACACAACTGAAAAAAAATCAGTTAAAACATGGTGCTACAAAATGCCCATGTTAATGTGTCTGATCCTCACATGGGCCAGTTAGCTTGATTTCATGTCATGTTCAAAAACTGGGCTTCAGATATCAACTGCCCATCACAGAAAGAAGATCATATAAGAGATAAGTGGGAGAGAGGAAATGAATCAGTAAAAAGAAATAAAAAATAAAGTTAAATAAAAAGCCCTGAAGGCTGCTAAATGGCCCACTGGATAGAGCTCTGCACTTGCAGTCAGGAAAACCTTGAGCTGAAATCGTGCCTCAGACATCAGACCCTATGACCAAATTATTTAGCATCTGCCTAACTCAGTTTCCTCTTTTTAAAAATAGAGATAATAACAGCATCTACCTCCTAGGCTTGTTGTGAGATAATATTTATATTATCTGTTTGTGAGATTATATTTATATTATTTTCTACTTCCCAAAGGAGATAATATTTAAAAAGTGCTTTGCGAAGCAAACTCCTTGCTCTCTCTTTTGTGTTTAATTTCATCCCTCTTTCTCGTTGTTCACTCCATTGGTTATAATCCTTTACAACCTGACCGTAAAGTGCTTTGCATCCCTTAAAATACTACTTATTACTCTTTTTGGTGGTAGATCAATAAATTATTTTCAAATATTAAATATAGCTTTTAATCTCTGAGAAAGGTGAGCCCAGTGAAGGATCAGATATGAAGCGAGGAGACTGATGACTGGATGAATATTGGGGGGACGTGTCTTTTGTCACGGAGAAAGGGAGGAAGCAAGTGAAGGAGACTCCTCTGAAGTAGCAATCAGAGCAGCAAGAGGGAAACCAAGACGTTATAGCACTGAGGATATCATGGTTAGCCGCGGCACAAAGATCAGATGCTGGAAGCTAAGCAAAGATACAGGAGAAAACTTTAGGTTAAACCTTCAGGAAATGGGAGAATGGCTTCAGTACAGTTCTAACTTTCAATACAGTTCTACAGATTCAATACTAGAATCAAATAAGGTTTGGAGAATAAACCAAATAATCAGCACATTCCAATATAATATGGAAAAAGGCTCTGTAAATCATCACCATCTAACTAATGCTTATTTAGGGCTTTAAGGTATAAAACCTCAATCCTATGAGATGTGTTTTGCAAGTTTTATGAGTCCAATTTTACAGATAAGGAAACTGAGTCTCAGAGAAGTGAAGTGATTTGCCCAGGTCACACTGAGTGGTAGTGCCTGGAGAGGAATCCAGACCTTAGGACTTCAGTTCCAGGGCTCTTTTCACCACAACTCAACTGTGACCTAACCATTTCCATGGACCTACAAATGTGCATTGGTCCCATCCATATTTTTGTTTCTTTCTGTGATTCCCCACCCCACCCCCAGCTCATCATTCTAGTGGGCTACACTCTTCCTGCTACTTCCCAAAGCACTGAGCAATGAAATAAAACACAAATTTACTCATGGCAAAAGCAGCCAGGAGTCCAGATTATTGTGAAAACCAAAGCAAAAGGAAATGCAAAGAGGCAAGATACATTCATTTTCTTGGAGCTCCACTGTGATTTAATTTAGACCTAGGTACAAGAACCATTCTTCATTTCTGGGGCCACTTTAAGCACTCAATTCAATTCCTGAGAACAGAATAAAGAAAGCTAGGCAAAATTATCTCTGAATGGACATAAAATTTGAAATAAATTGGAAAAAGTGGGAGGAATATTTTCCTTAGAAAAAAAATGAAGAAATTAGGGATGAGAAGAGAACATACATTTCTTATTCTTTAGTAATATCAGTCAAAACAATCAAAACAAGAAATTAGGAGAGTTTAACTTTTGATGAAGGTCACTCTCTTTAAAAGAAGATTCTTAACATTCCCCAAACCTAGGTACATATTCATAATGAAACATCTCATTGTTGTTATAATAAATAAAATGGTAAAATAACAAGGCCACTAGGAATTTGATTTAATTATTTTAAACACTTCCTCTAAATTGTGGTAGCAAGAAAAGTACTGTGCTCCCATGAATATGCTGACTACAGAGAATCCTGGGAAGATTTATATGAACTGATGCAAAGTGAAGTAAGAAGAACCATTAAAACACTACACACAGTGACTACGTTTACCATGTAAACGTAAAGAATGACGGCTACAAGATAATCAAAGCAAAATGCTGTAAAATTAGAATGGCTAAGCTTAGCCCCAAAGAAGAGGTATGAGAATGGATTTCCCTTCCTTCTTTATGGGCGTAAGAAACTGTGAATATGGAACACACAATGCTGGAGTTTTTTTGTTGTTTTGTTTTGTTTTTTCCTATGTCTCTCTGTTTTGGAGGGGGGATTTGTTTTTGCTAAATGATTTTGTCCCTTTTTTTTTTTTACTCTATATAATAAAGGCTGACTCTCAAAGGGGAAGGAAAGTGGGATTCATTGGGAAATGAGTATGACAAAAAAATCAATAACTACCTATCCACATCCAGTGAAAGAATTATAGAGTGTGAATGCAGATTAAAGCATACTATTTTCTCTCTCTTTTTGTTTTGTTTTATTTTGTTTCTTATTTCTCATGGTTCATTACATTGGTTATAATTCTTCTTTACAACATGATTAATGTGAAAATATGTTTACTATGCAAGTATATGTAGAGCCTATATCAGCTTGCACGCCATCTTGGGGAAGGGGAGAAAATTTAACTCTCAAAAGCTTGTGGAACTGAATGTTGTAAATTAAAAATAAATAAATTTTCAAAAAAAAATCAATAACTATCAATGCACATTTAATCAAAGAAAAATCAACATCTTTTTTGTCTACATTGTCTACACTTCTCCACCAGCCACTTCCTGACAGCAGGCACCAAACCCTGTCTACTGTGACACCTCACTGCTCCTGTACTACATGTTGCCAAAAATACTTAGAACTAAAAAGATGAGTCACTGCCAATAGGCAGAATGGTATAGTGAACAGAGTTATCCTAGGAGTGAGAAAAACTCAGATTGAAGTCCCATATCTGACACATACTGGCTATGTGACCTTGACCAAGTCAAGTAACTCTGAGCTCCTCTCTCAAACTAAGTGGCAGAGAAAATGCCAACCTGCATTGGTAGGAGTTCCTTATATCAATGAGCTCATAGGCCTAGTCCTTCCCCCTATCCTTTGCTGGTCCCTCGACAAAGATCTCACATTTAAAGTACCTACAGATGGAATTCTTAGCACTCCTTGGCCACATCACTATCAGCACTTTGCAAGGGAAAAGTAGATGGAGAAGACTGATGAGGGCTACTTTTTGGGGGTTCACAGGTTTCAAAGGCTAAAGAATTCATAACCTAGGGGCCAATGCAATGGTGATGAGTCCATCTATGGTCATCTGGGTTGGTCCTCAGACAGTGTGATTGACATCATCTATCACACCAAGGCTGTCTTGGAAGCCTTTCCAGACAAGTAGGACCCATGAGAACTTGTTTTCCATTAGTGCCACCATAAATAACCCAAATAAACCCATGTTTCAAGGAGGCATTGTAGCAGCAGGACCTTGTAGAGTAACTGATAATTATGTAAATAGTCAGAATAAGCACACAAATTTGGCTCAGGCAGTATGCAGAAGGCTACAAGAAGCCGCCATGACTAATTTTCTTCAAATGAGTCAAACTGATGAAAATCAGATTACTGATGACTTTAAATGTTCCTCGTGTGGCTCTTAAGCATGCACTGCTTTCCCCACCTTGTTTTTCTAATTCTTTGTTTTTGCAGTGGTCAGTCAGCCAGAGGCTGCAGATGCCATGATGCATTCAATGCAACATCAATATGTGTTTCCAGTGGCGGGGCTGCCATTACATAGGAACCTGCCATAACTCTGAGAGTCTACAAGGCCACTGTGGGTCAAATCATATCACCCAAATAACACTATGCCCCAGACAGGATGATCTAATGCCTAATACAAGTAGGCTGTTAGTGTTGTTTCCCCTAATCCCCATCTTATAAAGGGTCTACTGACCCTTCAGCATCACAAGGACAATTTGATGATGACTTTCCTTAGGTTTTAGAAGAAAAGGCTTTAAATGTAAAAATATGGCTTTGATTTAGCCTTGGTGACTTACCTTAGGTTTCAAGAAAATTTTGGAGCCTGAAGGGGTGGCATTGAGGGTGCCTTTTCCAGGACAAAGATTAGCTATTTCATTATAAGCTTCAGAAAGGAGTCCTAAGTCAATAAGGATTTCTATCTTTAAACAAAAGAAAAGAAAAAAATTAGTCTTTGGATCTCATCACATTAAGCTAGAGTGTGAGAAATGGGATCAAATCCCTCTAAACTCAGGATTATCCTGATTAACACTGATAATCACAGAAAAAAAAATAAAATAAGATATGTGCTGGCAGTGGAGGGAGAAAAAGGAAGAGAAGAAGAAGAAAGTGAGAGACAGAGATGCAAACCAACGGACCAGTGGACTAAACAGCCAACCAAAGTTTGGTGTCCTGGAAAAGTAGCTAGAGTTGGAATCAAAAGGTCAGTGTTTGAATTCTAATTCTAATGATGCAAATTCTGAGAACCTACTTAAAATCTCCAAGTTTCTGTATCTGACCAAAAAAAAAAAGATAATAATATCAGCCCACTGTACCCCATGGATTGCTTGGGAGGATCAAATGATGCATATATAGGAGTGCTCTGAAAACCATGCCTCAGAAGTTGTACCATCATTATTGTCAATACCTATGTGTCATACAGAAAGGCTTACTTCCTGCAATATCAGTGGGGTACCTCTCATGCTACCATGCATTGTAATTTATCCTCTGTATTTGTCCTCTTATTTTTCAACCCTCAAAGGCACATTAAAGTCACATCTGACACTTCTTTGCAACCCGAAAACCCAAGCAAGGGGTATTTCACAGAGCACTCACATAATAAATGACTGAGGAGGAGGAGAACGATGGCCCAGAAGAAGACTTATCTAATGATCAACTGTGGAAGACTTGGCTGATCAAGACAATGATCCAAGACAATTCCAAAGGTGCCATGATGAAAAATGCTATCCTTCTCCAGAGAGAGAAGCAATGAACTCTAAATGCAGAATGAAGCATACTGTTTTTACTTTATGTTTCCTCTGATGTTTTTTTGAATGCATGTTTTCTTTTGCAACATGGCTAATATGTAAATGTATTCGGCATGATTTTGCAATATAGTGCTTGCCTTCTCATAGGGTGGGGGAAGGGTGGGAGAGAGAAAGAGAATTTGGAACTCAAAATTTTTAAAAACTAATGTTAAAATTTTTAATGTAATTGAGAAATATTTAATGAAATAGATAAAAAAAAACTTTAAAGAATCAACTAAAAATTTTGATTATTGTAAGAAGCCCATCTAGAAATCCAAAGTCTATTAACACTATCAAGAAAGTATATGATTTTGTATTATTTTAGTTTTAGTGTTTAAGTCTGTTTTTTTCTTTTCTTATTTTGTATTTAAATTTTTTTTAATTTACAAATTAAAAATATGTCTAGGACTAAATATTCAAATACGATGCCTTGATTCCATGCTCTATTTGAATTATATAGATAGATAAAATATAGATAAAACAAGACATTATCTAAGCCCTTTTCAGCTGGCAGCATAGAATTGAGGATTGACAACTGGAATCTGAACTGGAAAAATATGAGTCTAAATCTCAAATATTTACTCTCTCTGTGACTCAAAGTAAGTCGTATAACTTTTTTTTAGCCTGTTCTGTCATTTGTTAAAATGTTGAAAATTCATATCTATTATAATAACAGAACCCACTGAAAAGAGTTGTTCTGAAGATCAAATAAATTGAGGCATTTAAGTGGCATAGTGGATCTGGAGTCAGGAAGAAGTTCAAATCTAGCTTCAGACACTTCCTATCTGTGTGATCCTGGCCTAGTCACTTAATTTTTGTTTATCTTTGTTTCCTTATCTGTAAAATGGGGACAATAACAGCACTTAGCTACCCAGGATGTTGTCTGGATAAAATGGGATATTTGTAAAGGGCTTTGTAAGGGAGTCAGGAAGTCTAGAGATTTGCTTTTCCTGAACAAAACTAAGTCATTATTAAAGCTTCACCATCAATTTCAATAATACCTTAGATTGTTATATAAATGTTATTATTATTATTAACTGTTGTTATGTTGTTGCTGTTATTGTTGTCTAGTAGTTTTCAGTTCTCTACACGACCCCATTTGGGGTTTTCTTGGCAAAGATACTGGAGTGGTTTTCCATTTTATAGGTGAGGAAATTGAGGCAAGCAGGATGAAGTGATTTGCCCAGGGTTACACAGCTAGTAAATGTCTGAAGCTGGATTTGTACTCAGGTCTTCCTGACTTCAGAATCAGCACTCTATTCACCATGCCACCTAGCTGCCCTGTTATTATGTAAAGAGATTAATAAAACCTAAGGAGCTATATAAATGAGCCAAGTAATATTTTCCCATGCTTTAGTTAAAATAATGCGAAATGTAATGTTAGTCCTCCTTAAATTATATACCAAGGACTGTTAAAAAAATTTTAACTTTTATTTTTTTTTGTTATTGTGAGTTTCAAGCTGTCTCCCTCCTTCCAATCTTTCTTCCTTGCACTAGAGATGGCCACTGTTAGACAAGATTTATGAATATGTAAAACCATACTGGGCATACTTCTATTTATCCGTTCTTCCTCTGGTGCTGGACAGCATCTTTCTTCATGGGTCCTTCTGTAGTTGATTTCAATATTTATAATGCTCAGAATAGCTTAGTTGTTCACAGTTATTCTTTCAACAATATTGCTGTTACTGTAAACAATGATCTTTTGGTTTTGCTCACTTCATTCTTTATTATTTCATGCAAGTCTTTCCATGTTTTTCTAAAACCAACCTGCTCATCATTCCTTACAGCACAGTAGTATTTCATCACAATCCTCTAATACCATAACTTGTTTAGCAACTCCCTAATTGATGGACATCCCCTAAATTTCAGTTCTTTGCCACCATAAAAAGAGGTGCTATAAATATTTTAGAACACATAGGTAGGTTCTTTTCCTTTTCCCCTGAATACCTTAAAAAAGAGATAAAAATACCTTAAAATAGTGGTATAGCTAGGCCAAAGGGTATACACTTATTAATATCTCTTTGGGCACAATTCCAGATTGCTCTCCAAGACAGTCGGATCAGTTTGGAATGTTAAGATTAAATTAATTTATGACAATAATCTAAAATGAGCAACAAATTTGTTATTGAAGAATAACATAAAATCTATTGAATGTCTTAAAAGCCAATATGCCATTACCTTAAGAATCTTTGCATCTATGTATTTACATACATCTTGGCAAACTTCTGAGACAAAATATTGGTACAGTGAAAGGAGCGGCAGAATCTACAGAAAAGAGGGAAAAAATTGGTATTTCAGACATATATTTCATAAATATCTGAGAGATACTTTCCCATTTAAGGAAAATATTAATATTGAAATGGTGAGTAGCAATCAGCTTTCCCTCTTCAGTAACTGTGATGTCTGCCGTTTCTGAAAAAGGTTGAATCAGCTAGGCACACACTTACCAAGACCTGTAGGAAGGAATGTGAGCCCTTCCAAAGAGTCCACACTAAATAGCACAGGTTTCCTCTTTGATAGCTAAAAGACAACCTACCTCAGAACCCCAAGGCTCTGAGGAAGTGAAAAGAGGAACTGAAGAGATGTACTTTTTCTAAACAAAATTAAGTCATTATTTCAGCTTCACCATCTACTTCTGTGTCACCACCGATTTAAAGGGCTCAGGAAATGAGATGACTTGAAACAAGAATTTAAATGGTTATAGGTCTCAGAGTACTATGCTCAGCATCTGAACAACAAGGGATTTGGCCTAAATGACCTCTAAGGTCCTGACCTTGGAGCTCTGAGGAAAACAGGAAAGAAATGTGAGGCTGGTCATGCCAGAAACAAATGTTGAGATGGCAGCATCTTCTTCCTTTGATTTTGCCTCAAAACCACAACTCCAAGGGAGGGTGTGATGTTTGTCTGTCAACCTCCTTTTAGGCCCTGGTTCCATGTCCTGTATTTTATCCAAAGTAAAGAAATGTGAGCATTAAATAGAAAAATAGGTCTCTGGTCTTTCCATGTCTGTTAGTACTGGTTAGTTAGGTCTGTTAGCTCTAGTTCTGCTGACCTAGTATGAGAATTATCTAGCTTTCTTTGTTTCTTCTTCCTCAGGACACTTTGAAAAACAAAATAAAATTGTCATAGGAGGCAGCTAGGTGGCACAGTGGATAGAACACTGGCCCTGAAATCAGGTGGACCTGAGATGAAATCCAGCCTCAGACACTTATTAGCTTTGTGACCCTGAGCAAGTCACTTAACCCCAGTAGCCAAAAAAAAAAACAAAAAACCCTAAACCCCAAAACAAACAAAAATTATCATAGCAAGGCAGTATCTAACTGTAGAAAGAAAACTGGGTTTGGAGAGAATGGGTCTGGGTTCAAATTCTGGCTGTTACTTATTACTTGTGTTACCCTGAGCAAGTCACATAAAGTCTTTGGATCTCACTGCCCTCATTTATAAATGGAGGAGGTTGGACTAGAGGGTCTCAGGACTCTCTTTCCCTTTAAATCTATGATCCCATGATTTGGCTTCATGAATCTTTGGCAATAGCTGCCTCTCTGTAGCTGACAACAGTATTGTTTTGTTTTGTTTTTGTGTTTAAAAAAAAACAACTAAAATCTCCCTGTAGATGATCAGGAACTTATTTGGAACCTAAGGTAATACAAGTTTTGAAATAATTGTGGACAATGGCACCATTGGTCTCCATGGTAACCATCAGGAAGATATAAAAATGTCTGGTATTTTTTTTTCTCTCCAAGATCCATTTTGACGCAGCCCTCTCAATTTCTCATGCATCTGAGAAAAGCGTCAGCTTTGCTTTTGAAATGAGTAAAAATGTCTCCAAAATGAACATGCATTGATAACCAAAAGGAGTCCAATTAAAAAAATTCAACCAAGGAATAGTCATGTCCGGAAAGAAGCAAAGAAATCCAGACAGTTAAAAAATAGTGCCTCCTGAAACAGTGGGGCAAAGAAAATTATTGCTGTTATTAATGATGATGATGATGATGATGATGGAGATTACTTGATTACTTTCTAAGAGCTCCCAATGGAGCAAACAGGAAAAGTCCTGGTACTTTTTTCTGTTTTGATGTCAGAAATGACTTAGTCATTCAATGTGCCTTTATCTAACTACTCACCATATTTGTGCTGTCATTATATCACTGGAACCTGGGGCTCTAAAAAGGGCCTGAATCAGAAGCTACCAGGGAGCCACTGTAGAATCAGCAATAATAACTAGCATTTAAATAGAGTTTTTACAAATAGGATCTCGTTTGGTCCTCACAACAACCCTGGGATACGATCAGGTCTCTTACTGTCCCCACTTTTACAGGTGAGGACACTGAGGTAGACTTGAGGAAAGTGATTTGCCCAGGACCAGACAGGAGAAGAGTGAGGGGCATAATCTATAGGAAAGTAGTCAAAGGTGAAGATCTAGGAGAAAGTGGGCGTGGAAGCCAGAGTAATAAAAAGAGGAAAGAATACAAATTAGGAAAGATGAAACAGGGCAAGGGAGGAAGATGAGTGAGTTAGTCAGCAAGGATTAGTACTAAGGGATGCAGTAAAAAAGGAAACTGTAGTACACAAGTACAAATAATCCTGATAGTGACCAAAAAAGTGGGGAGGGGCTTCCTAAAAAGCTTGCTCTACAGGAAGAGAATAAGGAAGCACATCTGTGTGACTGACCCTCAGCTGGAGTCCTAAGATGTGTAAGGTACCTTGAGAGCACCAAAAGTCTTGGATCAAGCTTTAGTTTGTCTTCCTCTGCCCCCACCCCTCCACACTCAGAACCAGATGAGTTGTGACTTTGATGTAGGCCTCTCTGGGACACAAATAAATGTTCTCATTATGCGTCACAGTCAGCAATCTCTAGCCCACTTGGGTGCTCATTAGGTGGTGGAACAGCCAAATGATGCAAATGATGAAACTGTGGCACTCAGCTCCCCCACCAAGCACTTGTAAGGCTGGATGGGCCACTGATTCAGAAGGAATAAAGAGGGGGGGCCTCTCTGTGCATGGGCTTTGTGTGCAAAAGTCTCTATGCCTGAGCTCTGTGATGCTGCTTTAATCACAGAAGGACTAACATTAGGACAGTAGGAAAAATCAGATAGAAGCGGGCTGGCAAAGACTTGTTCTCTATTCGGTGAGAAAATAGTTTGTACAAGAATATTAATACCTTTAGATACAGACTAACTTAAAAGGGCACATGGGGATCTCCATTTCATAATACTCAAAAGGCTACACAAAAGAAACTGGCCAAAGGGGATTCCAGAAAGGTTATATGAGAGACTTATGAATGAGTGAGAAGTGGCAAAACTGCCATAATATGTTGTTGTCTTAAAATTTTATACTTGACTTACGATGAGATTGTGGCTGACGGAATGGAGCTCATAACAGAGGTAAAGCAGGCTGCTGAGGACAACGGTCACGTCCGCTCTGTGTCGGTCACAGAAGAGGTCCAGGCCTGGCATGAGCTGGCCAATTTCATACTGGGCATACTCGTGGTCATGTCTGGGATGTATTAGAGAGGTTCTAAGTAGAGCCTGGAAAGGAAAAAAGAGAGAGAAAATTAAACAGCTATCAAAGGACACCAGTAAAATCAAAGTAGTGTGTGTGTGTGTGTGTGTGTGTGTGTGTGTGTGTGTATCATGGACAGAGATGATTTTCTAATGAGAGCACCCACTATTTCTGCACCCTCACTAAGGACCATGTAGTCCTGAGGTTCTAAGGCATCACTGATGGCAGGAAGTGTCATCACTTAACCTGGCCAGAAAGCCATGGAGGTCACCAAAAAACATTGTGACCAACACTCCCTGTCTCATTAGGCAGAAGAAGAAAGTCATGGCTGTGAAAGTCCTCTGACAAGACTTCACATGTTCAGGGACTCCCTGGTATTTTTTAAAACTTTTAAGAAGTTTGTTTTTAAGAAGTCAGGGTAGTATGGTGGACACATTGTTTGTCCTTCAAGTCAAGTTCAGATCCAGCCTCAGGCACTGGCCAGCCTTATGACTCTGGGCAAGTCACTTCATTATCTCTCAGCCTCATTTCCTTCATCTGTAAAATGGGGAGAATAGCACCTTCTTCATAAGATTGCTGCAATAATCAATTTAGGTAACTATGCAAGTCTTTATAATGCTACTTTATAAGTTTTAGAGTACTGCATGAAGTTTAGTTATTAGTAACTATTTAATGGTGTTATTATGAAAGTATAGGTCTTGCAAATATATATTTATTGTGTGAGTGTGTGTGTATGTGTGTGTGTGTGTGTGTGTGTGTGTGTGTGTATGAGCAACTAGGTGGCACAATGGATAGAGTGCTGGGGCTTGGAGTCTGGAAGACTCCTCCTTCCAGAGTCTAAATCTGGCCTCAGACACTTATGAATTGTGGGACCCTAAGCAAGTCACCTCACTCTGTTTGCCTCAGTTTCCTCATTTGTAAAATCAACCAGAGAAGGAAATGGCAAACCACTCTAGTATCTTTGCTAAGAAAACCCCAAATGGGGTCATGAAGGATCAGATACAACTAAAAACAACTGAACAACAGTGTGTATAATATATGTGTGTATATTATGTGTGTATATTTGCATGAATGTTGTTCCTGCTGTGAAAGCATCATACAATTCTTTTAACAGGTGCTTCAGAAGAGAGATCTAAGTATATTTCAAGGACCAATCAGAAGACTACAAGCTTGTGTCTCATTCTGTAACAAGATGCTACTTCAAGATTTTATTTCATTGATATGTTTTTAAAATCCTAAAGAGAACTAACCAATTTTTTAAAATGCCCTAATAATCAATCATGATTTTAGTTAGAAGTTTTTATTAATAGATTGATTTTTGTTGTTGTTGTTGAGTTGTTTCAGTCATGTCTGACTCTTCATGACCCCATTTGGGTTTTTCTTGGCAAAGATACTGAAGTGATTTGCCATTTCCTTCTCCAGCTCATTTAATAGATGAGGAAACGGAGGCAAACCTGGTTAAGTGACTTGCCCAGAATCACACAGCTAAGGCCAGATTTGAACTCAGAAAGATTCCAAGCTCAATGCTCTATCCACTACACCACGTGGCTGCACCAGTAACTTTATATGTATATTCTATCAAAAGTCAGATATCAAATTTTACAATTTTCTAAAAGGAGTAATTTCATGTCCAAGATCAAACTCCCTGTGCTCAAGAAACAAGGAAGGTGAAAGAGTAAAAAAGGATGAGAAAAGCAGATGAAGCGAGTGAGGAGTCCAGGGAAGCTTGTCATTCCCAAAGCAGCCTCCATCTCTCCCCCTCTTCCCCTCTGAAGCATTGGGAGGAGGCATATGACCCGCCAGAGACTGAACAAGCTGGCCCTGTATTCGGAAATGCTTCCCCCAGAGAGCTGCCTCATCCAGGCTTCACGGAATCAGCCTCTTCAGATACATCAAGCAAGCAGATTCATTCTTCAGAGTAAACAAAGCAAAGGCCCATGGCTACATCTCTAGGTAAAAACAAAAGAACCCACAACCTTTTTTTTCATTCAGATAAAAGCCTTTTTTGTCAGCAAAATCAAGGTATCAAAAAACTAAGGAGGGAAAAGCATTCCACATAGGGATAGTCCAACTGGTTTCTTCTTTTCTTTACATGAGGTAGTCCAGGTCACTGAGGCAGTCCAACTTTTTTTTTTTTTTTGGAGATGAAGTTGTCCATGGCTACTGAAGCAATTGGCTCAAGGACTACAGGATGGATGCCGGCAAGAAGGATATTTTGACAACATGAACACAAAAAATAATCCTGATCAGGACCAGAAAAAAGGAAAGGGGAACTGTCTGATGAGATCAATGTAGATGTTCAAGGAATTCTTCTGATACCCCTTCTAACACTGAGATTCTATCAAAGAGCTCCAAAATCCAGTATATAGTTTCCAGGGGCCCCTGAACAAAGTCCACTTCCCTAAATAGGCAGATTTAAAAACCTTAAATTTTAAGTTGCACTAAGACTTTTACCACAGTCTTTTTTCCCCCTTGATTAATTTTCAAAGGGTTTCAGCCTGTTCTTTCAAATCCTACTTCCCAACTTAATATACAGTAATTTAAAGTGACAACCTGTTTCCTATCATTTTTCAATTTGGGAATATTAAACCTGCTAATATCAGTGAAACCCTAGTTCTAATTTTTCAAGAGAAGAAATTTAAAAACAATTTCCCTATTCTTTTTTTATTGTGAACGTAAAAATGATCAAACCCCATTTCAATAAACAAATAATTTTTCAAAAGACTATAGCATAAATTTGATACTACAGGAGAGTTTATTTTTAAGTATATATGTGTGCATATAATCTATATCAAATTGCTTACCATCTCAGGGGAGGGAGAGGGGTAGGGAAAGGATGAACAGAGAGAATATGGGAGTCAAATTTTTAAAAAGTGAATGCTAAAAATTGTATTTACATGTAATCCAGGAAAAATAAAATATCATTCGAAAAAGTCTGTGTGTGTGTGTATGTAAGTAATGGAACTGCTGTATTTGTTAAGAGTTCCTTATTTACTTTTTTCTTTTCTTCACGTTAAAAAAAAAATCTTGAACTCACTGATACACACCTGCCATTAAGCTAAGTAAATCCAGTATTTCACCATGGCAGGTAGGGACCTGGCCCTGAACTCCCCAGTGGAGGGCCACTCTGAAACCACTTTAGGTCTCACAACAGACACTGTTCTCCTTTGAGCACTAGCCAAAGTTCAAAGAGATTGCTTAGCATCTGAACATGGCCTTTGGGGCTGGAAGAGTCATAGAGAAGTTATCTAAACCTAAATCTCCCATTTTGTAAAGGAGAAAATCAAGGCCCCAAGAGAACATGGAAGAGTCAGGACAGACCTTGGGTCCCCAAAGGCCCTGCCTAGGCCACTTTCATTTCATCTATACTTCTTCCTATTTTCCTTTTGATACTTATATGGAGTAGTGATGGCAACAGCATGGTTACTTGCTCTTCTGACACAGATTTTCATCCCTCCATGTCTTTTCCTTCTGTGTAATTGCTGTTCATAGCTTTTCATGGATCCTCCAGAGAAGACCAACGATGGAGGTGCTCAGCTGTGCTCAGCATGATGGAGACTTCTTTCAGGCCCATTTAAGGATGATGTCTCACCCTTCCATTCTCACCACACCATTACACCATTGATAATGGCAGCTCGTTGTCAGAAAAATCTTTCAGCAAACTCCTGCATACCACAGAACTCAGCTTTCTGCTTTTTGTTACTAACAGTGCACAAGCATTTATTCAGTGCTCACCCTATGCTATGCATTAGGCACACAGTACAGGCACACAAGTTTGGTCAGGACTGACAGTCATATTCCTGTCTGATTCGTAGGCCACCATGGCCATAAAGGCCATCACTTAGCAGCCTCTTCACATGTAGCCAGGTTGGCCCCTGGATACCAGGCCTACTACCTGCCACTAAGCCCACACTGGTAGAATGAGCCTATGTCGTCACTTAGCTGGTAAAGCCTTCAAAAGTCCAGGATCACCTCCATGACAACAAGACATTTGTGGAGGCCTCTCTTCATAAATACTTAATATTTTCTGTGTATTCTTAAGGATAGCTATGAGGCTTGGTGGATAGAGCATGGGGCCTGGAGTCAGGAAGATCTGAGTTCAAATCTGAACTCAGAAGCTAGCTGCATATGCTTGACCAGGTCACTTAACCCTGTTTGCCACAGTTTCCACATCTGTAATGACAAAATAACCATCCACCCTATTAGTGAGTCCCTCCTTAGGAGGCACATTTGCCACCCTTTGACTTTCTCAGGCTTCTTGGTATGGATGGAGGTGCTGAGAGTGAATCCAAAAGAAGCTGAACAGAAAGGTTGACCAGTACAGTGAATATGAACTCCTTATAGCTGATCCTTTTCACACAATGACTTTCCCCATTGTGGTTTCAATATATTATGGGTTGGCATAACAAATTAAATGAGAATTTTGGGGGAGTTTTACAGAAGCCACAGATGACAAGTAATGGCCAGCAGATGACACAGAGTCTATGGCCCGATATTTGGCCCACATTTACAAGAAGTTACTGTAAATTCCCCATAAAAGAAAGAAGAAAAAAAAATCAGACTTTCTCTCTGGCATGAAGGGAGGGCCAAAGTGTTTTACATGGATTTTCCAAATTGTGGGAGCATCATATCCCTAACCCCACAATGTAGAAGAGATAACTATTTCTAATCACAGCTTCCTCCTTCCTCTCACACACAATGTGTAGGCAAATGGATGTGTTAAGCAATTAAAAGGTTGTTATTATGTAAAATTATAGTTACCTTAAAAAAATATGAAGAGAAAATGCAGCATTCAGTTCGTTCACTGATATTTGATGTCAAAATGTATCTGAAAACAAAATTACAACAGAGAAATTATTTGAATGGCAAGCAATTTTTCTTTTTAAAAAAACATCTATTTTTAGTTTTCAACATTTACTTCCATAAGCTTTTGACTTTTAAATTTCCTCCCCTTCCTTTTTTCCCCTCCCACCTCCCAAGAGAGCATGTAATCTGATATAAGCTCTACATATACATTCATATTGAATTTATTTTCACATTAGTCATGTTGTAAAGAAGAATTAGAACCAATGGGGGGAACCACAAGAAAGAAGAAATAAAACAAAACAACAACAACAAAAAAGAGACCAAATAGTATGTTTTGATGTACATTCATAGACATTCTTTCTCTGGATGTGGATAGCACTTTCCATCATAAGTCCGTCGGAGTTGTCTTAGACCCTTGCATTGCTAAGAAGACATAAGTCTATCAAAGTTAGTTATTGCACATTGTGGCTGTTACTGTGTACAACGTTCTCCTGGTTCTGCTCACTGCACTTTGCATCAGTTCATAGAAGTCTTTCCAGGTTTTTCTGAAGTCCATCTGTTCATCCCTTCTTTGGATGGCACAATAGTATTCCATTATAGTCATATACCACAGCTTATTCAGCCATTCTCCAACTGATGAGCACCCTCTCAATTTCCAATTCTTGACCACCACAAAAAGAGCTGCCAGAAATATTTTTATACATGTGGGTGGCAAGTAATTTTTCAAGAATATGCTGGAAAGACCATCTAATTACAAAGGACAGCTAAGTGGTACAGTGGATAGAATATTGGGCTTGGAATCAGTAAAACTCATCTTCTGGAGCTCAAATTCAGCCTCAGACATTTACTAGCTCTGTGATTCTAGGCAAGTCACTTAACCCTGTTTGCCTTAGTTTCCTCATCTGTAAAATGAGGTGGAGAAGGAAATGGCAAAGCACTCTAGTATCTCTCCCAAGAAAGTGATCCCAAAATTAGATCAAGAAAGGTTGAACACAACTGAAACAAGAACAGATATAATTACAGTAGTATTCGTATACACTAAGTACTTTACTAACTCTCTGACAGATGAAATTAAGTAGTTTTATTGAATAACAAATTACTGTGCTCTGTTTATTCCCAAAGAACTCAAAAGGTGGGATTATTTGCCCTTCCTCTACAGAAGAGAGTCATTTTCTTCCCTTACCTACTTTGATACTGGGGAGAGGAAGGAAAAGATCATAGATTAAGCACCTACTATGTGTCAGGCACTGTGCTAAGTACTTTTTAATTTTACAAACAGTATCTCACTTGATCTTCACAACAACCCTTGGAGGTTGTTGTTGTTGTGTTGTTCGGTTGTGTCTGACTGAAGTTTTAACTCTACTCAGGAGGCAATAGGGAGCCACTGAAGAATTTTAAGCAGAGGAGTAATACAAGCAGATATATACTTAAGAATATTTTTCTGCCCATGGAATGAAGGAAAGATTAGAGAGGGGTAGGGGTGGGGTGGGATGGGAGGAGCAGAGTAAAGGCAGTAAGTGCATCAGAAGAAAAATAGTGAGAACAGAAAAGAGAACTCTAGAACTGTTCTGATATGAAAGAGGGGAGACAGGGAGACAGAGAGACAGAGACAAAGAGATAGAGTCAGAGAGAGAAGAAGGGAGGGAGGAAAGAGATAGACAGAGAAAGAGAGAGACCAAGACACAGAGACAGAGGCAGAGACAGAGAGAGAGAGAGACAGACAGACAGACAGACAGACAAAGGTAAAGAGACAGATAGAAAAAGAGACAGAGATAGAAAAAGGGACAGAGAGAGAGAGAGAGAGAGAGAGAGAGAGAGAGAGAGAGAG
>NW_027185889.1:17278475-17289670 GCF_028583685.1 Petaurus breviceps papuanus | reverse complement strand
AGAGAGAGAGAGAGAGAGAGAGAGAGAGAGAGAGAGAGAGAGGAAGAAGTCTTGATGGGAAAAAGAAGGGCAGGTTTAAGGGGAAAGCTTCATTTTTGGACACTCTGTATTTAAGGTACTAGTGAGACATACCAACAGGGAAGCCTGGTGGAGGGTGGAAAATGACCCTTCAGAACTCTGAAGAGAAGTCAAGGCTGGAGATTTGGGAGTCATCTGCAGAGAAGAGTAAAAGCCTTGGGAGTGAGACTATTTCCCAAGCATGAAGTACAGAGAGACAAGAAAGAGGATGGCCAAAGACATAACAGTAGAAAAATCCACCCTAAAGATCAGGAAACAGGGTGAAGAACAAGGGGAAAAGGAAGGAAGGAGGGAGGGAGGGGCAGGGAAGAACGGAAGGAGGGAGGGAGGAAGGGAGGGAGGGAGGGAAGGAGGATGGAAGGAAGAAAGGGAGGAAGGAAGGGAGGAAGGAAGGAAGGAAGGAAGGAAGGAAGGAAGGAAGGAAGGAAGGAAGGAAGGAAGGAAGGAAGGAAGGAAGGAAGGAAGGAAGGCATTTATTGAGCACTTACAGAGATAGAGCAATTACACAGGCAGAAGTAGAACCAGGAGTGTGTGATATTTATGAAGCCAAATGGAAAGAGAGTATTGAACAGAAGGGTATGATCAACTGCTATGAGATTAAGCAGGAAGAGCACAAGGGCAGCACTGTTGGATTTAGCAAACAGGAGTTCACTGGTGACCTTGGAGAGAGTGATATTAGTAGCCTGATGGTAAATAAACCACATTGCAGGGGCCTTAGGAAGAATAGTAGGTAATAACGTAGAGAGAGGCATGGTCTACAGACACATGCTGTTAGAACCAGATTTTCAAGAGCATGACCAAAAGAAGGCTTTCTACAGGCCTAAGAATCAGCAGATGGAGCCCTGACTGGGGGAAGCTGGCTTAGTGCCAGCCAATGCTGACCATTGCCCCATTTGCCTTTCTGCCCCTTTCTCTTGCCTGCAGACAAGCAGGCCTACGTGGGGCCAGGAAACCGGTTCATGTTCACTGTAGTCAAAGTCCACACCACAGCACATGTACCTATGGAGGAATGTCTTTCTCCTCTCAGACTCTCCCACATAACTTATGAAAGCCCTTTTATTAGAAGAGCAAACATACATACATACATAAATAACTCAAATCAGATTCCCAATAAATAACAACTCCACAAATCACATTACATTTTTAATCTAATTCTTTTACAAACAATAATTCATGGATCTTCTGAATACATTAAAGTGCCACTTATTACAGATGAGTAAACAGACTGTGTGGGTGACAGAAGGCCACAGGAGAAGTCTGATCTACACTTCCATAAATTCTCTCCGGGCTGAAGACATGATGGATCTGTGTAATGACATCACCCTTAGGGCACAGAGGTGGCCTTCTTTCATTTTCTGTTCCTCCAAGAAGCTAAAGTCATATAAAAAGATGATGGAAATTCTGTGGCAGAGGCTGCAATCACAATCCATCCAGGCCCACCTCTCCTTTTACAAATGAGGAAACTGAGACCCAGAGATGTCATGGGGGCCACGAAATTAGAGCTGAAAGGGCCTCAGAGAGGCTGTATATCTAAGGCTACATGGGTAGAAGTGGCAAAGCCAGAATTTGAATGCAAGCCCTAGGACACCAGAAGCCAGCACACTCTCTATCCATACAGGTTCATTGATTCTGAGCTGGAAGGACCACAGACTCCAACTCTCTCACTTTACTAAGGGACAGGGGAACTTCCCTTTTTGGGAAGTTTTTTTAAACTTCCCTAAAATCAAAATTCCTACTTGAAAAAAGGAAAATCAGGGATAAATTTAGCCATTGGATAAATTTTTAAAAGGAAGTAGAATTGGGATTGAAACTCAAGTCCTATTTCTATTCAAACAACTGTTCGGTTTGGGGGTGTTTTTTCTTTTCTTTTCTTTTTCTTTATTTTTTTGCTTTTTGGAGGAAGGCAGGGCAAGTAGGGTTAAGTGACTTGCCCAAGGTCACACGGCTAGTAAGTGTTAAGTGTCTGGGGCTGGATTTGAACTCATGTCCTCCTGACTCCAGGACTGGTGCTCTATTCACTGCATCACCTAGCTGCCCTGGGGTGTTTTCCTTAAACAACCGAATTAGAGTCGATACTTATGAAACATTCACTGTTTTAGGCATAGGTAGACTACATTCTAATCATTAACAAATAGAATCAGCCATTTCTGGATGAAGGATGAGTAGACCAAATCACCCCATCTCAAGCCCCCTGACTTGTCTGTTTTAACCATTCCCAAGTCTGCTAAACAAAGGAGGGAACCACCTCTTGGTGAGGTACCTGCTACCACTCCATGCCTTCAGTTAGTGAGATTGGTCCAGTTTATAAGAATGATGGTCATGACATTCTTAGCTTATTTTTATCCATCCCAAACTCTGATGGCTTTGTTTTCTGCAGCTGGAGACTTGAAACAATAATGATAAAGATGACAGATAACATCTATGTAATGCTTTAAGGTTTGCAAAGCACTTTACAAACAGCATCTCATTTCATCCTTACAACAACCCTGAGAATTATCCCCATATTACAAATGGGGAAGATGAGGCAGATTTGCCTGGCATCACCCAGCTAGTCAGGTCAGATTTGAGCTCAGGTCTTCCTGAGTCCAGGCCCAGTGCTCTATCCACTGGGTCAAGCATCTTCATACCCAAAGTAGACAGGAGAGTGAATTCCACTTATGGCTAGAGTTCAGGTTTCTGGTCACATTCCCTTTCTCTCAAATGATCATCAAAATAAATGGTTACCCAGATACCCATGCAGAGGGAAACATGAAGGAGTGAACTTTCGACACTTCAAGAAGAAACAAGACAGTATCTCCAGCATCAAAGATGTTTACATTCATGGAAACGACAAGGAACTGAGTTGTTGGTTGGTTCATTTTTCAATGGAAAATGAAGAAGGATTGTTATTTTTCCCACTTACTGGGCCACCTTTGCGGCGATGACTCCTCCCTGCAAGCATCCCCAAACGCCAGCTATTGACAGAAATTCCTCACTGTAATCGTTGAAGTTTGAACCCATGACAAGGTCAAGAAGTTTTTTGGGTGGGTTGGCCAGTTCTTTCCATGTATGGAGAACATCTTGTTTCTTGAGAATGGCATCAAGGGCTTGGCTCCAACATTTATAAGCTGCCCTGTGATGTTAAAAAAAATGAGAAATATGTCACTTTCCTATTCATAGAGAGCTGGAATTGTTTCTGTTATCATCACAAATCTTTTTTAATTAAGAAATTAAATACATGTTTGGACTGGTTAATATGACATTTTATTAATATTTATAATTTAAATATCTACAAATATAATTTATGTTTATAATATATCATCAATATCTTTTTTTGAGGGAGAAGACAATTGGTGTTACGTGACTTGCCCAAGGTCACACAGCTAGTAAGTGTATCAAGTGTCTGAGTCCAGATTTGAATTCAGGTTCTCCTGATTCCAGGGCTGGTGCTCTATTCACTATGCCACCTAGCTGCCCTGACCAGCAATATCTTACGGAGTATTTGGACAAAAGGATGATTCCATTTGAATCCTATTTGAAAAAGGGAAAATCAGATGAACAATAAGTCACTCCAGAGGCATTTCTCAATTGCCTTCCACATCCCAATGCCAATGCTAGGAAAGAGTGTTTCTAAAGGAAGCCACCCACAAGATGTAATAATATAGCAGCAAAGACCATGGAAGTGCATCAACAACAGAACTGTTCACATTAATTAAAATAACTTGCAAATTGGTGCTTTAGAAAAAAAAAAAGTTTTCCTACATTCTAGCAAATCTTTTCCTTCCCAAAAATTCACCTTCTGTTTTCTGCATAGATGTAAAGATTTCCAAGCTCATGTAGTGCCTGTATCTTGAGATCTGTTTGATTGTTGATTTCAAGGGTATCTAGGTTTTTTTTTCCAAAAACAAAAGACAGATGTCAGTTCCTGAAAAACAACTGTGCCTCCAAACTGTTATGCAAGAGTATTCTTGAAAAGTCTTTAAAATTCCTTTACTTATCATGACAACTGGAAGATTCACCATCCCTTTATTGCTAAATAATTGACCTTGATAAATATTTAGGCCCATTTCTCTTGATTTGGGGGTTGTTATTCAGAGCAAATGGAAAAAAACCAAATTTTCTTTCTATTAACCTCCCAGATTCTCTACTCCTCTGATCCAGGGTTGTAGCTAGATTGAGAGAAAAGTATTTGGCTGTGGTCAGGGGCCCCTGGAGCTATAGAACAAGACATATCATCGTTAGGACGAAGGACACTGCTCCTCAGGGCAAAGTGGGAACCGAGGGGCCATCAGGCCACTAGGCAGCCATATATGGCTACTGCCATATACACTCCTCAAATGTTTCTATTCTTAGTGGTGTATGCCCAAGTTAACAGCATCTCTTTGAAGCCCTCAATCTGGGATGGGGGATGTGGGGAGGAGGATATAAGAGGACCATTCTACTCATACTCCTATAAATGCACACTGGCAAAGCAGGGTAGGCTAACATACACCCATTTACTTCCTTTGCTAAGAAGAGAATCATGCTCAACAGAAATGCATCAGAACAGAGGTAAATCAGGTTTCCAATAAGAACTAACAGTAATAGCTTGTGTGTGTATATATATATATATGTGTATAGTTATATATGAATATGTATGTATACATATGTGTGTATATGTATATACACATGCACACATGTATAGCATTTTAAGGCTTTCAAAGCACTTTATTGATATTATTTTCATTTTATCCCACAACAATCTATGGAGGTAGGAGCTATTCCTATCCCCATTTTAAAGATGAAAAAAGTGAGGCAGGCAGAGATCAAAAGGCTTGCCCAGGGTCACAGAGCTATGAAGTGTCTGAGGTCACACTTAAATTCAGGTGTTCCTGACTCTGGGCCCAGTTCTCCATCCACAGCACCACCTGGCTGCTTAAATAAAGACTCCAAAACCACCTGGAATTATTCTGTTTTCCCAGCAGATGAATTCAAGAACCGGTTCGCCATGCCCACAAGGGTGCCAAACTGCTTTGATTCATTGGCATTTCACAACATACAAACTGTCCTTCAAAAGCTGAGTTTAAGGTGAGAAGAAATTTGACAGTCTTGGGGGCAGCTAGATGATGCAGCAACCTGAGTTCAAATGCAGTCTCAGACACTTACTGGCTGGGTGACCCTGGGCAAGTCACTTCACCCTGTTTTGCCTCCATTTCCTCATCTGTAGAATGAGCTGGAGAAGGAAATGGCAAATCACTCTGGTATCCTTGTCAAGAAAACCCAAAACGGAGTCATGAAGAGTCAGATACCACTGAACAACAAACAATGGTAACAACTGGTGAAGTCTTACCAATAGTTTTCTCATAAGAAGCTATAACAAGTCGAAACTGGGAAGGAGAAATTTTCTTGCTCTCCACTGTAGTAGAAATAGTGAACTTTTCACTGAAAAGATCAGGGGGTGTTGGCAAATACATCTCTTCAGCTCCAAGGCTAAATTCCACTTTTCCATAAAAAAACTTGGGATTGTTTATTCCGCCACTGCTTTCTAAATGGATAAAAGAACATTTTTGCTTAACTGGTGATTAGCCTGCAGCTTTCTTGTTAGATATGCTAAATCCTTTCTCTCAGATAGTCTGAAAGGAGACCAAGTACTCAACAGCAGAGTTCTACAAACATTCTCAATCAATACCAGCTCCACCTTCTAAAGGTTTCCAGTAACTCCCACCAAACTAATTTTTCTGTTTGCTTCCCTAGGACTTGTGTAACACAGTGATTTTGCACATCAGTTCAGTTCTGCCATTCTTCTAGTTGGGGTTTTCTTGGCAAAGATACTAGAGTGGTTTGCTATTTACTTCTCCAGGTCATTTTACAGATGAGGAAACTGAGACAAACAGGGTGAAGTGACTTGCCCAGGGTCACACAGCTAGTAAGTGTCTGAGGCTGGATTTGAACTCAGGAACATAAGTCTTCCTGATTCCAAGCTTTGTGATCTTTCCATTGTGCCACCTTTGCACAAATGGGTACTTACATGTTTTTTCATTCATTCATTCACTCAATCAAGCCAGTGGATAGGAAAGAAATCTCTAAATGATTAACAAGGTTTTTAGATTAAAACAGGCCCCCTAGTCCTTTCCACCTTCCCTGTAAGATTATCTCCAATTTACCCTGTATTTATCCTGTATGTTTATAGTTGCTTGCATATTGTCTCCCTCATTAGACTATGAGCTCCTTGGAGGATACGACCTCCTTCTTTGTTTTTGTCTTTCATTGGCTCCCCAGGGCTATTAGCACAGTGTCATACATACAAGTAAATGTTAACAAATATACTTTGCAGAAGTTCAGGGAATAAAAGAATGATAGAGGGAGGTAGGGATAGGGATTGGAAAAAGAGGTGGAGAGGTTTAACTCTCTTGGGGAAAAAAATGGGACAAATAGAAAAAAAAAGCCATTTAAGAGAAATAAGCAAAAAACAGCTGAGAAAGTAGTTAATGAAGATTCATAAAGTGATCACAGGACTTAGAATTGAAAGTTGAAAGGGACCACCATGATCAGTCAGGGCTCCCTACCCCTGACTTGAGAGTCAAAGAAACTTTTAGGCCAAAGGGTAAATGACCTGCCCAAAGTCAAAGAGGCAGATAACCAGAAGACTTTGGATTCCGGTTCTAGTCTCCTGATTCTAGATATGGTGCTCTGGTCATTATACCATGGGCTACTAGAATAGTCCCAAGCCTCAAATTTGAGGATAAATTATTGGAGAGGTTTTGATACCAGTATTCAGGGTATAAGTTAGCTCCTTAAAAGACAAAAAATAATAGTGAAGAAAGTTATATACCTATGTATTGGGAATTGTTTTTTCAAAAAGTACTCTAAAGAAGTATAATTTTTAATTTGTAGTTGAACTGAAAGTGGTTTTAATTTGCTTTTAATGATGAGATTTTTTTACATTAAAAGGTATGAGAACCAGTAGTTACAAACCTGTGGTTTGGGCTTGGAATGAAGACTCACCATCTTAAATATCAGTCCTTTCTATATTTTCCTGATGGGACAGTCTTTTCTATGTTTTCCTGAAGGCACCCTTCTGATATTATAGGGATTAGAATGAAATTTTGGTAAATGACAGCCTTGTAAGGGTCACAGTGAGAGGCAAGGAAGCTTTGTGGGCAGAGTCAACCTTAGCATCAGGAAAACCTGGGTTCAACTTCTGTTTCTGGCAAATAATGGTTGTTCGACCATTGGACAAATCACCACTCAGTGTACTAAGCCACTGTCTTGAGCCTACAAATTACAGAGAAGGAGCTGACCTAAACTGGTATATTGGAGTTCCCTATACCAAATAAATCACTGGTCAGATGGGGGAATCGTGCTAAGCAACACGGTTCATGAAGTGACTGTTAGCTTTGAGACAATATACAAAATTGCAACCAACCGGTTCCAATTTCTTGTACCATGCCACCTACAAAAATAGGCCACACTTTTGTGAGATAAATGCAGTAAGAATCTATGACAACTGGCCAAGTAACTCCAAACCCTTCCTGAATCAATTCAATAATTCTCTTTGGTTTTGGGCCTGAAAACCTGGAAAACTGTCTCAGGCTTCTGCCTTGGTGTTAAGTCCAGAACAAGGTAAAATGAATGACTTTTTTGTGTGTGTCCAAGAGGTGGGAACACAAAATGTACTGCAAAAGGGGACACTGACTGTTACAATAGCCATGACATGGAAAACAATATTGGAGGTTTATTAGTAGTTGAGGAGATTTCCTCTTTGCAAGAGTTCCTGGCATTTTTGCTGGAAAAAATGTAGAGATCAATATTATGTGGACAAATGGACCTATAGTGTGAAAGCACAGACCAGAGCAGTCATAGGATGGGCCATTGTTGGTCATTAAGGACCTGGCTACAGATGAGAAAACAGGGTCAGAGGTCAAAACAAATATCTGGTGGATAATAAAATTTCCTACCCTTATTAGAGCCTTAAGCCTGAATCAGCTGACTTAAAAATTAGTAAAGAAATATATTGATCTCTACACAGGAAATTTATTTATTTTTAAAAGTTGCTCTGAAGAAATCTACTCAACTTGTAGTTGAGTTGAAAGTGGCCCAGGTCTCTTTATTTTAATAACAAAGTATGTTTATTTAAATTAAATAACATGGAAATTAGGTGTTGGGTATAAGCCTGGGATCTGAGGTCTGAAGTCTGTAATCCTGGAGAAAGCATACTCCCCAAATGAAACCATGATCATAACTAGCAACAGCTTGCTAACAGTGCAGAAGGGTGGCTAGGTGTCACAGTGAATAGAGTACTGGCCCTGGAGTCAGGAGGACCTGAGTTCAAATCTGACCTCAGACACTTAATAGTTACTAGCTGTGTGACCTTGGGCAAGTCACTTAACCCCAATTACCCTGCCTTCCCCCCTCCAAAAAAAAAAAAAGAAAAAATAACCCAATATAATGACCAATAGTTACATCTACAAAATAAATACAAACTCTTTAGGGCAGATAGGTGGCGCAGTGAATAGAGCACTGGCCCTGGAGTCAGGAGGACCTGGGTTCAGATCCAGCCTCAGACACTTAACACACACAAAAAAAAACCCTAGCCATGTGACCTTGGGCAAGTCACTTAACCCCAACTGCCCTCCAAAAAGCAAAACAACAACAATAACAACAAAAACAGGGCAGGAAAGAAAGAATCAGGGAATTCTGACCCCCTGCATCTCCCCTCAGTGCATACCAGGAAAGACCCCAGAATTTGGTGGAACTACATTTGATGCATGTCTAGAGCCCTAGAGCCCAGGATAGAGTAGTGTGCCCCCACACCATTTGTTCCTGCTTTCCACACAGCACTAACAGCCCTCACAGAGGGGAGCAACCTGGCAACTGGGTCTGCAAGTGCTACAGCTCCCTCCTCTTCAGCAGCTACAGTCAATGAATGATAATAGTACCAGCAGCAGCAACAGCAGCTGACATTTATATAGCACTTACTCTGGGCTACTTACTATGTGCTAAATGCTTTGCAATTATTACCTCATTTAATCCCCATAATAATAACAATGATAATAATAACTAATACTTATATATATATGTATGTATATATGTATATATCACCTACTATGTGTCACTTTTTACAAATATTTTCTTATTTGATCCCCTCAACAACCCTGGGATGTAGGTGCCATAATTATTATTATTATTCCCATTTTACAGATGAGAAAATTGAAGCAAACAGAGATTAAGTGACTTGCCCAAGGTCACATAGCTAGTAAATGTCTGAGTCTGGATTTGAACTCAGATCATCCTGACTCCAGCTTCATCAACAATCTCAGATATGCAGATGATACCACTCTTGATGGTACAAAGTGAAGAACTAAGAAGCCTCATGATAAGGGTGAAAGAGGAGAGAGAGTTAAAGTGGACAAAACAACATAAAAAAACAATTAAGATCTTGGCAACTGGTCCCATCACTTCCTGGCAAATAGAGGGAGAAGAAATGGAAGCAGTGTCATATTTTATATTCTTAGACTCAAAGATCATTGCAGTTGGTGGTCACAGCCATGAAATTAAATTTCAGTGCTTGCCTTGGAAGGAAAGCTATGGCAAATCTGGACAGCAGATTAAAAAGCAGAGACATCACCTTGCTGACAAAGGTTTGTATAGTCAAAGCTATGTCTTTTTCCCAGCAGCAATGTATGGCAATGAGAGTTGTACTATAAGGAAAGCTATCGCTATAGAAACAATGCTTTCAAATTCTGGGGCTGGAGAAGACTTTTGGAAGTCCTTTGGACAGCAAGGAGATTAAATCGATCAATACTTAAAGAAATTAATTCAGGTTATTTGCTGGAAGGTCAAACACTGAATCTGAAGCTTAAATACTTTGGTCACATAATGAGAAAACAGGACTCATTGGAAAAGACCCAGATGTTGGTAAAGACTGAAGGTAAAAGGCAAAGGGGACAGCAGAGGATGAGATGGATGTCATGGAAGCAACACACATAAAATTGTACAGATTATGAGAGACAGTGGGGGATAGAAGGGCCTGGTGTGCTATGGTTCATGTGTAATGAAGTGCGAGACATGACTGAACAACAACTTCCCAGTGCTCAACCCACTGCACCCACACTGAAGAACTGGGGGAAAAAAAAGTTTTCGCCATTAGAGTCCTTGGCATTGTAGAATGGTTCAGAATCAGAAATGATAATGATTTTATCAATGGAAATGAAGAAGATATGTTACCATCTGCTATGCTGCTGCAGTGTAGAAACCATTGGGGCCTTTCCATATGATACCCAGCTAAAATCTCCTATATGTATTATCTCTCCCATCACAATGTAAGTTTCTTGAGAGTAGGAAATAGATTGCTTTTCTATTTGTACACCAGTTGCTTGGCATAGAGCAAGTATTTAATGAATATTTTTTTCATTCATTTGTTATGGCTTGAAATATTCTACATATTTACAGGAAAAAAGAAAGAACTATTAAATCCAAGATAACCACTGATGGCAAAGCCCTTGCTGTGGAGAAAAGGAAATCACTAAAACACTGTTTCAGGTCTTGCAGGAAAGTTTAAAACATGTTTACTCTAAAGCACAAGCATTTTCCTGACACTGAACTCCTCAGGAAACTAAAAACAAAAAGGATATAATTGATTCAGAATGTTATCAGTTCATCAATGGCAACTTCATTTTCAATTACTTGCTCTGAGGGTGACAAAGAAGGCAGACAGAATCAACCAGTAAATTAATCAATCAACAAATACTGATTGAGGCCCTACTCTCAGGGCACTCAGCTATGAGAAAGTTTGGTGAAGAAAGTGTAGGGTTTGGTGAATAGAACAGGAAAGGAATGACAGAACAAATGGATGGAGGTTTGAAAATGGAAGATGGTAAGAAGGGGGCAGATCAGAGGTCAGAGAGACAATGGGGGAAAGAGAAAGCAGGAGGCAGGTTAGGGATAGAGAGACAAAGAGAGAGGGGGGGAAGGCATGAGAGGGAGTGAGGAATAGAAAGAGAGAGAGACATAAGAAGGGAAAGGAAGGAAAGAAGAGAGAGAGAGGGAGAGAGAGAGGGAGAGAGAGAGGGAGAGAGAGAGGGAGGGAAGGAGGGATTGAGGGAGGGAGGGAGGAAGGAAGGAAGGAAGGAAGGAAGGAAGGAAGGAAGGAAGGAAGG
>NW_027185889.1:17264724-17278465 GCF_028583685.1 Petaurus breviceps papuanus | reverse complement strand
GAAGGAAGGAAGGAAGGAAGGAAGGAAGGAAGGAAGGAAGGAAGGAAAGAAAAAGGGAGAGAGGAGAAAGAGAGGGAGGCAGGAAAGAGAGAAAGAGAGAAAGGAAAAGCAGAGAGAAAGAAGGAAGGACGGAGATAGAGGAGATACAGAGATGACAGAGACACAATGAAGGTGACAGCCAGGAAGGGAGAGGGGAAAGGGGAAAAGGTAGAGAGGGACAGACAGGGGAGGACGGTTGGCCAATGGAACCACCAAGGCGTTAGTCACACCCAGTTAATGGTTCTGTAAGGATACCTCGGATACTTTACCTTGTGTGTTGGCCAGGAACAAGGTGAGCAGCTTTCTGCTGTATCTCAGCGACCTGTTGTGGTACTTTGATTTCCCCAAGGTTTCTCTAAAGTACCTCAAAGTTTCTTTCACATTCAGAGGCACAGACACTAGTCTGTTTGCTTGGTGCATTTCTAGAAGGAAAATACAGGATTATTGAACAGGAGGAATACCAACCAGTTATTATCAGTCACTTCTATTTTATAGATTAGGTGTTTTTCCTCCCACAAACCAACACTCTCTTCCTGGACCACCAGTAACTGTTTCAACAATATTCAACATGGAAACTTACTTTGGTAGCTTTTTTAAAAGTTAATTTTAAAAACTTGGAAAATTCTTTTGATTCTTATGAAATGCAAATAAGCTCAGATCTCAATCTTTATGAAGTCTACTATTTTTCTTTCCTGGCTAATCATAAAAGATTAAACCATCTCTTTTTTTTAACTCAGGTAATCTTTTCAAAAGCAAGGAAGCCTTGGGGAAGGGAATAGAGAAAGAGACTAAGAAACTTTGTGGACAAGTGTTTTTTTTAAGGAATGAAAATGAGGGCTCTTGGCAGATTGAGAATCCAGAAGAAAATAAGGTCAAGAATATGATGGAATGGAGGACTATGCAAATAACCAAGGATATAGAAGAGGATTTGGGAGGACAAATTTTAAGAAAAGGGCAGTAAGAAGCCTTTGACTGGTGAGAAATTGGTGTAGGGAATTAGGGAACATTGAGGTGGAAATCTATCATATATGGATGCTCCTCCAAAACATTTGCAAACCTTGTTAGAACCAAGGTTCCCTACCCTTGTAACCCTGGGCTCCAATAAATCAGTGTTCGACATATTTTGCCTGATATCACTATGGTCTGCCCTGCCCTTTAAACTTGGGTTTAAAGCAGGACTGTGCAGGAGACAGCCAGGTATTAAATATTCACTGTGAGCATTTACACTTTGGAAAATGGCAAAATACTACAATCCAAGCCTTGATTTATGGTTCTGTTGATTGTTTAGGCCAAAGCTGTCAAATTAACACTCCTAAGGAATTAAAAGGAACAGATTAAAATGTAACTGAAATATTTAACAAAATAAATAAAACACACTAGAACACAGATAAAATTAATATGGGGTTTTGTAATATGAAGCCAGCAGGGATCCTCATGTACAGTTTACTGGCCCTGATTTCTGTCTGAGTTTGACACCATCACTATAGATTTAGCAATGAAGAACATGCTAACAATGCTGCATTCATGTGGTGGGGGTGAGAAGAGTTGGTTGTAAAATGTTTACTGGCATGCTTTTGTTGAATTCAAAGAATCAATTATACAAGTACAAGATTGGTGGGGGGGAGGCAAGACCAGACAAAAAGTCAACGTAAAAAAGACCTACGATTCTTAGGGTTCTGTTCACTTGGGATGAATCAACAAAGAAAGCCAAGGACTTCTTGGTTGCATTAAAGAAGGCCTGATGTCCAGAATGAGGCTGATGATTATCCTATACAGAACCATGCCCCAAGAAGACCACATCTGTTGTAAATATTACATGCAATTCCAGGTGCTACATTTTAGGAAGGATCCTTACTAGAATGTTCTACAAAGGCTGATGACCAAAATGGCGGAGAACAAGCTATATGATGATAACTTAAAGTAATAAGGGGTTTCTAGCCAGGAGAAGAGACAGCAAGGGGTGGGGCATAAGAGCTGTCCATAGGTTGACACACAGAAAGGGACTTAGATGCCTTTTTCTTGACTTCAGGAGGCAAAACTAAGAGTAATGTGTAGAAGCTATGAAGAGATGTTTAACTTCATGTAGAGATGAAACCTGCAGGTAGAATCTCATAAGGATAAAATGAGCTCCCTCAGGAGGTAACAGATTCCTTGTAACTGGAGGTCTTTAGGTGGGGGCCAAATAGAAAGACTTTTCAGATTATGTGTAGAGAAGTAGTGTCAAACTCAAACAGAAACAGATGCCTGTATCATATCTTCATTTGAGTTTTGTGGCCCTTCAGCCCAAGATCCCTTTATTGTAGAAGAGATTTTATTTTCCTTTGACATAGGTTGAACTAAATTACCCCTGATATAATTTCTAGTCTTTTTTAAATAATATTTTATTTTCCCTAATTACACATAAAAACAATTTTGATGATTTCCACTCGATGCAGGGAGATCAATGAGAAGGCTACTAGTGAAGAGAACCAAGACTAAGAGGGTATTAATAGGAATCGAAAGGAAGATCTAACATACCCAGGGATGATGGGAATTGGGAAGATTGGGATAAAAGTGGGGGTTGAGGAAAAATTTAAGAGATTTTAAGGTTTTGAGCCAATGATGCTGGAAGAACGGTGGTGGTTCTGATAGAAAGGGGAAAGTCAATGAAGGGAGTATGTTGGTGATGACGATTTCAGAGATGTTGAGTTTGAAGTCAAAAGTTCTGGGAGCAGGAAAGGGGGAGGTAGGGGAGTCATTTAGAACTAAGATGATTCAGAGATAACCCTCCTACTTTGGGGAGGAGGGAACTAAGGCACAGAAAAGTTAGGTGACTTGTCCTAGGTCTCACAGATAGTAATAGAGCTAGGATTCAAAGCCAGATCTTCTAACTACAAATCCAGTGCTCTCACCACTAACCCAAAGAGACATTGGAAGAAGAGTATGGGTCATAAAAATGACTCTAATGAAGGCTGCCAGTTCCTGTGGAATTAACTATTACCTTATGAGGGGTTTGTTACAGGAAACCTAGTTTGTTACAGGAGAGGCAGCACATTACAGTACTAATAGTATAGAGGAGTGAATCAGAAGACCTGAATATTAATCCCAGCTCTGTTCCTTATTACTTATACAGGCTTTAGCACAATGGCTTAGCACACAGTAAAAACTTAATAAATGTGTTCTCTCTCCCTCCTCTCTCTCTCTCTCTCTCTCTCTCTCTCTCTCTCTCTCTCTCTCTCTCTCTCTCTCTCTCTAAATCTGTCTCCTTATCTTTCTGTCTCCCTATCCATCTGTGTCTCCCTCTCTCTCTCTCTATGTCTCTCTGTCTATCCCTCTGTCATCCTATGTCTATGTCTCTATTTCTCTCTCCTTCTATGTCTCTTTGTCTATTAATCTATCTTACTATTTCATCACCTATCAATGTGTCCCTCCCTGTCTCTCTCTCACCCTCCCTCCCTCCCTGTCTTTCTCTCTCTCTATCCAGCAACACAATGAGCACACCCATATGACACAACCATTAAGAACCCAATAACTGTCCCAGAAACTGTATTACAAAAGACGGGTGAAAAAGAATATTATCATATACTGAAGTAAACTAAATTAAACTTCCCTTTCTATATCCACCTTAAAAGGCGGGGGGGGGGGAACTTATGAGTGTCAAAAAAACCATCTCCCTTCTTTTTCCTAAAATGAAGTCATACAGAAACCATCCTACTTTTTTTTCTTTACTGAAAATGAAGATGAGGACAGTAACACTTCCTACTCACAAGGCTGAGCATGGGTTTACTGATTTGTTTTTGCTTCTTGGTTAACTGGTGAGGATTTTGAAAATATTCCTTTACTTAATGAGCGATTGTTGTCTTGTCATGGCAAATTAAAGCAATTAAGTGAAAACAAACTTTGTGTGGGGTTGCCTTTTCCTGATCCCTCTATCTCAAGAGACTTCCTGTCTAAGGGATTACATTCGCCGGCTAAGTCCAATATCAATGGTGCTTAGCATAGTGCCTGATACATAGTAAGTGCATAATAAATGCTCATTGACTTGACTAATGGAACTAGTTTTCACCATCCTAAAAAACACATATTAAAGGGAAAGACTTGTCTTTAACTGCCTAGTCCAGCAACGCTTGGCCTGATAGCTACCGAAAGTTTCTCTCCTGATTCCATGGAAGGTATATTTTGATTTACCATGGCACACAGAAGAATTTTTGTGGAACCCATTTTTTCCTGGACATTATACATTAAATTACAGTCATGGCAAGAGAATAGGATTAGAGTCTAGGTGGTTATTCTAGAAAAGTTAATATCTCACACAGCAGTACTAATACTCCAGAAAATGAATTATTTATTCAAAAGGCATGTCTATATCCAGAAACTATTTCAAAGTCACTGATGTTCACCACACTTTAATTTGAGGTCAATTAAGAAATATTCCTATGCTTCCCACTGTATCAATGTGGAAACTGAAGCTTAAATGCCAGAGACTTCTGAGAGACTAGACCCCAAAGAAATAATACAAGTGAATATACTCAGTAGCATCCAAGCTACATCCAAAATACTGGTACATGTCGATCTGAAATGTACAAAGAAACTGATGAAATACACTGGTCAAAAAGGTGAACTTTCAACCCATCTGGGCATTAAAACCTACCAAATTAAATAAATAGTATCAGCCTCCAAAGTCAAGAAAATGACTCCAGACATAAAGGTAAAATAGTTCTGAAAAAGAGCTTGTTCATAGAGGTCATGACCACCATTTTTAATTTCAAAAAACATGGTTGCTTCCTGCCTCTCGACCCTAGGTGGGAGAGAGGTAGAGAGCAACCATATTTTCTGGATCAAAAAAAATGGCAGGCATGATCTCACACCGATTTTAATCTGTGAATTTATTTCTATGAAAAATCTTACAAATTATAAACTGGGGGTCACATTTAGTTATAATATATTTAACCAATCACCTTTATTAGAAAAATAAAATTACATGGAAATATAAAGTTCAACAAAAAATGTATATTAATTAAAATATATTTATGTTGTCATATTCATCATTCATCTTAATGTTGAAAAAGTTTATATGGTGAATTGTTCTGTTCAAACTTATTGGAAAAATTCCACCCTCTCCAGAGTTGTTTATGTCTCTTAATTTTTTCCTCTTGACAAATTTCTGAATAATTCATTTGGATTATCAAAAGACATTTTATAGTTTCAGTGATCACTGATGGCTTTTCCAATCTCCCAAAGTTGTTAATCAGTGAAAATGACCTCTACTCAGCTGTGAGAAGATAAATTCATCCATCTCTTTGTGTTTAGAATACAGATGAAAAAGTCCTTAATTAAAAATGTTCAACCATTTTTTTTAGACTGGATATCCCTATTCCAACCTGGCTACAAAGTGCAGCAGCTTCTCATGGTCCCAAGCCTGAAATGCTCTTTCCCCCAACATCCTGACATCCATCCCTGACCTATTTTACTCAGTTCAGAGTCCAAGTTCTAGAGGAAGATCTTCTGGGCCTGCCAGTTACTTGCCTTCCTTCCAAATTGTTTATATGGTTGCAATAACCATATTTTTAGGGTTTTAACACATCTTGAAGATGGAAGGGGAAAGTTTTCTTTTTTTAATCACAAAGATCTTATCCTGAAAACTACAGCAAGGCTTAGTGTATAGACAGAATGGAGCCTATAAGGAGGAAGGGGTCATGCCTGTGTGTGCTGTGAGAAGGGGAGGGAGAATGGGATGTCTAATTCTGAAGGTGTCAGTCATTGCCTTGGGACCAAACTAGACTCTCTTTAAAGACCTTTTTCTTGAATTTAGGGGTAGAAGGTATGGGGGTAGGTGGAGGGAGAGAATAGAGACAAGTTGAGAAGTGCCTTAGCACTATGGGCTAGGTCTTGGAGACCAAGCAGTCCTGGTACTAGTATGAGTATCTGCAAACTCAACCCTTTGTTCTGAGGCAGTTTTGTAGTCATGGCTTCCCTGGAGCCTTGTATCCCACTACAGCTCTGGGATGGAGAATTTGGACCTGTTGTGGGAAGGGTACACCACAGGGAACCCAAGCTACTGGGTTTGATCATCAGCATTCCTGGGATGGTAGGGGAGCTCTCTGTCAGGACATGACTCCTATTTATTTACAGGTGTTCTCCCCACTTTTGGTTCCTTAGACCCTTAGTGCTCAACACAGTGCCAGGCACCTAAATAATGCTTTATAAAAGTTTATGGACTGATTGATCACTAATCTGCCCCACTCAACTAGCAAGATCCTGATCAAATATTAAATTGATATAGAGATGGAAGGATCATTAAAGATTTTCAAATATAACCCTTTATTTTATAAGTGAGAAATCTGAAGCCCCCAGAGGTAAAGTAATTTTTCCAATGACACAGTAAACAGCAGAAACTAGATTGGAACCATGGTCTTCTGATCATCTGATCGTGGGCAGATAGGTGGCTCAAGGAAGAGAGCACCAGGCTTAGAGTCAGAAAGAATCATCTTCATAAGTTCAAATCCAATCTCAGATACTTACTAGCTGTGTGACCCTGGAAAAGTCACTTAACCTTCTTCCCTCAGTTCCCTCAACTGTAAGGTATGTTGGAGAAGGAAATGGCAAACCACTCCATTCCGTGCCAAGAAAACCCCAGATAGGGTCACAAAAAGTTGGACACAACTGAAAACAACTGAACAACCTCTTATCCAAATCCATTAAGTTCATTCGAATGATCAAAGTACAGCAAAGTGGGACAAATAATTTTGAAAAGATCTCCTGTCTTCTCTGGATCATCCCTTTTAGGGAATTTTTTCTTCCCTAAGTGGATGTGTACTAACAGAAAATGTTAAGAACAGCCTTCCAAGTCTAAATAATTCAAACAAATAACCAAGGATTCCTCTGTTATAATTGCACCAGATCATAATAGTTCTCCAATCCTCTCCACTCCCAAACTCTCTTTACCATCTACCATCTTTTTGTTCCAGTGTTGGAGGAAGCTATGGCCCTCTTCTTTCCTTCCTTCCTTCCTTCCTTCCTTCCTTCCTTCCTTCCTTCCTTCCTTCCTTCTTTCCTTCCTTCCTTCCTTCCCCTCTTCTTTTCCCCCTTGAGAACATGCTTTGCCCATATTTCTTTCAATAATTCCTTTTACTGCTGTCTTTGTCTCCCTCCTAAAATCCAGTTCTGCAAATCCAACTGCTTATTGGGCATCAATCAGTACCCACATGTTTCCACTCAATCTCAACATCAGCATGCCCAAAAGAGAACTCATTCTCAAAAGGCATAATGGTGGATGAGAAAAGTCTTAGACTTGGAGTCCAAAGAGACCAGTGTTTCTCGGTCCAATCTAAAACATTCACTGATTGCATAACAAAAAGGAAATCAATTCAACTCTCTGAGCCAAAGACTCCATCTATAAAATGGTTAGCATAATATCCATAATACTTATTAGGTACGATTGTTGGAAGGATCAAATGAGATCATGGATGTAAAGCACAGACCTGAAGGCATAACACAAAGGTCAGCCTAAATTTCCTCTTCTTACATTATTAGTTGAGGACAACACCCAACTCCCAGTTACTCAGCTTCAAAATCTGAGTGTTACTTGATTTTTCCTTCTCCCACAGAACCCACACCCAATCAGTGACAAAGTCTCATTGATTTTACCTCCAAAACATCTCTTGCATCTATTTCCTATTTTGCACTCACGTGGCTAATTTAGCCCCTGTTCCCTCTCACCTAGAGTATATATTCTCCACTCTTCTAATCCATTCTCTACACAGCTGATAAAGTCAGCTTCCTAAGGGGCAGGTTTCATTGTGGCACTCCCCTTTCAAAAAACTTTCAGTGGCTCTCTATTGCCTATGGGACAAAATATAAATTTCATAACCTGGCTTTTAAAGCCTTCCAAAACCTGCTTTCAACTACGTTTCCAGACATTTCCCATTACTGCCCTTCACACTGGCTTAGTTCTAGACAAACTGTCCTAACCATTACAGTCTCCCATGTCTGGGCCTTTTCCCAGATCGTCCTCTGTTCCTGGAACGTATTTCCTCTTCAGTTCTATAAATGAATGAATAACAAAAACATGTATTAAATGCTTATTAGGTGCAAAGCACAATGCTAAGTGCTAGAGGCACAAAGAGAAAAGTAAAAATGGTCCTTGGTACTTGCTGGGGAAATGTGCTCTGACCCCTTGTTAAAGGACATGTTTGACACAGCAACTCTCTGGTCCCCATGGCTGGGGTTGGGAAGATGTCAGAAGACCAAACCGGGAAGAACCCTGTGGTCTTTAAGGAAAGCAAGTTGAGTAACTAAGGATTAAATCAAGCCAGAGTGTTCTTGGCCAACCAGCTTACTCTTGGCTATATTTCCCTCAGGAGGGAGTGTGCCAGTCCCAGCAGCTGCCTTCACACCACAGCAGGGGCAGCAAACAACAAGCATATTGTTAGGAAAGTGTCCACACACAATAGCAGCATCATGTGTGTGCACGCACTGGGTCTCCAGGTTGGCCAGTCACAGCTCGCACTCTCTCTCTCTCTCTCTCTCTCTCTCTCTCTCTGTTTCTGTCTCTCTCTCTGTCTCTCTCTCTGTCTCTCTCTGTCTCTCTGTCTCTCTGTCTCTCTCTGTTTCTGTCTCTCTGTCTCTCTCTCTCTCACACACACACACACACACACACACACTTGCAGAAGGAGACAGACAGGCAAATTAACTCATTAAAAAAAAAAAGTATTGCAGCCTGGATTCTGTGGTGCTCAGCCTAGCTTAGCCCCTCCCCTTGTAGGTTAGCTGGTCTGGATCTCACCATCCAAGCTTCCCCAGGCACCTTCCCTTCTGCCAGCCCTGTGCCTCCCAGCTGAATTCTCTTCTGGCTCATTTGAAGGTAAGGTCCGGTTCACATCAGGGCCAAGATCATGTCCTGTTGACACCAGGATGAATACTGAGGCTATGGAACAATGGGCATTCTTCCCCAATGCCATCCTATCTCTGCCATTTTCTCCTTTTCTTTCTGTTTATGGTTCTATTTCCATATTCTCCCTTCCCTTCTACATCTGGGAGGATTCATTACCACAGCAGGCAGCACAGTGCATAGGGTATTGCACCTGGAGTCAGGAAGACCCAAGTTGAAATCCTGCCTCAGGATTTAAAGATCACTATATATGTGACCCTGGGTCATTATCTGCCTCAGTTTCCTCAACCATAAAATGGGGTTAATAGTAGCACCTACCTTAAGGCATATAAAACATGTAAAGTGCTTTGCAAACCTTAAAACAATATATTGATTTTAGCTATTATTAACCAAGATCTGAGGATACCTCATGCCACTGAACCCTGCATGTTCCAGCATATAAGTATGTACTATGTAACTGAACCCTACCAACGTTCTGCAGTTACTGACATTTTGAGGAAAAGAGTCTTTAAAAATTGCCCTTTTAAACCTCTTAATAATAATAGCTAGCATTTATATAGCACTCCAAGCTTGACAACTATGGGAGGCTATCATTATCCCCATTTTATAAATATGGAAACTGAGGCACAGAGTTGCTTAAGTGACAAAGCAAAGTGTCTGAATCAGGTCTTCCAGACTGCAGGTCCAGAGCTCTACCCCCTATGTCTCCTAGCTTCCTCTTAAGGTAATGTTCTCAGCTGACGTGCCAACCATTTTCTCTTTGACTCTGTTGCAACTCAGGACAGAGAACTTCTTCCTTCGAGAATCTAAGATTTTGGGGGGTGTCCCTTCACTGACACAGATAGCAACCTGTTTATGACTTAACAGACTGTCATCAAGAGTAGAGGTGGCAAAAAGAGTCTTCCCCCCCTGGGTAGGCTACTCCTTTGCAGCCAGATACAATGTCCATCATGAGACATGGGTAGGACCCTCCAGAGCTGGACCCCATACCATGAGGCACCAGAAGAGGATGTTAATGAAGGTCACACAGTCACCTAACTAGTGACATGCTTCACCTGGCAAAGGTCAAGTTTAAGAATGCCATTTTCAACTCCACCAAGATTCTATGGTGGTACCAAAGTAGTGCAAAATCCAATATTTTCACAAAAATTATTGTCTAAGCTCGGGACAATTCTGTTTTTACCTTTGAGATTAGATGAGTCTATTGTAACGGCTAAGACATAGCTGCTCCCTATTCCTGTTGTAAAGTCTTCTCATCTTCTGGAGGAGGAACATGATTTCTGTAAATGCTTTATTATTTTGCTTTTATTAATCAAAATGTAGGTTCAATAGGCAAATTTGTTTAGAGGGAGATCGTGATGATTTCAAGTCATAATGGTTTTATGGTGATATACAATTACTTCGAGGATCTATGTTTACACCCTTCTGATTGTTCCTTCCATGATCACACATAAGCCCCAGACACATCAGAAAGACCATCAGTCACCTGGGGGCCAGTAAGGGAGTCCCCTGGACACTCCACACCACAGGGAGATAGCAGAGGAGAACTCTGGGGCAGGAGCTGCACCTTACCAGGATACAAATGGGAGCTCATTGCCAAAAGCCCCATTCTGATAGAATCATCTCTATGAGAAAATTCTTCATTGAAGCGCTAGGAAATAAAAAGCTGACAGCTAACTGATCTGGGGGCGTGGGGAGGGAGGGAGTAAGTAAAGAAATGTCAAATTTTGTGTGCAAGGCACTATGGCTAAACTGTCAGATTTCTTTAAAAAAAAAAAAAAAGCAAAGTCTCATTAAGTGTACACTTCCTTTTTTTGACCTTTGCAACCATTCTGTATTTTTTAAATTAAATTTCTATTGACAAACAACTAACATTCTCTCCCTCCTGTGTCCTCTCCCCCAACTGAGAAATAAAACTTCATCAACAAACTCATTCTGACACAAATATTCAATCTTAGAGTTAGATAACGTTTTTAAAAATTCAAAGATAAAAACAAAGACTTTAGCCCTTTCCAAGTGAATGGGATAGAGTGTGTGTGTCTGTGTGTCTGTGTGTCTGTGTGTGTGTGTGTGATGGGGGGAATTATGCCAGTCTTCAATTATCGGAAGGGCTGGAAGATGGAAGATGAACTAGGCTTACTCTGTATGGTCCCAAAGAGAAGAAGAGGAAGAATAAGTGGAAGTCATTAGAAGCCAGATTTCTGCTAATAGAAGGGAGATGATTAACAATGTGATGGAGTAGACACAGAAGCTGGTCTCAGAGTCAGGAAGCCCTGAGTTCAAGTCTCACGTCTAACCCATCCTGGCTGCCTGACCCTAGACAAGCCCCATTCCTTCTCAGGGTCACATGCAGTTCTCTAAGACTAGAAGTTGTAGAGACATAGACATGCATTGCTAGAGGGAACTTCTTGCCAATGGAAAAAAAATTAAGAAAAACATTCATTATAATTCTGAGCTGTACCTATGAAATGGGCTGCCTTCATCAGAGCTAAGAAGAGAGAATACAGGAAGTCTCGAAGGCTATGGAGAGGACTCTTGTCAGTATGGGCTGGGCTTGGGGACCTCTGGAGGTCCTTCCAAATCTGCTAGTCTATGATTTTGGGATTCTATGGCCAAAAAGCAAGGAACGTTTCTATATGCCATCAAGACAATGTGCATATTTCATCACAATGAAAACAATTTCATATTTTTAGCTAATAAATGTAATTGCAAGAAGGCAAATTTAGCAAAATAATATCATGCATATTGTCACCCTGGGATTCCCTGAATTTGGGACAAGTTAATTTCATATGGGCAGCCAGGTGATATAGTGGATAGAGTTCCAGGCCTGGAGTCAGGAAAACTCACCTTCCTGAATTCAAATCTGGCCTCAGACACTTACTAGCTGGGGGAGCCTGGAAAAGTCACTGAACCCTGTTTGCCTCAGTTTCCTCATCTGTAAAATGAGCTGGAGAAGGAAATGGCAAATCAGTCCAGCATTTTTACCAAGAAAACCCCAAAAGGGGCAGCTAGGTGGTGCAGTGAATAGAGCATCGGACCTAGAGTCAGGAGGACCCGAGTTCAAATGTGACCTCAGATACAACACAAAAACCAGCCGTGTGACCTTGGGCAAGTCACTTAACCTCAATTGCCTTCCAAAAAAAAACAAAAGGGGTCATTAAGAGTCGGACACAGTTGAGAAAAAAATGACTAAATAGCAAAAATTTCATATGGACAAGATCAAGAGAATAGCTCCCTGCCACACTGCACAAAAACTCAGAATCTTGTAGATGAGAATCTTGTAGACTTCAGCACTACCCCATCCAACCCATATCAAAGCAGGAATATCTTTTCCCATAGTATGGACAAGTGGACTTCAAGTCTGGGCTTGAAAACCTCCAGTAACACAGAGCCTTCCTTGTTACCTTCCTAGACCATCCTTTCCCCTTTGGGCAAGCTCTAATTGTTAGGAAGATTTTCCTTATTTTGAACTGAAATCTGCCTTTCGGTAATTCGTGTGCTATTCCATCCTCTGGGCCCAATAAAGAAAATGTCATCTTCCTCTCGCAGGACGATTCTTCAAAGACATGACAGCAGAGGCCACACTTCCCCAGGTCAGCTCCTTTCCAGGCTGACCATCACCTCCTTCAGTGGATCCACTATAGGATGATTATAAGTCCTGACGCAAGAAGTGGTGTGGAGTAAAACTGAGGGCTTTCAGCTGACCTAACTGAATTGGGAGAATGCTGCTGTGAGCTGGAGCCAGAGGGCAAACAGAAGAGATTATATCAGATATGGGGGGGGGGGGAAACCCTACGTCTAGAGTGCAAGTCTCCTACTACTCTTTGCTGAAATTATGCCTCCACCCCCTCTCCCACCTATGATTTAACTTCTAGAGGTGACCCTTAGATTTGAACTCATACAGATGCAAGTGTAGTGCCCCTTCCCTACATCCATAACCATTACCAGGAGGTACAAGTATGCACCACATTAAAGACAATTCCAGCTTTTATTCTCATCAATATTAGCCTTTCACTGCCCCGTGTCTTCAGACTGGAGATGGCTCAGACCTTGAAGCTCAGTTCCCTGAGTGAGACATGAGCTAAAATCCTATGTCCCAGATTCCCTAAATGCCCTAAGCCTCAGATGACAATCTGAAGAGAGGGAAACTAGGGGTCTCAGGAAAGGCAATCTGTATTAATCACAGGACCTAGGGCTGCTTTGGAAAACAGGACAGAACCCTCTCCTGGGTCCCAGGCAAGGCGGCAGTGGAGGGTCATTTCCAATTGTTTCCCCTTTCCCCTTTACCAAAAGAAGAAAGAAAACCACCAAGGTATTGGGCAATCACTAACATCCAGTATCTCCTTTCATCTCAGAAATTCAATAAAAATACATTTGCTTTTTTTCCAAAAGAATCCATCTTAATTGAGGTTTATAATAACCTAAATAACAAAACTAATGAGATTAAGACAGATGGGTAAATGACAAATGGATTATTTTTTAATCAAATAAACCTCTAAAAAAGGCCTTTAGAAACTTTTTAATTAGGCAAGATTAAGTTCTAGCAGACTGCAGAAGTAATGGAGGAGAAAGGTGAGCCTTATATGAGAATGAGTAAACAGAGCATGGGGCTGGAATCCATCCTCACCTGAATGAACTCCATCTTGCTCAAATTCAATAAAGCCTCCACGCCACCTTGCTTCATTAGGCCGAAAAGCAGGATGGGGCTGTTTCCCAATGACATTGCGAAGGTTTATCTAGAAGAAGGAGAAGAAGGAGAAGGAGGAGGAGGAGGAGGATGAGGAGGAGGTCCAGCCCCATGCTCCAAGAGAGGGATGGGAGCTTGTGCAGGAG
>NW_027185889.1:17240558-17264624 GCF_028583685.1 Petaurus breviceps papuanus | reverse complement strand
AGAAGAAGAAGAAGAAGAAGAAGAAGAAGAAGAAGAAGAAGAAGAAGAAGAAGAAGAAGAAGAGGAATGCTTGTTACTTAGTCATCCATTTCTAACCTTCCTTGAATTTTTCTCTTATTTGTAATTGTCAAAATAAAGAAACAAAACATGATGCTTAATATAGTAGCCAGGATGGCAGCATTCAATCATGATCAACTCTCTCAAACAAGCAGCAGAATTTTTTATATTCATTTTGCAGAGTACAGCTGGAGGAGAGCATTATACAAATTACATATGGCAATTAGAGGATAGTTTTCCAATATTGTGTAATTCGCTCTCCTAAATTTATCGTATATTATCTAATTTGAAACATTTAGGAGATGTAGGCTACTTTTCTGTTACTTTGCAATCACAGAACATGTGGGATGGTTCTCCCACCCCACCAGTCATTTAGGACAATTTAGCACGATTTGAATTTTCCTTGATGATGTTTTTCAGAATTAACTTCCTCTGTGTTTAATTTTGGGCCATCTACTCTCTACCATCATGAAGCCCAAAGACTGGAATCATAAGGATTTGAACTGTCAAAAATGAGCGCATCACTTCTGAGGACTCAAAACAGAGGTCCTGGTGTATATGAAATAATGATACAAGCTAATTTAGCAAACTGATGAAAAAAAATTTAGCAAACTGATGAAAAGTGAATTCACTGTGAAGTTTTTCTTCCTGGATACTCAAAGTAATCTATCTGTGCCCATTTTTGGAAATGCTACCAAAAAGGCTATAGAAGAATGGAATATTCACATAGATGTTTTATCTTTCAAGATGAACACATGTGTGTGTCACTGTATCTATCTCTAATAGATATATAGACACACACACACACACGCACACACACACACACACACACACACACACACACACACACACACACACCCTCTCACCTTGTCCTCAATCTCATTTTCTATCTTGATCACCTCTTGGCCACTGAACTTCTTGATTCTCTCCAGAAGCTTTCTCTGAGCATAGACTAACAATGGCGTCACTTGCTCTGTATACCTCTCACTGCCAAGACAAAACAGGGCATTAGAACGCTGGTGGTTAAGAGTTTCAACTAACATGGGCTATTTGTATTTGATGAGGGCTCTGCAGATGAGCTCTCCATTCAAAATTACTTACTGTGTAATTTCATTAAACTGGAGGGCAATATGTGCTAGTGTTTCCCATTTTCCAACTCTGTACAGAATTTCCAGAGTTTTAAAGATGAAGTCAGAAATATACTTCAAGTCAACCAAATTCATATCATCAAAAGGATCTTCAAACGTCAGATTAAAGCCACCATCGTCATCTTCAATGTTCCCATAACTGCTGGGAACTCCAAAATCTTTATTGTCATCCAAAATCTGCAAATGACCAACAGGTTGTATATGGAGATCAAACACCTGACTATTCAAGATTTAGCACCAAGGTGTATTTTCTTCCAGATGACGCCCCCAAAACTCACTAAACTTAAATGTATCCAAGAAGTAATAATAGTCTAAATCAATCTATCTATCCACAACTATTTATAGCCTTAATATTTATAGCTTAATATAGCCAGGCACTGTACTAAGTAGTGGCAATACAAAAACAAAAACAATGCCTACTCGCAAGGAGCTTACATTGGAATGGGGGAGGTGGTAGTGGTGGTGGTGGTGGTGGTGGTGGTGGTAGCAGAAGTAGCAGTAACAGAATTTATATAGTACTCTAAGATTTGTAATGCTGTTTATATATGTTAACACCTTTCATGCTCATGATCACCCTGTGAGGTATAGGCTATTACTACTGCAGAAACTGAAGCACAGGAAGATTAAAGGGACCTGTCTAGGATCAATAACACATCTATTAAGTTTCAGAGTCAGGATTCAGACTCAGGTCTTTTTAATTGCACTCCCTACCTCACTGCCTGACTTAACACACAAGAAAATACAAAGTAATTAAACGGTACCTTTTCCAAGAGGACTTTCCCTGTTCCCCTTAATGCTAATGCCTCCCCTCTGAGGTTACCTCCAATTTATTTTCTATGTGTACATATTTACCATAATATGTTCTATGTTTATATATTATGTGTATAAGTATGTGTGTGTCTGTGTTGTCATTCAGTCACACCAAACTCTTCATGACCTTGTGAACCGTTACATACCAATACTGTCCGTGGGACTTTCCTGGCAAAAATATTAGAGTGGTGTGCCATTTCCTTCTCCAGTGGATTAAGGCAAACAGAGGTTAGTGACTTGCTCAGGGTCACATTGCTAGGAAGTGTCTGAGGCCAAATTTGAACTCAGGTCTTCCTGACTCCAGGCCCTGCTATGCACTGAGCCTCTACATGTATGTATATATGTGCGTATATATACATATAATGTATGTGTATATACACACATGCTGAGAATACAAATAAAGACAAAAACATATGTATTAATCTATTATATATACATATAAATGGTGAATACACACACAAAAAAATATACACAATTGTTTGAATGTTGTCTCCCTCAACAGGGACCATATTTTTGCCTTTATTTGTATCCCTAGCATGTAGCATGCTGTCTAGCACACAGCAGGGGCTTAATAAATGCTTACTGATAACTACTCTATGAGCAATGATGATGAGCAAACTGTGTTTAAAAAATAAAAAAAAAAAACCGACAAAATCCTTCCATGTGGGCCCTGTTTCTGCAGTCTTCCCTCCAACACTTAGGAGCTGAGTGACTATGGGCAAGTCATAGCGTCTCTTGAGACTCAGGCAGCTCTCCAAGGTAACAAAATGAACTAGAAAGGTATCCTTGTGGTCTTGGAAAGCCACTAATGAACCTCATCTATATTGTGTTATATTTTTATTTACTTTGTTCAACATTTCCCAATTATATTTTAATCTGGTTGGAGCAGGCCTCTAGAGGAACTCCTCAACTATAGACGACTGATGGAGGTAGCTTCCATGTTGTCAAAAATCACATATCCTAGGCCTATCAATACATTATCATTGTTATCATATGTTATGAGGCATCTTTAGCATGAGAACTCATCTTGAAATCTGGAAGGCCTGGGTTAGCTGAGTGACCCTGGAAACCTTCTAAGCCACAGAGTTGGCACCACTTTGCATTGGTTGAGGAATCCATAACTCCCATTGCCAGGCAGCCCACAATGTACAGAACTCAGAACTCCAGGTGCAGCAGCCTCACCTCTTAAAGGAAAACACCAATCTTCATGCTTACCATCACCCAGGCAGCACCCCCAAGTGTAAGCTGCAGCAGATGTTACTTGTTCTTATTGAATTTCATTCCTTTTGACTCTACCTTGCCAAGATCTTACTGGCCATGTTTCCCTTGTTATTTGTTGTCACCTACCTTTGCTTCTATCATCTATCCAAGCATTTTAAGAATTTTAGCTGGATGAAAAGTTCCTTGTGCACATACATGAGTCTCTTTAATACAGTGGCCCTTTGCACTCCTTAGAACTGATTGTTTCATTTTTTTAGAACTCCTCAGCCCTTCTAGGCTACGCTTGTAGAATTCTACTCCTATAGAATTTTAATCCATGGAATTTTACCTATCCTCCCTTGGAACCCTTGAAATATGTTCTACCAAAAATCTAAGGTTTATGCCAAATAATTCCTAGTGATCCTCTATCACCAAACTAAGATAGAGTAATCATTTCCTATCAAGTTTTCTGATTTTTCCCACACCAGTCACCAATTTGATAAACTTAGAGCTGGGAGGGCTTCAAATTCCTAATCCTAGTTCCTTCATTTTTAAAGATGAGGGAACTGAGGTTCAAAGTGGATAAGTTATTTATCTAGGCTCCTAAAGGACAAGGGAATTTGAACCCAAGTCCTCTGATTCCAGACCCAATGCTGTTCCACCATATTCCCTATCATTGGGGAGAATCAGATCCAGAAGAGAATTTCCCTGGACTGGACCTTTGGAAGGATGAAGTTATCATGAAAGTGAGTCAAGAACGTGCCTGCTACTCTGTGTGAGCAGAGAGAGTTGCAGCAGATAGGTGGATAAACTGACCTCTCCCACCACTTTACCCCATTGTGCCTCTGTGTCTCACTTGTGGTGTCTTTCTTTCCTGAATTTCTCAGCTACAACTTCCTTCCCTTGAGACGGCCTGAAGTACATGGTGATGATGACCCCTCTGTTTCTGCCTCAACTGATCTTTTTCCAAAAGGTGTTCAACATGCCTCCTCCTTCTGGTCCTTGGATTTCTTCACACAACTAAATCTAATTAATATACAATATACCCTCCACCGGCTCCTTTTAGCTGTCCTTCTTCTTTGGCACAATAAGTCAAGAGGAGAATCTTACTATGTCTCAGGGATACTTATGTGGCTACATTTGCCTCCCTGTATTAGGACCCCTGGTTCCCTTCTTTGTTTGTTAGGCCTGCTTTGCATAATTGTTCATCCTTTATACATTCCTCTAGGCCCACCCACCTGTACTTCTATAAATGTCTCTTGGCTATAGCATCTCCAGAACTCCATTAATCCTTAAGGACACCTTGAGGGCAGGGACTGAGGCACATGGCTACTACCAGCCCTGCCCTATACAGATTCCTATCACTCCTTCCCAGTCTTCAAATGGGCTCTCAAATACGTCCTTTTTGTAAAAACACCTCCCCTTAACCATCCTTCCTTTCACTCCTAGAAAGGGTCTGCCCTCCTTCCCCTCACCCCTCATCACCCACTTACTCAATCTATTATAAGCTGACTCCTGACCCCACTCATGGACAGACACTGCTCTCTCAAACATTGCCAATGATTTTCTCAGTTTTCATCCTCCTTGACTTTTCCACAGCTTTTAAAACTGCCAATCACTCCATTTTCTTAGGTGTTCTCTTTCTTTGACATTCTCCCCCCACCGCAGGCTTACTGAGTCTTCTCAGTTGTCAATGAAAGTTTAGGTCCATCTTGATTCCCATCAAGCAGGGGCATCTGCTCAACCTCTATCCAGGGTCCTCTTTTCTCTATCTGAAATTTTGCAAGCTCCCCTGGGTCAAAATACCATCTCTATCCAGATGACATTCAGATTTATATACCCAGCTCTAATCTGTATTGTTTTGGTTTTTTTTTTTTTTGAGATGTGGGGATTGGATCTTTCATCTCTCTTAGAGAATCATACAGTGACAGAATCCCAAGCCTAGGGTCAGAGGTCACCTAGGCCTACCTGCCTTGATGCATCAATACCTCTTACATGCTCCTGGACAAACGTTCCAATTTCTGTTCATATACCTCCCAGGAGAAACTCAGTACCTCCAAAAGAAGCTCCTTCTAAAGTCTGATAGTTTTAATTATCAGTAAGTTCTTTACATGAATCCAAAATTTATCTATATATCTATTTGCAAAGTGTTTAGCATTTTTCCTGGTGCATAACTGGTGCTTCATAAATGTTTATTATAATCCCAAAGGACGTATGATGAAAAACGCTATCCACCTCCAAAGAAGGATCTGATGTTGTCTACATAACAGACTGAAGCATAGTATTTTTCTCCCTTCTTTCCTTCCTCCTTCTTTCTTTCTTCCTCTTTCTTTTTCTTTCTTTCTTTCTTGTTTTCTTTCTTTCTCTCTTTCTCCCTTTCTTTCTTCCTTCCTTCCTTCCTTCCTTCTTTCCTTCCTTCCTTTCTTTCTTAGAGTTGTCTTCCATAAAATGACTAATATGGCAATGTTTTACAATACTGCATATGTATAACCTATATCAGACTGCTTACTATCTCAGGGAGAGGGGAGAGATGGAGGGACAGAATTTGAAACACAAAACTTAAAAAAACACCAAATGTTAAAAATTATTTTTACATGTAACTGGGGAAAAAATAAAATATTACTTTTTTAAATGCTTGTTGCCTGCCCCCTTCCCGCCCATCCTTCCCTTCCCTTCATAGTGCCTAGTTCTCTCACCTGGCTCAAACAGAAGAAACTAATTCTTCTCTGGCCCCAAGACCCTGGGTTCTGGTGACCTTATATTCCCCAATACTGGCACGACCACCCTATTTTTCAGCCACCTCTAGACCCTGCTACCACCCCACTTCTTGCTTTTGTCAAGATGTTGTGCTCCTCTTGTAGGATGTAAGATCCTCAAAGATAAGGAATGTCTTGTTTACTGGTAGTTGTATCCCAAAGCTTAGCTCAAGGCTTAGCACAGTTCAAGCATTTCATCAATGCTTTTTCATTTATTTGTTCATTTCATTCAGCCCTTCAAATATTTGAAGACAGCAATCACGTCCCCCTAAAATTTCTCTTTTGCAAACGTAATCTATAGAGCCTCTGAATATCCCATTTCTCACACTTGAAGATTCTAAACATATTCCATTCCTTTGACTGTCATTATTTTAGTCAATCAGTCCACAAGACTGTTTTAAGCACCTATTGAATCTGATGCCTGATATTGCAGGAAGGTTATAAACACAAAGAATAAAATATTCTTTACTCTCAAGGAACTAACATTCTACCAGAATCAGAACTGCACCCCCACCACATCTATCTCTTTTAAATGCTTCTCATCTTCTTCCTCATTAGGACAATCCTCAATCCGGGCATCAAAACCCTGCTCTGCAGAGCCTCTGGAGCCTTTTGGAGTCTCTGGCCATAGGACCATTTTATCTCTGAGCTTTCAGAAATTTGCTCTGGTAAGGTGTCTAGTGTGTGGCTGACCTTGCCCAGAGTTCCTCCTTTCTGGCTGTCATGAAGCCTAAGATGACATGGACCCTTTCTTTCAGAATTCCCATTGGTTAGGGTCAGAGGAGCAGCTACTCTCATCATCTGCTCAGCCTCTGCTGAATCATTAAAAAAAAAAGGTATAAGCATTTAGACAGAATCTACTTTATTTTCCAAATTGATCATGCTTTCTAACTCCACGTTTGGATATAGTTACCTAGTTCTTCCAGGCTTGGACTTACTTCAGCAAGGAAAGCCAATGGTTCTCCCCTCAAATCTTAGCTTCAGACTCGTAGTGCTACATCACACACTTTGACACAAGAGACAACTGGGACAAGCACAATAGTTAGCTCAGTTGGGACTCACCAAAGGCACCACAGGAGAGCAGCACTGATTTCTTTGTTTGTAAATGCGTTAATACTTGACTTCTAACACCAACATAATGTAAATTCGCTCCAGTAAAAGCTAAGCACCATGTTCAATATAATTATGAGAAACAGATGGACTACCACCAAACCAAACATAAACACAAGAAAAATTAATTTCTATTTTTCCCAAGCTGTGAATTCTTGACAGGACTAAATGCGTACAACGAAAGGTATTCATTCATTCCTTCATCATCGTTCCATTCTGTTGTTGCCAAATATGATGAGAAGCGGAATCTATTTAATTCTCGAATCTGGATGTATCTGGCATTTTCTTCTCCATACAAAAGCTAGACTACTGGCCCATCCCAGGGAATGTTGGGTTTTTGATGTTCCTGTATAAGTCATTCTGAGCATCACCCACCCACCACCTTCCTTCCTGATAAGCAGTTTCTAGTGGAAGATTCAGTAGAAAGACTCTATCTACCTGACTGACCTTACCTTAACAGATTTGCTATTCTGCAGGTCTAGCAGCATGTCAAGGAGTGCTTCCGAAGTCAAATAAAATGGCAACACAAATGTGCACAAAATGGCATCCTTGCTGATGGGAAATGTCCTGGAAAAAGCATTTGCCTGTTTAAAGAGCATCTGCACTTCCAAGGCATAGTTCCAAAGAATACGGGAGGCATTCTGAAGCAAGGTCCAGTAACCACCACGATGGGCGAGAACCTAGAACACAAGCAATATGCAACATAGTCTTATATTTCCAAAAGATAGGTATGAAAAACATCTCTCTTCACAGAGTTATTGAAAGACACGTGCACCTTTAAAGACTGTTGGTAACATTTCATTCACTGCCTAATCCAGCTAACATGAAATCACAGGAACATTCTTTTAAAATGTAAAGCATCTATAGGACATGAAAAGACTTTCAAAGAAATTATTTCTAATGTATACTTAATATGTATCTAATGTGCATCTTGACATGATACAAAACTACTGAAGCTCTAACTAAAAGTAGTGCTAAGATACTGAAATACTTTTAACATGCAATAATTTTTCAGGAACCATATTTTTTTTTCTAACAGTCATATAACACACAGTTACTGTCAAAATGCAAAGCCTACATTAAAAGAAAAAAAAACCTGTCCAACATCAAAGCATATTCTTCAGGAAAAAGGCAAAGGGTTTCTAGACCAAACAGAATGAGGTTGAGGAAAACTAAACCATTCACTGGCACATTTCTGTTGAGGCAGTCACTTAATCCTCCTACAATCTCCATAAACTAGGGTGAGTTTTCTCAGTAAAGAGACCAAGCCTTGAGCCAACAAGAATATCTCCTGGTAGGGAATGCAGAAGCCTCCAAGGCAAAACCTAAGGTCTACACCAACTGGAGAACCTTCTACTTGGTCCTGAGACAAGGGAGCTTACTCTTTCTAAACAAGCTGATTAAAAGAGCATGGCAATGAATTCATTAAAGATTTTAGCTAAGCCAGAAGTTAGGTGCGGGGGAAACTACACCTGGAAAAGCTTCCAGAGCATTTGGTGGAGCATTAGGTAGAGCCATATAGTCTCTGTTCAACAGAGACAAGACACTGGGGTCTCTGTGGTCCTGAAGGCCCACGGCCACAAATGTCTGCTGCATATGTAATTCTCTGATTGGGACCTCAATGTGTATCCATTCGCCTCACTGTTCCTTGGTATATTTGTAGTATAGTGTGTCCCAGGTTTAAGGGGGAGAGGTTTTGTTCTTTCTTTTGTGTGATAATTCATTAAATTCCAGTGTTTGAAGAGAAAAAGGCTTCTCTCAATCTATAACAAAGGGATGCCAGCCTCGATGACTTCCAAAAACCATTCCAGATCAATGTCTACAATCCTATGTGCTCCACCCCAGGAGTCTCCTACCCTGATGAAATCACAGGTATAGCCCAATGGTGGTGGTGGTGGTGGTGGTGGTGATGATGATGATGAAATTGCTGATGGTTTTAGTTAAAAATGTCTCTCTTGCCCATATTTCTGCAGATTTCAGATTTGCTTTCATGCCCAAAAGCAAAATAGAAAATCAAAGCAATGGTTCACTTCAGCAGAGTCCTTTCTTGTTTCCAAAAGTATTACAGACTGAAACAAATACTTTCTGCAATAAAATATTGATGTAAAGAAATTGAGTCTCAGTTTCTTCTGTTAGATAAGGTGTTTAGAGTAGATGGACAGCCTCAGAGCTGCCCTCAGAGTCTAGAAGTAGGATCCTATAAAATCTATAGTCTATTAGAAGAGACAACTCTACATAACAGGGTTGATCCATTTCATTTAAAGATGTGTGAATATATCCTTTGGGTAGAGAGAAGTGACATACTATGGTATAAAGAATGTTGGTTTTGGTGTCCAAGGACCTTGGTTCAACTATCAACCCTATTACTTGCTCCCTGTAAAACAATGAGCCTTACCCTCTCCAGGTCTCAATTTTCCCATGCATAAAATGAGAAGGGTAGATTAGGTAGCCTGTTCAGCTCTATAAGATCCTATGTCAAGATTTTTTCCAAAAGTTTTACCTCTTTCCAAGAAGTAGATGTGTTCCTAACAAACATATGTGGGAATCAAATTTTCATAAATATTAGTTAAAAGCATTAAGTGCCATTATTATTTAAAGGAACCCCACAATAAGTTGTTTTTGTAAAATGAAGAATCCTCTTAAAATATCAATAGACATCTCCAAGTTGGTTGTCATGATCTTTGTACACAAGATTTTTTTAAAAATAAGGTAAAAATAACAATACATTATCATAACAATATATGATAAGAATAGTTCATTTTTAATTTAATCTCTCAGTTTATGAATCCTGAAATTTCCAAAAAGCAACAGGTAAAAATAATTTATTTAAGCTGAATTTTAAAGTAATCACATAAAAGGAAAGTACACTGTCTCTCATGTAACTTAACACCCTAGTTACATGGGGTGTTTTTTTTTTATTTCTATAAAAGCTGACAGAACCACTGTCACCATCTGTTCATCTAAATACATGCCGGATCAGTGAGATAAGTGTAAAGATCATAGCTTCAAGTATAGAGAGTAATGTATAATCACTCCATTTTTATGAGTTCTCAGATTCCACTGGACTTGTTTTATAAATGTATTAACGATCGTTACCATTACTATGTCAGTTACATCACAGAGTTTAGCCAAAATAGCAAAAATTCTGTGTATGCCACAGAGGATATTTTAATAAACTGTTAACTCATGGACGAAAGCTAATTTCGAGAAAGGTTTTGTTGACCTAATTTAGATAATAAGACATAAGATGTCTTCTTTTCATTCTCTAAGCAGGCCAGAGATCAACAGAAAGCCTTTAAGCCTACAACTTAAAGCTATTTCTACTTAAGAAAAACCTCCTCTTGAGGGAAAGATGGGAGAGGAATGTGGCCAAATCACCCAGCATAATGCCTTATATAAAATTACTGACCATAAAGTCTAGAAAGGACCTTACAGATCACTTAGTCCAACCCTTCGGCTGACAAGCCAAAGGCACGGAGAGATAGTTACTTGCCCAAGATTAGAGTTGGTTTTTCTGATTCTTCAGATTCATTGCCCCAAGTAAGAGTAACAACAAGAAGAGGGCTGCAGACCATGTCATAGCATGAACACTTGATGGAACTAAGGATGTTTGGCTCAAAAAAGAGAAGGCTTAAAAGACTGTACTAGCTATCTATAAGGATCACCATGTGGAAGGGAGATTTAAATTGTTTTTCTTAGCTCTGATGGTTAGAATCAAGAATGGTAATGAGATAATGAGATTCTGGCTTTATAAAAAGAAAAACTTCCTAATAACTAGAGTTCTCCATAACTGGGAAGGGTTGCATTAGAAGGTAATGAAGATCTGTGACACCATTATTCAAGTGGATCTGATCTTATCAATGTGGGCATTGCCTCCAACAACACAGAGTGCAACCAACTGGGACTACTGGATGTCCCTTCTTCTTGGGACATGCGTAGTCCAACTCATTTCTTCTCCTGTCAGATACTGGTCTGATGACATTTTTCACACTCCTTCTCTATACCAAATTTCAGCCTGCTCACGCACCCACTATACAACTTTCCACTGCCCATTGGGTGGTCCTCAACTTCAATTCTACGCAGACTGCAGTATTCCATGACTGGTAGCTGCACAGTTTCACTGGAAATATATCCATGTTCCCATATGCAATAGCTCACTCTCTTCCTCCTCCTGATCAGCTTTTAGCTCATCTCACAGTATCTATTCTAGATACTGGATGAGCTCTCAAGGTTGTCTAGTCTGTCATAGGCTGGTTTCATCCCTTGTTCATAAAGAGGCCAAATTCTTTTTCAGGCCAAACATCTTATGCCATTGTGAGCTCAGTCTCAGCAGAGGCAGGGTGACCACGTGTTGGGTAGGGTGTAATGAGGATCCTTCTTCAGGAACAGGTCAGACTAGATGACCCTCAAGGTTCATTCAGTCACCGAGCATTTGTCAAGTACCTCCTGCGTGCCCTCTCCTCACCAGGTGCTAAGGAAAAAAGCATAGAAATAGCACCACCCTTCCCAGCAAGGAGTTTCTTTTCTAAGGAGGAAGACAATGCAGACATGTAAGTCCATGCAGAACAAATATAAGGAAAAGAGACACAAAGTTCAATGTAATGTGGTCAGAAAGGGAAGGCCCTTTCAGTTGGGGTAGGGCTGAGGGATCAGGAACTGCTTCAAGTCTTGAAGGAAGAGAGGAATTCCACGAGGTAAAGGGGAAGAGGGACACATAGGAGGGAGACAGCCATTGGGAGGCCCTTCTAACCCTCAGGTTCTATGATTCTATAACACAGCCAGACCCTGCCTCTGCCTCTGCCACACTCACTCCACAACCTCTTTTCCTCTGAGGCATATAGAGGGCTGAGTCTGGAGGGAATCAGGAGGACCTAAGTTCAAATCCTGCCTCGTTTAATACAGAATTACTTCCTTCCCTCTCTCAAGGCACTCCATCACTGGCCCACAGGGACTATGACGCCTCAAAGAAACTGGTTTCTTGACTTACTAACTCACTTAACTTCCAAAATATACAGAGAAACCACATAACCCAGAGGAAAGAAGAGCACCATGAGTCCAGAGAGCGCTGGGTTTGAATCCTGCTCTGTTCCTGGTAGGATCCTGGACACGCCATTTCTCCTTATATGAGCCTCAGTTTTTTCATCTGGGGAATAATCATTCCTGTAGAATTTACTGAACAGGGTTACTGAGATATCAAATGAAACAAGTGCATAAAGCATATTGCTAACCTTAAAGTGCTATCTATGTTAGCTTTTATTAAGACACTTTCATAACATCACAAAGGTGCGAGTGAGCCCATCTCTCCATCACCCATCAATACTAATAAGCTGGTCTCTAAACTTGACCGTCCAGCTCTCAAATTTGCCTAAACCATGGGTGGGAAATGTGCAGCCCTGAGGCCACATGGGCCCGCTAGGTCCTCAAGTGTGGCCCTCTGGCTGAATCCAAACTTCACCAAACAAAGACGCTTGGATTCAAAGGGCCATGCTTGAGAACCTAGAGGACCCACGTGGTTTTGGGGCCGCAGGTTCCCTACCCCTGACCTAAACCTCCCTCCATGCCTGGAATGCACTCCCTTTTCTTCTATCTCCAAAAATCTTCATCTTCTTTCAAGGCTCAGCTTGGGTGCCCCCTGCTCTCTGAAGTCTCCTAGACCTCCTCAGGTGTTTGTGCTCACCCCCTCTTCATATCAGATTAACTTCCCTGTGAGCATGCTGTACCTCCCATAAAACGGAAGGGTCTTGATGGCAGGAACTGCTTCATTTGGGCCTGCATATCCCCCAAGCACTTTCCCAATGTCACAGAACCAGCATATGTCAGATGCACTTAATAAATTGTCTCCGTATAGCTTCAGTTATGGCAAGGATGTCAACACTAAAATTGTTCCATTCCTCCAGTCTATCAATTTACTGGGCAAAATTTTGACATTTAGAGTAGCAGGAGGTGAAGTTCATGTTTGAAGGAGGCCTAGAAACTCTGGGCTTTCTCCTTTCTCCCACCATTCTGCCATTATTGCTGCAGAAGAGGACCATAAGGTACCTAGCACCATTTTATCCATCTTACTCATTGCCATGGCCTGTGATTCATTACCCAGGGGCCATCCTGATGGTCATGAGCATCTCCACACTTAGCTAAGCTGGTCCACTGAGAGTGGGCTTAATCTGTCATCAGGCATAGACTGAAAACTTTCCTTGCCTCGTCAGATCTGATAGGGAAGGACCTCCACTGGCAGAGCTTTGGAGGGTCAGTTCCATGGCATGATGGAGTCCAACAGAAGCAGGAGTCCTGTTAAGTCTCCCAAAATATTCTATAGCTACAAACAAAATCCCAGATCCATGTGATTTCTAGTAGACAACCAAAACAGAATGCTTTCCCTCAGATATCTTTTGCATGCACAAGGGGGAGGAGGGCTCTACACCTATTTGTAACCCCTGTTCTTCCTGGACAACACAGTTCAAACCTGGTGGTAGGATCACAGATCTAGGGCTGGATCTCAGAGTCCAATCACCTCATTTTACAGATGAGGATACTGAGGCTGAGGGATCTTGCAGGATTATTGATCTGGAGTTTAAAGGCAACTTTGATGACCCTTAAGTTCAATCCTATCATTTTACAGACAAAGAAACTGAAGAACAGAGAAGTTAAGTGATTTACTCAGGACCAGAAAGCTGCCAAGAATTTGAACCCAAGCGTTCCTGACTTCAAGTCGTGTCCTGTATATTTGTTGACTGACAATCACGATGGCATGGTTAAGTGACTTTCCCAGGGTCACACAGTTACTAGGTGTCTGCAAGCAGGATTCAAACCCAGAACTTCCTGAATTCAAATCCAGCACCATAGCTATATTTGGGAGGAGGGGATAAGAGATTTACCAAAACATAAAAAAAACTATGAACAAGTTGAACACCACTTGTTCCATCCTTATTTCAATGCTCTTTTCAAAGAAAATGCCTGATACATTAGTAAATGAGATTAAGAGGTTTGCTATATTACCACTGCTCTTCTGCAATACATAAAGGTTCTGACAAAATGGTCCAAGATTCCAAGATTTCCTGCTCGATCTCTAGTACCAATATCTCCTTCCGTTGAGGCCAGCAACTTGGGGCTTTCTACTTCACTCACTTTTGAGCTGCTAAAAGAATAATCATCAGTATCTGCAGGTAAAACAAAAGGGTCAGTATTAAAGGGTTGATCATGTTCCCTGAAACATTCAGATACAATACTGCACCACAATGATTTAAAACAAAAAATGCCTACTATGGTATAGTAAACCATAATAATGGTAGGGGGCTTTCTCAAAACCTTTCAGCTCATTCCAATCTCAGTTCCATTTTTTTAATGTGTTCATTCATTCAATAATTGTTTTATTGGGTACCTATTTTGTACAAATCTATGCTGTGCTGAGCATGGGTTACAAAGATATCCAAGAGAGGGTCCCTAGCCACAAAGATTTTACAATTTGTCAGGGAAATTAATGAAAAGGTCCCTAAAAATAAACTTTTGGATTCTTCTCCTGAGATTAAAATCAAGGGAACACCAATTGCCCCCAGACACCATACAACAGGTCATCTGAAAGACCAAAGGGGAGGAACCTTCCCTTTTGTATCTCTTCTAGACTCACTGTATCAATCAGCCTTAAGTACATTTCAAGGAGACAATGAATGATTCAGGTGATAGTGATGGGTTTTGTGGCTGCTGGAGGTGCCCAGAAAGTCATAGGTCAACAAATATTTGTAAAGGATTTTATCTGGGCTAGGGGCACTATAGGGCATACAAGACCTCAGGAGTCTAAAACTCAGTGAGTGTGTGCTAGAAAGGTTCAAATTACATTGATTGACCCAGTTTTCAGATGAAGTTGGGGCCCTTTGTGCACTACTGAATTTGTAGTATGACTCCTGAATGGTGGAGATCATGCTAATGGGACACTAGCCACATGTCCACCCAAAAGGTACAAGGGACACATGGGCAGAGAACACTTCACCAATAAGATGCTTAATCTATAACTGGCTACATAACCTGTCCCTGATTTCTAGCTTGCCCTTCTACAGTCTGTGGAGACTTTCCTTTGGGAGAAATGCAGCTCCTCTCTGTTCCAAACTGAGTTCTCATCTTGCTCTCGGCTAAAGACCTTACTCACCCTAATATATACTTAGACATATTCTAATCTGCATAATTTCTATTTGCTATTTTACTTGGATAAATAGGTTTATTCTACTGTTCACTATTTGTCTTTTGTGTGGTTCTACTCCCTGCAGAGAAATGGGCCATGTCTCAGATTCCAGATCTCCATCCATAGCACTCATTACCCACATACATGTAGACACATCTACCTTATATGGAAATACACTATAAGGTAACCATACCCACATTTTCCCATGACTGGGCAGGGTTTAAATAAGCAATACAAATTAAAAATGCTATAGGAGTTTGGGGGAGAGATAACTGTGCTAAGGCAATTGGAAAATGTTCCAGTGATGACCTGAGCTGGGCACTGATAAATGGATGTAATTTGTATAGGTTGAATGGATGGCAAAGTATATTCTCTCTAGGCAGTAAAAAACAGCATGAACAGAGATACAGGGGCTGAAGGCATATGCCATATTTAGGGACAGGGAGTAGAGTCTGGCGAGGATCCCAGCCTCCCTTCATAGCCCAAGGAGGGGCATTCTACTCTTCCCTCAAAGCACTGTGTCAAAGCACAGAGAAGATTTCCCTGAGGTGTTAGCCTGGTCTCTGAGTTGGGTATTAGATAACCAGACTCATTAACAAGATCTAGCTGGTTTCAGTTTTCATCAAAGCTCTGAAAGAGAGGGAAATTTTAAGGCAATCAGAGCTCCATGTATTATGGTCCATATGCAGAAACCAGACATTTGTAAATGGGCTTGGCATCTGTGAAAACACAATAAAAAGAATGAAAGTGGATACCCCAATGGTTAATTGAAAAAAAATCCAATTTAAAAAGTGGGAATACATATTGTGACATGACTATAGCAAAAAAAAAAAAAGCACAGGGTATAAATAAAAGTTAAAAATAAATTGCTTTTTTAAAACTTTTGCTCTCAAATAAGAAAAAACCTAAAAATACAGAAACAGTCACACCAACAGGTTCATGTAGTAACTGCCAAGATGACAGGTATATATACCATATGAGATGCTATACAATATATACCATATAGATGCTATTTCTAACACAAAAGGCACAGGGGGGATGGCTGAGGAGCTGGAAGAGGAGCCAGCTTTCATAGCCCTAGGTATTCTGAGCCATCTCAGTCCATAATGGCCTTTGGAGTGTTTCCTAAGCCAAGTTAGCCAGCAGGGTTTGGGGACCAGAAGCTCTTAGATGCTTTCCCAGAGGGTAGGTTTGCTGGCAGTACACAGACACAAAAGGCTTAAAGTACCCCAGGAATTCATCCTCTCCAGCACTGGCACCAGGCTGAGCTAAAGCCTCCCCACTCCAGTCTGACTCCTCTCTACCTTAGCAGAACCCTGAGGCAATTCTGAAGGTCAAGTGACCTGGCCCAGACTGGCTGGCTGTGTCCTTGTGGCTCAGATACATAATCTGACAAGAACTGAGCCTACTCAGATGTGGACCTTCCCAGCATCCACAGCCCTGCTCTTCCTGGTCTTCGTATTCCTATTGCCTTCCTTTGTTGTTCTATTCAGGATGCTCACCCCAATCCATACTGTCCTTGTGAAGGTGGACAGACATCTGGGATCAAATTCCCAATCTGGACACCACCACCTTGCTGCTACTTCTGCTAATTCAGAACCAGGCCCTGCAGTATACAAACCTCCCAATATCACCCTCATCTCAGACCATCACACTAATATCAACTATTAGGTGATAAATAAGACTGAATTAAATACAGAAATTTGGGGCAATCCTAAAGAATGTTATCATTTTATCTACCTGAAACATTGGTCTTTCTTGTTTTGCTTGAAAGCAGGAATTCAAGCATTGCTTTGTAATTTTCCCCATTAACATTTTCCTCCACTAACAAAGTCCCAGAATTGTAGAATGAGAATGTATCAGGGTCCAAACTTCGGAAGCTGGAGAGATAAGATAATAGCATTAAAAGTCAGCAGAAGCCAAATGCAATGAAATCTTGTCAAAGGTGGGTCTATCTTCATTTTTTAAATGTCCATGAGTGGAAGATTCAAAAGCAAGACAGCAGCAATAAGTTTGGTTAATCAGCAAGTATAATTACAAACCTGGGGGATAGTGATCTGCTAAGGAATTGCCCTCTTGTGATGGTCCTGTTTCTCTTATCTTGTAATTATGGGTTTTTATTTCACTCTAACCCCTCCTGGATCACTGCCTTGTCATGGTGGAGGGGCTTGTGAAAATGAATGATGAAATGAAACCATGAGCTATGCCAATCAGGGTTACCAAAGATATTCAGATCAAAGTGGAGAATTCTGAAAAAAGGTGATCTACTGGAGAAGGAAATGGCAAGTCATTCCAGTATCTCTGCCAAGAAAATTCCATGGACAGTATTAAAATGATAAAAAGATGACACCAGAGTACCCCTCAGGTCAGAAGGTGTCCAACACACTACTGGGGAAGAGCAGAGGGAATTACAAGTAGCCCCAGTACTGATGAAGCAGCCGGGTCAAAGCCAAAAGGAAGCTCAGCTGTGGATACGTCTGGTGGCAAAAGGAAAGTCCAATATTGCACAGGAACCTGGAATGTAAGCTCTATGAACCAAGTCAAACTAGATATGGTCAATCTGGAGATGGGAAGATTAAATATTGACATCTAAGGTTTCAGTAAACTTAAATGGACAGGAATGGGCCAATTTAATTCAGGTGGTCGCTACATATACAATCCCTTAGAAGAAACAGAGGAGCCCTCAGAGTCAATAAAAGGGTAAGAAAAGCAATCTTTATTTATAATCTCAAAAGTGACCAAATGACACCTGCTTGAATCCAAGGCAAACCAGCCAACATCACAGTAATACGAGTCTATTCTCCAACCACTGGCAAAGAAGAGGACAAAGTTAATCAGTTCTATGAAGACCTACATCTTCTAGAAATGACATTTTATTTTGTTTTTGGTTTGGTTTTTTTTGCTTTTTGGAGGGCATTTGGGGTTAAGTGACTTGCCCAAGGTCACACGGCTAGTAAGTGTTAAGTGTCTGAGGCCGGATTTGAACTCAGGTCCTCCTGACTCCAGGGCCAGTGCTCTACTCACTGTGCCCCCTAGCTGCCCCTAGAAATGTTGCATTCATCATAAGGGATTGGAATACTAAAGTAGGAAACCAAAAGATACGTAAAATGACAGGCTAGTTTGGTTTTGGAGTACAAAGTGAAGCAGGGTAAAGACTAATAGAGTTTTGTCAAGATAACTTGTAGGTCATAGCAAATACTCTTCAATAACACAAAAGGTGACTTGCCATGGACTTCACCAGATGGTCAAGATCAAAATTGGATTGATTATACATATTGCAGGCCAAGGTGGAGAAGATCTATACGGTTAGTTAAAACAAGACCTGAAGCTGACTGTGGCTCAGATCATGAGTTTCTTATTGCAAAATAACATTTAAATTGAAGAAATCAGGGGAAACCATCAGACCATATAGGTATGACCTAAATAACATCCCTTATGAATATGAAGGCAAGGTGATGAAGAGATTTAAGGAATTAGATCTGGAATACAGAGTAGCTGAAGATTCACATTATGGTACGGGAGGCCGCAACAGAAAACATTCCAAAGAAAAAGAAGAGCAAGAAAGCAAAATGTCTTCTGATAAGGGGAAAAGGAAAGCAAAAGGTAAAGAAGAAAGGGGAAAGTATACCCAACTGAATGCAGAATCCCAGAGAACAGCAAGGAGAGATAAGGAGGTTTTCTTAAACAGACAATGCAAAGAAATAAGAGAAAATAATGGAAGGGAAAAGACAAGTGATCTCTTCAAGAAAATAAGAGCTAGGGGCTCTACGTGGTGCAGTGAATAGAGCACCGGTCCTGGAGTCAGGAGGACCCGAGTTCAAATCCGGCCTGACACTTGACACACTTACTAGCCATGTGACTTAAGTCAAGCCACTTAAGCAAGTCACTTAAACTAGCCATGTGACTTAAGTCAAGCCACTTAAGCAAGTCACTTAACCCCAACTGCCCTCCAAAAAGCAAAAGAAAAGAAAAGAAAAAAAAGAGCTATCAAGGGAATTTTTCATGCAAAAACAGGCATGATAAAAGATAAAAACAGTACAGACTTAGCAGAAATAGAAGAAATAAGGAAGAGATGTCAAGAATATGCAGAAGAATTAGATGAGAAAGATCTTAATATCATCAACCACAATGGTGTAGTTACTGATCCAGAGCCAGACATCCAGAAGAGTGAAGTCAAGTGGGCCTTAGGAAGCCTTGCTAATAATAGGACTAGTGGAGCAGACAGAATTCCAGCTGAGCTATTTAAAATCCTAAAAGATGATGATATTAAAATACTGCACTCAATATGCCAGCAAATTTAGAAAACTCAGCAGAGGAAAAGATCAGTTTATTTCCCTATCCTAAAGAAGGGCAGTACCAAAGAATGTTCAAATTACCAAACAACTACACTATTTCACATGCAAGAAAGGTTATGCTTAGGATTCTGCAAGCAAGGTTTCAGCAAAATAAGAACCAAGAATTAGCAGAAGTGCAGGCTGGTTTTCAAAGAGGCACAGGAACTAGAGACCAAATTGCCAACATTCACTGGATTATGGAGAAAACAAGGGAGCTCCAGAAAAAAAAAATATCAATTTCTGCTTCATTGACTACACTAAAGCCTTTGACTGTGTGGACCACAACAAAATGTGTCAAGACTTCAAAGGGATGGGAGTATGAGATCATCTTACTAGTCTCCTGAGGAACCTGTATGAAGATCAAGAAGCGACAGTTGAACTGAACATGAACAACTGATCAGTTTAAGATTGAGAAAGGAGTATGACAAGTCTATATATTGTCACCTTATTTATTTAACTTATATGCAGAATATATCATGTGAAATTCTAGGCTGAAGGAACAAAAAACCAGAACTAATGTTGCCAGAAAAAGTATCGACAATCTCAAATATGCAGATGATACCACCACTCTGATGACAGAAAGTAAAGAAGAATTAAAAAGCCTCTTGATAAGGGTGAAAGTAGAGAGTATAAAAGCTGGCCTGAAGCTTAAAATTAAAAAAAAACAAAGGTCTTGGCAACTGGTCCCATCACTTCCTGGCAAACAGAGAGAGAAGAAATGGAAGCAGTGTCGGATTTTATATTCTTGGGCTCAATGATCAATGCAGATGGCAACTGCAGCCATGAAATTAAAAGACACTTGCTCCTTGGAAGGAAAGCTATGGCAAATCTGGATGGCATATTAAAAAGTAGAGACATCACCTAGCTGACAAAGGTCCCTATGGTCAAAGCTATGGTTTTTTTCCAGTAGCGATGTATGGTTGTGAGAACTGGACTATAAGGAAAGCTGAGCACCCCACAACTGATGCTTTCAAATTGTGGTGCTTGAGAAGACTTTTGAGAATCCCTTGGACAGCAAGGAGATCAAATCAGCCAGTATTTAAAGAAATCAATTCAGTTTATTCACTGGAAGGTCAAATACTGAAACAGAAGCTTAAATACTTTGGTCACACAATGAGAAGATAGGACTCATTGGAAAAGACCCAGATGTGGAGAAAGATGGAAGGTAAAAGGAAAGAGCGGTAGCAGAGGATGAGATGGATAGAGGTGCCATGGAAGCAATGAACATGAGCATGGACAGACTTTGGGGGATAGTGGAGGACAGAAGAGCCTGGAGTGCTGTGGTCCATGGGTCACAAAGAGTCAGACACAACTGAACAACCACAAAATTTCACATTAGAAGCAGGGAGCACATGGGATCTTAGATCTAAAATGTCTTTCAAGAGGGTTCAAATAGAGAAAGTCATGGCCAGGTAGGAAAATGTGAAGGAAGCCGTTCATTGTTTGGAAGCCTAGGAATCATTTTGTTGCTATGCTGGTGGCTGCTGTTTTTTCATAGCATCCAAAATACACACAAACCATGTTGATGTGGGTAATGTCATTTTACATGGAAAATGCTCCATACCTCAGCGTATTTTGTGAACTGCAAACTTTCATCTTCTTCCGCTCTGCAAGTTTGATTTTGAATAAGCTGAAATGAGCATATGCCAAATGTACATTCATCTGAGCTCTCCAGGGTAACTCCTCAATAAATAATTGGTGCAATCTTTTTCTTTTTGTATAGCGAACCACTTTTGGGGACAAGAATTCCATTAGGATTTTTAAAGCTACTTTTCTAACGTCAGCTCTTTTAAATCTGGAGAAAGAAGTGGGGATTTTAAATAAATAAATATTAAGACCAGATGAGAGAAAAATAATAATACTTTGTGCAAAATACATTCAAAAATTCTTATTCTGGCTTGATGGTAATTAAACTATTTGACCATTTCCTTGGAGTCAAAGCACTAGATACTATAAATACCACAAAAATACTATAAAGAAATAGCAATAGCTATAATACCAGATTCCACACAGATGGAAATGCAAGATATCCAGAGACATATCCTCAAAAGACTAAATGACAATTAAAGAAATTTTCAAGTATTAACACTAATACAAATAATTACAAAGTCAAATTTAAAGATAGATAACACTGAAAAAAAGTTTTTTAAAAATTATGGGAAGGGGGCGGCCAGGTGGCACAGTGAGTAAGAGCGCCAGCCCCAGCGTCAGGAGACCCAGGATCAGTTCCAGCCTCAGATACTTGGCACCCACACAAAATAACTGGCTGTGTAACCTTGAGCAAGTGACTTAACCCCAATTGCTTAAAAAAAAATAATTGTTAGTCAGCAAAAATTAAAATATGCCTTTAAAAATCAGTAGAGGGCAGCTAGGTGGCACAGTGAATAGAGCACAAGCCCTGGAGTCAGGAGGACCTGAGTTCAAAACCAGCTTCAGACACTTAACACTAACTAGCCGTGTGACCTTGGACAAGTCACTTAACCCCAATTGCCCCTCCCCCCAAAAAAAGCAGGAAAAAAAATCAACAGAAAATACCAAAGAAAATTACTGCTATGGGGAATTTAATAGAAAACCTGAAATAATAAATCAAATCAACTAACAATACTAACAGCAGAAAAGAGAATTATGGACAACCATGGAAAAATCACTGATCCAGTTAGTTGGAAAACATACAGAACTAAGTGATGGATCCAAATGATAGATCACAATGTGGCAATTTCAGAAATGCTGACATCTCAGAAATTTTAGGAAAATACAGGAGTTTTAATACAAAATTCCAGAAAATCAATGGAAATTTCCCAGAACTAGCCAAAGCAATTTTAAATGTGCAAATGGAAAGGATTCATAAGTTCTCAAAAGGAAAGAACCCAAGGTTCAATATTCTTAGACACATTATAATCAATCTCCAACATTAAAATAAGAGAGAAAAAAATTCTGTCTACCAGTAAAAAATAAAAGGTTGCCTTTATATTATATCACATATACATATATAATATACCATTAAAATTAATCAGGATCATAGAGAACTTCTCAAGGGCAGAGGATAATAAGAAAAGCTAAAATATAATTTATACAAGATAAAGAAGCTGAGGACACAAAGTCAGAACAATCTACCCAGAAAATCCTCATGATGCTGTTTCAAGGAAAGAGATGGACAGGCACCAAAAAAGCAACTCAACTTTCCTAGGTTTGGAGAAAGGTACAGACCCCTTAAGTCTTCCACAAGACACAACAAGCCTCCCATTCAAAAAGATAAGTGTTTAAAGCAAGTGAGCCTTCTCAAATAAACCAATTACTAACAACGTAAGAATTCTCGGGATATATTAGAAATGAGAGAAAAAACGAAAGCCCTTTAAGGCTGTGGAAGGAGGAGAAATAGAAGAAGGGGGAAAGGGAATGAGATTGAGGCAAGCCCCAAACACACACTTATCTTTGAACAATGAGAAGATGAAGTTAAACATGCCCACATAGTCTAATGGGAGAAAGGGACTTATTTTTTTCCAAGTAGCTTTGTTAAATTTGAGTTAACAACAGAAATAATAAGTATAACATAAGGTGTATTCCCTTCCAAATGAATTTGTAAAAGGTAATGCTAACAATTGTAGAGTTAAATGAAAATGGATGAAACTTTTCAATAAAAACCAGAAGAAAAAAATAATAAAAAATCATTGCCTTGGAGAAAAGGAACATTTTAAAATCAAGTGAGTTGAATAAATTACTAGAAACAAAATCAACAGGTTTGCTTATACTCAGATAAAAGAACTGTCCACAACAACAACAAAAAGAAAAGTAGCTAAAATAGACAAAAGAAATAGATATGGGGAAAATATTTCTGGTATACATCTCTAAATCTACAATATATACATATATTTATATCATATATATATTTAACTATGTCTCAGATCAATGTCTGAAACCCAGAATTTATTAAAGTTTGGTAGGTAAATTATAAGACAAATACACAGCCTCTCAATGGAGCAATGGTCAAAGGATATAAATAAGCAATTTTCCCAGGAGGAAAAAAATCACATTTAAAGATAATAAAATTCCCTTATACTCAGAAAAATGTAAATAAAGAAAACCAAAAGATATCCCCATATGACCACTAGAATAACAATGATAAGAAAAAATAAGAAAATCTTAATGTGGGTAGAATTGTAGGGGAACAGATACTCTGATACATTGTTGGTGGGAATGATGCAAACATCAATTAATCAATATTTATGGAGCACCTACTATGTGCAGTCACTTTGAGGAGCAACCTATGAATATAAAATGAATCACAAAACTAAGGATCCCTTTTGAACAAGTAACTCCTTGAATAACCTTTACCCTCCAAATATTATAAAGAAAACTTTGGGATGGCTAGGTGGTGCAGTGCATAGAGCACTGGCCCTGGAGTCAAGAGGACCTGAGTTGAAATCTGGCCTCAGACACTTAACACTTACTAGCCATGTGACCTTGGGCAAGTCACTTAACCC
>NW_027185889.1:17095192-17240158 GCF_028583685.1 Petaurus breviceps papuanus | reverse complement strand
AGAAGAAGAAGAAGAAGAAGAAGAAGAAGAAGAAGAAGAAGAAGAAGAAGAAGAAGAAGAAGAAGAAAACCTATTATTAGTCCATACCTAACCCAGCCCCACTTACTCAAACTATGCTTCACTTTCCTGCCATACTTGCACTCTCCCCATGGGACAACCAGGTCCCAGCCTGGGGCAATAGTGCCTTCAGCAGTGGTAGTTCATTAAATTTAGGGCAGCCCAAACAACTTGAGTAACCTTCACAGATGTCTTCTTTCTGTGCTGACAACACTTCTGTCCACCTTGGGCTCTTGGAATGGTAATCAAATCCATAAAATGTGTGTCAATCAATCACCCTTTCAATCCACTCATAATCTATCTCTGAGATTCCCAGTCCAAAACCTCTTTCCTTGGCTACAACTCCCTACTTGGAATGTTTTGTTAAGAATGTAAGCCCCGATGGTGGAGTAGAAAGATGACTTCCATGCAGCTCCCGCTTCCACCTCCTCCAATTCATGTAAAAAATGACTCTAAACAAACTTTGGAGCTACAGAACCCACAAAATGATAGAGAGAAGTTAACTTTCCGCTGAAGACAGTCCAGCAAGCTGGCAGGAAGGGGACAGCACAACTCTCTGAGAGCTAAGCCCAGCCCCTCACAAGCCCGAGGTTTTAGCCTCAGGGTGGTCACCAATCAGCTGCCGGCTAAAGGGACTTCAGATGACCAGCAGCTGTGGCGGTTTCCAGAATTATCAACCCATAGATGCTAAGGACAAAGTGAGAGGTCAGTGGAGTGTGGACTTTGGGAACTGGGAGTCTGGGAGTGTGATCTGGCCTTTGCCCCCTGGAGGGAGAAGTGGCCTAGGCGTGGTGGCCGCCATGTGGTTGCTTCAGAGCTCCTGGCCTGAAGACTGTAGGGGGAACAAACCATCAGTCTGAGGGGTAACTACTCTTGCTTTAACCTGATTGGATCTGGATTGCTGTCTAAGGTGGAGGTCCTGGGGTGCATGAGTAATGTGGCAGAGCCAGTGGAGGCTTCTGAGAGGGCAGCCAACTAATAGCTCCAGAAGCTGAGAAAACCCCCGCCATTTGGGACAAAGCTTCCCTCTCTGGTAGCAGAGTTCTGCTGCAAAAAAGCTCAAAAGTTAAGTAATTGAGTGGCAACATGAGCAATCAAAGGAAGCAAAGCAAGCAGAGCAATCTGAATATATACTCCTATTTTGGGGACAAGAAGTTTCAAAGCATGGAACAGGAGGAAGAAAGCAAAGTCAGAACTCCTGCACCAAAAGACTCCAAGAAAAATATGAGCTTGTTACAGGCCATAGAAGAGCTGACGAAGGATTTTGAAAACCAAATAAGAGGAGTGGAGGAAAAATTGGGAAGAGAAATGAGAATAATGCAAGAAAATCATGAAAAGAGAGTCAACAACCTGACTGAAAAAAATAACACCTTAAAAAATAGACTAACTCAAATGACAAAAGAGACTCAAAAAGGCAACGAGGAGAAGAAAGCCTTAAAAAGCCAAATTTGCCAGACGCAAAAAGAATCTCAAAAGCTCACTGAAGAGAATCACTCCTTCAGAATTAGACTGGAGCAAATGGAAGCTAGTGACTTTATGAGAAATCAAGATAGTATGAAACAGATCCAAACAAATGAAAAATAGAAGGCAATGTGAAATATCTCACTGGAAAAAACACTGACCTGGAAAACAGATCCAGGAGACATAACTTAAAAATTATTGGATTACCTAAAAGCCATGACCAAAAAAAGAACCTAGAAATCATCCTTCAAGAAATTTTCAAGGAAAACTGCCCTGATGTCTTAGTACCAGAGGGAAAAATAGAGCCTGAAAGAAACCACCACTCACTTTCTAAAAATGATCCCAAAAAGAAAACTCCTAAGAATATTATAGTCAGGTTCTGGAGTTCCTAGATCAAGGAGAAAATATTACAAACAGCCAGGAAGAAACAATTTGAATACTGTGGAAACACAATCAGGATAACCCAGGATCTGGCAGCTTCTACACTAAGGGATCAAAGGGCTTGGAATATGATATTCCAGATGTCAAAGGAGCTGGGATTAAAACCAAGGATCACCTACCCAGCAAAACTGAGTATCATATTTCAGGGGAAAATATGGTCATTCAATGGAATAGAAGACTTTCAGGCATTCGTGATGAAAAAAACAAGAGTTGAATAGAAAATTTGACATTCAGATACAAGAAGCAAGAGAAACATGAGAAGGTAAACAGGGAAAAGAAATCATAAGGAACTTATCAAAGTTGAACTATTGACATTCCTACATGGAAAACCAATAATTGTAACTTATGAAACTTTTCTCAGTATGAGAATAGTTGAAGGGATAGAAATGTGTGTATGTATGTATATATATATGTGTGGGTGTATACATATATGTATACATACACATATATGTATGCATACATATGTATATATGTATATATACATACATATATGTCTGTATAGGAGGATATATGGCATATGAATATATATGTGGGTATGTGTATATATGTGTGCAGGTATACATAGACAGAGGGCATAGGACCAATTGAATAGAAAGGGATGATACGTAAAAGGTAAAATTGAGAGGTGAGAGAGGAATATAATGAGAGGAGATGGGGAGAGACAGAATGGGTTAAATTATCTCATATAGAAGAGGCAAGGAAAAACTATTACAATGGAGGGGAAGAATGGGAAGGCAAAAGGGAATGGGTCAACCTTATTCTCATTGAATTTGGCTTAGGGAGGGAATGACATACATACTAAATAGGGTATCTCGCCCTACAGGAGAGTAGCAGGGAAGGGTATGAGAGGGGGGATGATGGAAGGGAGAGTAGGCTGGGGGTGGGGAGGAAAGTTGGAAGCACTCACTTTTGAAAAGGGACAGGATCAAAGTAGAGAATAGAACAAGTGGGGGGTGGGATAGGATGGAGAGAAATATATCCACTATAGAAATATTTTGCAGAGCTACACATGTACAACCTATATTGAATTTCTTATCTTCCCAGTAAGGGTGGGTGATGAAGGAGGAAGGGAAAGAATCTGGAATTCAAAGCTTTGAAAATCAAAAGTTTAAAAATATTTATTATTATTATTATTTTACATGCAGCTGGGAAATAAGATATATAGGCTCTGGAGCACAGAGATCCTCCATGCCCTACTAGAAAGTAAGAGGGGGGATGGGGGAAGATATAGGAGAGACCAGATTGTGGGAGGGGATATTCAGTGGGATCACTGTTTTGGGGTGGTGGGTAGGGGGGAAATGGGGAGAAATTTTGTAACTCAAAATCTTGTGGAAATGAATGATGCAAACTAAAAATAAACATGAAATTTAATTTCAAAAAAAGAATATAAGCCCCTTGAGGGTAAGGGCTGTCTAATTTTTTATTTGGATCCTCAGTGCTCAGCAAAGTGCCTGGTACTTAGTAATTAATATCAATCTCAAACTACTCATAGCTGTACTATGTATTTGTACATAGATGTACAAAAATACTCACTCATACTACTTATTTGGTTTTTTATTTTGTTTTGCTTTTTGGAGGCCAATTGTGGTTAAGTGACTTGCCCAAGGTCACACAGCTAGTAAGTTTGTCAAGTATCTGAGACAGGATTTGAACTCAGGTCCTCCTGACTTCAAGGCCAGTGCTCTATTCACTGCGCCACCTAGCCGCCCCCTCATATTACTTATTTGTAATAGAGAAAAATAATTAAAAACATGTTGAATGACTGGAGAATGCTGCATAAATTATAACTCATTCATTCAACAGAATAATATGATGGAATAAAAATGAGAGGCATAAAAACAAAGAAGGAAAGACTTCTATTAAATAATTATAAAGTGAGATTAGGAGAACCATATAGCTCAACTGCAAATATATCTCATAAAGCAAACAAAACTCAAAGCACCATAACCTCAGCCAGACTTGAGAAGGATCAAAGAGAAAATGATTTCTTATATGTTTGTTTTCTGGCACTTTGTTTGGTTCTACCCTTTTAAAATGATAAGTTTTATTAAGATTCTTTTCTACCGATTTTATGTTTATTTGGTTATTTGCCTTTGAAAATAGTTTCTATTTTTGTAATAATTTTTAAAATTATTTTAAAATTTTAATTAATTGTAATTAACTAATAAAAATTAATTTTAAAATTATATTAAAAACACTAAGTGAATGTGTGAGATTTTTTACAAATGTGTTAAGTAACACATTTAATCAACTGTTGAGATCAAACCTTGAAAATCTGTAACTAGCAAATGTTCACATTCAACAACTAAGTCCTACATTAAACAAAATACAAACAATGAAAGCAACAAAAATGTTCTATATTTATTCACTACTCACTATTTATTCACTACTACAACAACTTCTAATAGGAAAAAACTATAAAGAAATTGTATGCTCACGGGTTGGAGAATGGATGTAGAAATAGAGTCACTGATATAATGGAATGATGGGATGCCATAAAAATAAGAAAAATGTGTACAATCATGAACAGTTTGGTACTATTAACCAAATGAAATGAAAAGGTAAAAAATTGTCCTACATATAAGTTAGATATTAATATATGTAAAAATATAGAAATTAATAGATATTAGAGTGACATTAGACAGATGAAACTCACTAACTTCATTAAATATATGCTGGATATTAGACAATTAATCCCATTAATGTCCAGTATCAGTTATTGTTAGAGACAGAGGGTCAGAGATTTCAAATGACTTTATTTCTACTACAAATGTCCAAGTATTCTATTTTTATTTGGCTCCCAGAGGATAGTTAATTCCTGTTTAAAATCCTTAATAGCATTTCAACAGCATTTAGACTCTCAGTTGACTAAGGAATCAGAAGGAGCTGCCCACAGCAGGTTAGCTTTCACTGGCCTGGTAGAAATAAACTGAACTATTCCTCTGTGCCCAAACCTCAAAGTGAGTCAGCTCCTCGGACATGGCTACACCAAGGTAACTGAAGACAATTCTGGAATGGACATTTAACTATCTATATAACCTTGGACATGTCCCTCAGTGTCTTGGGCCCCAAAGAGTTGGGCAAAATGAGATCTGTGATACTTTGGTGAACACAAACAGAATGTGCCTGTCATTGCTTCTGCAGGACATGAGACATCTCAGACTCATCACAAACCCAAAAGGTCCCCTACAGGGTTAGGAAGCCAGTCTAACCAAGGGAGAGACAGGAGGCAGAATATGCTGGGCAAGTCAAACTACCATCGCCGTACTACTTTGACCACCATGTCCCCTCGTATCCAAAAGAGATAGCCCAGGACTTTGTACTCAAGAGCCTTGGGAATAGAAGTGTTCTCCAGATAACTGCCTCAGTTTACTGGCCCTGAAGCCATCATTGAGGGGAACAATCACTACAGAAAAGGGCCCCTCTTTCTTTCCACCTGTTGACCAACTGTCCCCAATGTCTAGGCAAAACCAAGAGGCCCAGGAGATGGAGGCTGCCCTTCCTCTCCCACCTGTATTTATCCCAAACACCAACAAGATACAAAGTCCTGCTTTCAGTCTAGCCCCAACAGGTATCATCCTAGGCAGTAATCCCTGTGGAGGGACAGCCCAGCCACCGCTCCTGTAGCCACAGCTGCTGAAGACCCAGAAAGGGAAGCTCTAACCGTCCAACTCCATGGTTCTGTCCAAATTGGCTCAACATCAGAAACTGACAGGGTCTCTTGAGTGGAGATTACATTCAAGAAAAGCCATGGCTATTTGCTTTGGTGCTGCACCTCAAGGACCATGGCACAATTCCATCTGACTTGTAAGGGAAAACTCCTGTGCCTTGTCTCTCTCATTAGAATGTGCACTCCTAGACAGCAGGGGCCATCTTACTCCTCAGAAATTAGTACAGTTTTGCACACAGTAAGCACTTCATAAATGCTTTTGTCGTTCACTCACTAAATCCTTTTCTTGGTACCAAATAACACTGCTCTTGGCAATAACTATGTAACTAGCAACTAGCACAAGACCAAAACTCAAACACCAGCACTGTAATCTGTTATTCTTTGCTTAAATATCTTACCTGCTTAAAGTCACAGAACAGAGGAGAAAATACCTCTCCCATCATTGTCTTATACAGAACAATCGGCTCCTATCAGTCCACACAAGGAGCTTGTTTATTTGTGAAAACACCACATTGGAGATTCAGACTCAGATATTTCTCTGAATCTTATGTTATTGCTATGCTAGCTGAATTATGTGATTTCATACAAGGAATAAAGAATTGTGTGTAAGAATAAGAGAGAGAAGAAAGAAGAAGAGGAGAAAGGGAAGGAGGGGAGAGAGAGACAGAAAAAGGGAAGAAGAGGAGGGAGGAAGTGAGGGGGGGAAGAGAACAGACACACAGGGTGTTAGAGCTTTACCAGCTTAAAGATGCACGAAGACTTTTGGGACACCCAGCATTTAGGCCTGATTTTTTTATTATAATGGTATAGGGAGAGAAGCTCTCCTATAAGTGCCAAGGATCACTAAAACTCTGTAGCTTGAGTCTTAAGAGTTACCTGGGGCACTGTAGTTAAGTGATTTAGCTAGGGTCACACAATGAGCATAAATCAGAAGGTACAACCTGAGTTACTCTTGGTCTTCCCCAATTCAAGGCCCAACCCCCTACACTAGGGGCTAAAATTCATAATAACACAGGAAAAAAAACTGTATCTATCTCTAAAATGCTGAATACATATAAGACAAACAAGCACTATAGAGCTTGTTACCTTTTAAATTCTCTATAAAATATGTTAATATCAAAAGACATGTATAATTTAGAGGCTCAGAAAGACCAGCTAAAAAAATGTCGACCAGTACCCTAACACAAATGCTCTTAGACCTATAACAAGTGCAACCACTTTCAAAGTTTACAGACAAGAAAAACCAATATTTCATCGTATAAGTAAAATGATTCAGGATTTATATGACTCAGAAAACAGAAAAAAAAAATTTTGGATAAATGAACTTACTTTTCCAGATCTGACAATTCTAACAGTGACGGGTGCTTGCTAAAATACTCTTTCAGAGCACCTTTTTTCTTAGATTTTATCTTCACAGGTTGTATCTCTGTGGCCTTGGGAGAAGACAAAAACAGCCAATTATGGTACAGATTAAACAAATTCTCAATAGAGTGACTTGGGCACATTTTTAAAGCTAATTTATGATAGGCAGCTAGGATCCATTGTTTTCATAGTACAACAAAACAGAGGTTGACATCAAAAATGTTTTCCCCCTTTGACCCAGCAATACCACTTTTAGGACTGTATCCAAAAGGGATCATAAAAACAGGAAAAGGGCCCACATGTACAAAAATATTTATAGCAGTTCTTTGTGTGTTGGCAAAGAATTGGAAATGGAGGGGATGCCCAACCCTTGAGGAATGGCTGCACAAGTAGTGGTATATGATTATGATGGAGTATTGTTGCACTATAATAAAGGACAAGCGGGATGATTTCAGAAAAGCCTGAAACTGATGCTGAGTGAAAGGAACAGAATCAGAACATTGCACACAGTTATAGCCACACTGTGTGATGACTGACTGTGACAGACTTAACTCTTCTCAGCAAGCAAGGACCTAAGACAATTCCAAAAGGCTAATGATGGAAAATGCTATCCACATCCAGAGAAATAAATGGGGACTCTGAATGTGGATGGAAGCATATTATTTGCTCTCCTTTTCTTTTGCTGTTTTGTTTCTTCTTTCTCATGTTTCTTCCCATTAGTTCTATCCTTCTTTACATCATGACTAATGTGAAAATATGTTTAATATGAATGTATATGTAGAGCCTATATCAGACTGTATGCCCTGTTAGGGAGGGGGGAGAAGAGGATAGGAGAGAAAATTCAAAATCTTATGGAAGTAAATGTTGAAAACTAAAAAATTATTATTTAAAAAAGTGTTTTCCAAAATTCCATATTTGGCAAAAAAAAAAAATCTGCTGTAGTATGGAGAAGGGATTAGATCTGCATTGCTTGGCCCCAGAGGGTGGGCTGAGAAATAATAGAAAGCAGCTAAGGCAGATTTTGACTCAATACCAGGACAAACCTCCTAATTATTTTGTTGTTGAGTCAGTTTTCAGTCGTGTCTGACTTTCTGTGAACTCATTTAGGGCTTTCTTGGTAGAGATACTGGAGCAGTTTGCCATTTCTTTTTCCAGCTCATTTTACAGATGAGGAAACTGAGGTAAACAGTTAAGTGATTTGCCCAAGGTCACAAAGCAAGTAAGTGTGGGAGGCTGAATTTGAACTCAGATGCTTCTGACTCTAGGGCTGGTATTCTATCTGCTGCATCACCTAGCTGCCATAATTATTAGAGCTGTCCAAGAGAGGTCTGGACTTGGCAGGATGATGAAGTTAGAAGGAATCAGTCGGATACCTTCCACACACAAGACCATCTCTAGCACCTCTCCATCCAGGGGGAATCTCCCTCTCCTCAACTCAGACTGTGTTCTGGGTCTCCCACTGGGAAGCCTATGTCCCTGTTGTATGCTTCTCCCAGTAAAAATAATCAGCAAGACAATACATGAAATTAGAGATCTGTTTGGGTAGAGAGAGTCTCTTCCCCAGAAGATCACACATGGATGTGAATGAAAAAGAAAAAAACATAATTAAAGAGCCATAAAGAGTTGTTTTTGTAACTAAACTTAGATGAAATTCAGAAGGAACAGAAAAAGAGGAGGGTCCTGGAGAGGGATAAGTGAGGGTTGAGCTGTAATTGAATGCAATGAAACAACCACCAAAACCTGAAAATAAGTTCGAGCGAGGCTCGAAGAGGCTCCCTACAGAAGTGTCAGGAAGATACACAGTCAGCTTTCTGGAAGTCAGAAACCTGGGGGGATGCCCAAAACACCCTCTAATAATGGATTAGGGATAAACATTGGGGTAAAAGCACCTGGTCCTAACTAATGTACACGATCAGGTCACAGTACCCCATGGGAGTAGGTCACATTTCTGTATTAGTTATTACTACAATATGAGAAAGAGAAAGAAGGACAGAAGGAAGGACGGAAGGAAGGAAGGAAGGAAGGAAGGAAGGAGGGAGGGAAGGGAGGAAAGGAGGAAAGTATGGAAAAAAGAAAGAAGAAAGGAAGGAAGGAAGGAAGGAAGGAAGGAAGGAAGGAAAAAAATTCAGAACTAAGCTTATTTACCACCTCAACAAAAGAAACACTGATGTGTATTATTGTACATAATGATAATGTTATACCTACACTAGTTATAAAAGTGTCACTTCAAGAAATGTATACACCTATAATGAATTTAAATAGATTTACTACCTTCCCCCTTTTGACATTACAAGTTATATTTTATTTTATTGCTTTTTGGAGGGCAATTGGGGTTAAGTAACTTGCCCAAGGTCACACGGCTAGTTTGTGTGTGTGTGTGTGTGTGTGTGTGTGTGTTAAGCATCTGAGGCCAGATCCAAACTCTGGTCCTTCTGACTCCAGGGCCAGCGCTCTACTCACTGCACCACCTAGCCACCCCGATTTTATTTTATTTTCAAAAGCAAGATTTATGGTAGGAAAATCTTTGGATTTTCTCCACTATATCCATAAACTGCTCTTATGGCTAAATAAAGGTGAGAATCCTTCTTCAGGTTTGCATTGCTTCATTTAAAATGAGAAACCAGAGTGAGATTTACTTTTTGAATCTCCATGGAAGCTGCCTTATACTTCTTTGGGTCTTCATTAGCTGAAGTACTTTCTGCAGTATGAATTTTCTTTATTCCAAGATAGCTGTCATTTCTCCTAATGCAGAAATAACAGAAATAAAGTTGTCAATTCTCCTAGTACAGATATAATAAGTTAGTCATAGTCTAAGGAGTTAGATTAGGAAAACTATATGTGTCCTGTTGATGTATTCTTATAAATATTAAGGCAAAATAATTATTCCCAAGCTATTTCTGATTCCTCAGAATATACAAGGAATTTGACTAAAACTGGATTTGGGGGCTAACCCCCCCACACACACACACACACTCACACTAATCATTTAATTTATCCAAGGAGTTTCACTGGAAATTAATAGACATTCAGCTATTGCATCCTGGTTATGCAAATTCAGTGGACTATAGAAAAGGAGATTTTTCACTACTCAAGAAACAAGGATGAAAGCTTATTGAAAAATTATGTATTATTATTGTATTATTGCATTCTAACATATAAATTAGGTATCAGGTTATGTGAAGTTATATATTAGCACAGTGCCTAGTACATATTAGGCATCTAATAAATGATTACCGATAATAGGAAAAAAAGTAAATAAAAATCTGTGAATTATTTGTGGCTTCAACATCTTGTCTGGGAGAAGAACTTCCTTGTTTTGGTGATCAAACATTAGTCTGCAAGATCTACAATTATGGCCCACAAGAAAAATCCAACAAAAAGGTTATATTTCCCAATATTGATATTACAAGTACCTTTTTAGGAAGTTTTGAACAGTATATGACATCTCCACCACATAGTTAAATTTCTCTTCATGAATACATTTTGTCATAACTTGAACAAAGAATTCCAGAAATCGAGGTTTATTCTTGAATTTCATTACTGTATAAGCAACAAAAGTCAATACATCAGGAGGAAACCATTTTGTTGATCATGAGTTACTTTATGAATTTACCTTCTAGATTTCTCATTTTATAGAAAATCTACAAGAGTAAATGATTCAGGTAACACTCTGTCTGAAGTCAAACGAGCTGTCACTTTCCATCATTCACTTTCTAAACACATCAATGAGATCAGCCCATGAAAAAAAAAGGCCTCTTAAGGATTTTATTCACAGTGTGATTGGCTGAAAGAGCTAAGAAATGGATGCCTATCCTTTGAATCAGTCTGATACTTTTTATTAGAAATTAAGCAACGATAATGCTAAATATGATTTATAGAATATTGGAAGAAGATTATAGAAAGTTCTTGTTGGTGCCTAGTAGTTCAATAGCAAAAGTCATTATCAAAATGCGACCCCATAGAGGTTCCCCCAAGCCTTTGCATCTGGCACCTGTTGGCCACAGTACCTTCTGTGTAATGAAAACAAGGGAAAACCCATGAATGTTAAGCCCACAAAGCTAATGTTAAGGAACCAAAAGGCATTTACCTTCTCTCATGGCACCTCTGAGGGTCCAAGTTAAAATTATAGGGTAGAGGAAAAGAGGGTCTTCTGCTCCTGTGAGTTCAACGAAGGGATCTAAGTTAAAATAAACATGAAGTTGAATATTTTAAGTAATACAAAAATAAAGATGTATAAATTATTTCTTGGGGTGATAGAGAAGAAAAACTCAGCTTGTCTTCATTCCACATAATGTGTTTTCAAGTATAACTTTATATCATGAGAGTTTGGGAGACAAAGAGAACCCAATGAGTTTTTAGTTCTCAAAGTCTATTACTTTCAGAACATAGGAGAGTCTGCAGTTATATTAAGCAAAATGTTATAAAGCGAATGTAGTACCTGATCAATAACAGACATGTACAACTGACCACAGAACACAGAAGCTCAAAAATTATAACATCCTGCTTAATACAGATTTTAACATAACAAGGGAGAGGTGGTGTGACCCAAAGGATAGAGAACTGAACATGAGTCAGGAGAACCTGAGGTTGAGTCTTAGCTCTAATATTTATTTGCTAGGTGGCTATAGACAAACCATCTATTGTCTCCAATCTTCAGTTTCCCCATCTGCAAAATGAGGATGATAATATTTGTGGTACCTAACTCACATGGGTGCTGGGAGGTTCAGATGAGGCATGTGCAAAGAGCTTGATAGGCTTTAAAGGGCTACATAAGTGTCAGTTACTATAATTGTAGAAAAAATAAGGGTTCATTGTACCTAATTAGAATTCCTATTTTATTTACATGGCAACTGTGATTAATTCATATTTCTAGAATGCAATTAATTTTTTACCTTCTCTTTTTCAATCTCTCCCTCTCCTTCTCCCTCCCTCTCCCTCTCCCTTTTCATCTCCCTCTCCCTCTCTCTCTCTCCCTCTCTCTCTATGTCTCTCTCTCTCTCTCTCTCCCTCTCTCTCTCCCTCCCCCCCACATTATGGAAAAAAAATAAAGAGAAACCAAATCTGTAACAAATATGCACGTTAACACAAATTCCTCACTGACCCTGTCAAAAAAATATATGTTTAATTAAATGCATTATATTTTCAAGGTGCTTTTATTTATTTTTATAGAGTATAATCAGAGTGAAGGTTTATACTTTGCTGGGCTCTTTGCTGACTAAGTAGGGAAGAAGAGACAACACTGGCTCCAAGTTTAACCTGAAAAGGGCAATGGGGGGAGCGGGGTAGAGGAGGAGAGTTCAAAGTTGTGACTTCATTGTATTGAACTCCTAAGTACTATAGCTCCTTCCACTGATAAGGACCAGCAACTCCTTTCTACCTTCCCCCTTAGCTGCCTGGGGCAGTAAGAGGTTGAGGAACTTCCTTGTGGTTACACAGGCAGCAGATAACAGAGACAGAACTTGAACCCAAATCTTCCTGCCTCCAAGTCTTGTCCTCTGTCTATTCTATCTACCGTGTCACCAAATGTGGGAAGAACAAAAGACAAAATTAGACAACTGGGAGAAACAGGTCGCTGAGACACACACTGCTAGTCAGGCATAGGAGAAGACAGAGCAGTTGAGTAGGCCCAGAAGGAGTGATGAAAGCCATGTTCACTCCTGGTCACATCCCTACGACACAGGGTATCCAAAGGGGAAAGGCCCCTGCCCAGAGGCTCATTGCCTTCCCAAGGCCAGGTGAGTTCACCGAAATTTTCAAATGGCTGCTCCAGTGCCACACAAATAGCTCAGAAAAATCCTCATCCTCAGTGTTGGTTCCATTTCATTCCTTCACACCTTGTTAGGGCCTTAGGGTCCTGTTTGGCAAGTCCACAAGTCTGGTCTGTTCAGGAAAAAACAAAACTCTCCTCCCCCTCAAAGAAGATAGAGTACTCAAAGTGGAATCAGGCGGACTCATCTTCATATGTTCAAATCCAGCCTCAGACTCTTACTAGCTGTGTGACCCAGAGCAAGTCACTTAGCCTCAGTTTGTTCACCTGTAAAATGAGCTGGAGAAGGAAACAGCAAACCTCTCCAGTATCTCTGCCAAGAAAACCCCAAATGGAGTCACAAAGAGTCAGACAGAAATGAAACAACTGAGCAACAAAAATGTTCAGTGCTGGGCCCGGGACCTGGCCTATTATCAAATGAGAACGATCCAGTGACCTAATTCAACCCATTCCCCTACAGTTCTTGTTGAAATAAACCACTTGTGGATAGTCCCACTGCCCCATCTGCTCCTCACTGATGGATCTGAGGAGAGGTTCCCTGAGTGTGAAAAGAAAGTGAAGCAGAAGCACAGAGAAGGTAAGAAAGCTCTTACATTGCTTCGTCAGTTTGAGCAGCTGCGTTTCCATGAGGTTGAGCTGTTCGCTGATTTTGTCCAGCATGACAACCTGTCCCTTGGACTTCTTCGTTTTCTTGATAGGGAAGCCCTAGGAGCATACCATCACAGAGACTTAGAAACATCGGTCACACTCTACAGCTACCCACCCCCCCCCAATGGATAATTATCTTCAAAATCTGGTTTTTGTATTTAGCAAATGAAACTAAGACTTAGGAAGCTGTGATACACATAGCTTACCTCTGTGGTTCTCCAGCTTTTAGCAACAGGGGAACCCTTCACCTTAAACAAAAATGTGGTGGTGTCCTTGCAATAAAATACTTTTCAAAATGACTGATAATAATAATACTAACTTATAAGGCTGATTATTTAAAAGTTTAAATTTTTACATGATTTTTTCCTAAACCTAACAGAACTAGATGGGGAATTTTTATTTTTTTGACAAGGAAGGCAAGGCAATTGGGGCTAAGTGACTTGTCCAAGGTCACACAGCTAGTAAATGCATCAAGTGTCTGAGGTCACATTTGAACTTGGATCTTCCTGACTCCAGGGCTGATGCTCTATTCAGCTGCCCCAAGAGAGAATTTTTAGGTTTGATTGCATGCCATTAATAAGTGATTTCTATTTGAGGACATGAGCATGAGAGCTCACATTGCTAATTTTCATTTTCTCCTTTAAATGACAATATGACTAAAGGAAACATTCCCAAAGAATACTGGTTTATGTAAATTGAGAAATGAAGAGTTGCTTTTAAAAAAAAAAAATTCCTGTCATGTTCACAAACACCTTCTTGAAAACCTAAAAAGTAAAGAAAACATTAAGTTTTCCTGTCTTTTCAAAATAGTTTATTTTTATGCAATTATCTGTGAAAGGTGTTGACACAGAAAAATAAAATTTTAAAAACTTAAATATAGATACTGGTTACTTCACACACCCTTTACCAAAAAATGGACCAATCAATTAATGGACTAAATTGTCCCAACAATTATTGTGTGCTTTTGATGACTGATTCTAAACTAAGAAGCCAACTTCTCAATCATGAGATCAACTTTGGCCAGCTCCCTTGTATATTTCGTACAGAAAGAACACAGACAACAAGCAGATTTAATAAGATCACTGCATGTCTTTGTTTCTCCATTACAGCTTTTTTCTTAACCCAAACCCTCTACTTAAGGAAATAGCTTACAAGAATGAGGAATCATCTAATATAAAATAACTGAGCATCAAAATTGAGTTTCAGAAATCCAGAGTGAAAATGGCCATGCCTAAGAGAACTGACAACAGGTCTGTTTTTGCTGTTCTCACTCATTGTCTTGGACCTATAGTACTGGTAATCTCATTCAATCTCCCACCCAATAAAGGAAACCATTCTTCACCCTCCCTGATAGAGAGGATAACTGGTGCTTAGATCAATACCTGGAAGGGACCTTGGAGGCCATCTGCTCCAACACCTTTCTTTTACAGGGGAGGAAACTGAGGTCCAGGGAGATGACAGGATTGGAGACCTCAAATTAAAGTCTGTCTCTGTCACTTACCACCCAGGATTTGGGGGCAGGTCAATTCATGTTCCTGGGTCTCAGTTTCCTCACTTGAAAAAGGGTTTCTCTAAGGTCCTATATATGTACACATACCATATTTCACCACACAATCATTTCACCCTGGTTTTTTTCCCAGTCCAAAAACTGATTTATAGCCTTCCACTGCATAATCTTCATATGGTAGAATTCTGTTAATCATACCACTTAAAAGGCAAATAGAGCAGCAATGTATTCACCAGTAGCATATGGATACACATTTATTTCCTATGTGCATTGTGAGCAGCAAGCCTAGAATTCTCAGCTCATGCACAGTCAGTATTTTTCTGAAAGCACTGCAGTACTGTATTATATATTATATTATATAATATATATTATATATAATATATATTATATACAGTATTGTCACTCAACCCAATGAACAGTCATAAGCCCAATGGGAGCAGGTGGGCAGGCGAAGCTACCATGAGTAAGTCACCTGATATGGTAAGACTTGCATCTTCCCATGCTAGCTAAACTGCCCAGTTTGTCTGCTAGAGATACATTAACGTGCAGGGCATTTCTTTCTGATTATGGGTAAATGTAAAACTATTCAGTGGGCTCGAAGCTGAAAGGGATTGTGTTTGCTGAACAGCATGTAATATCAGCACAATTTTTTAAAAGCTTCCCATAATAGTTGCACCCCCACTTTTCTGCAAAAAAAAATTTGGCATGAAATTTGCAATGATTATATGGTGTACATACACACATACATGCAGACATGAGTATATGTATAGATGAATATATACACACATGCATGTGTGTACACAATTAGGTATATACAATATAAATGTATACACATATACACATGTGTGTGTATATATGTAAACACATATACATTTGAACCCAAACTACAGATCAGCATCCAATTTTAAGATGAAAAGTAGTCCTGTCCATATCCTATACATAAGTTCTTACTGTTGAAACTATTACAGCATCCCTCCAACTATCATATGTCCCTTATAAATATCCAAGAAAGTAAATATATGAAGGGAAAATGAAAAATAAAACAATCACCTCCTCCATCACTTCTTCTTGTTCATCATCACTAAAGGAAGTTTTACCAACATTTGAAAATAACCCTTGTGAAGTATCCAGCAACTTTTTCCCAACATTTATAATTATCACTGCAAGATCAAATTCCTTCCACGAACGCAGCACCTGAAAAGAAAGATCTATTAATTACCTTTGAAGGATGACACATCTGGATCTTTTCAAGGAATGTGCATCATTTTCTTTTTTTCAAAACTTTAGAAGACACACAAATTTTGGAAGTGTAAGAGCCCACTGGCATATGGCGATGATACTTTTATTTTTGGAGGAGATTTTGGCTTTTTTTTTTTTTGCTTTTTGGAGGAGGCAAAGCAGAGCAGTTAGGGTTACCTGACATGCCCAAGGTCATACTGCTAGTAAATGTTAAGTGTCTGAGGCCAGATTTGAACTCAGGACACTCCTGACTCCAGGATCAGTGCCCTGTTCGCTGCACCACTTAGCCACTCTCTTGGTGATGATACTTCTAAAAGGATCAAGTTTATTGACAAACACAAGACTTAATTCTTAAAGAATTCAGCTCCTGGACGCAGTGAATAGAGCACCACCCCTGGAGTCAGGAGGACCTGAGTTCAAATGTGGCCTCAGACACGCAACACTTACTAGTCGTGTGACCTTGGGCAAGTCACTTAACCCCAATTGCCCTACCTCCCCCCCTCCAAAAAAAGAAAAAAAAAGAATTCAGCTCCTGATTACATTTGTCAACAATCAATGAAAATTAATCTGCATGACTTTATGGAATAGAATCTCATCAAATGTTTTTTTATGTCCTTGAGCAGGCCATATCATTCTGGGACTCACTACTTCTCTACTACCAACACTTATATGGATCTTATTTATATAGTATACTAAGGTATGCAAAGCACTCACTTCCATTCTTTATCTCATTTGATCCTACAACAACCCTGTAAAGTAGGAGGAATTATTATCCCCATTTTACAGGTGAGGAAATTGAATCAGAAAGAGTTTGAGGGACATGCAAGGTCATAGAATGCAGGGCCTCAAGTCATGAAGACACTTCTCTCCAAATACAAATCTGACCTCAGACACTAGCTGTGTGACCCTGGGCAAATCATTTAACCCTGACTCAGTTTCCTCATCTGGAAAATGAGCCAGAGAAGGAAATGGCAAACCATTCCAGTATCTTTGCCAAAAAACCCCAAATGGGTTCACAGAGTTGGACACAACTGAAACGAATGAACAACAAACAATAACCGGGGTCACAAAACTGAGGAGTATCTGGTGTAGCATTCAAATTAAGGTCTTCTTGACGCAGAGGCCAGTGCTACCAATGTGCTGCCATCCAACTGCCCACTCATCTCATAAAGTTTTGGGGACAGGAGGTTAGTAAAGATTGAGAAGGCAGTGTGAAAGGGGATGGCCTAATTCTCCTCTGCATTTCAGTGGAAATGCAATGCTCTGTCACACAGAAAGAGATATACACTTGCCCTGCTATAAAGCCTTCCCCCAAATCCCTGAACCAGACTCCTTTCCAGACTGAAAAGGGATGACTGCCTATAAATTGTGCTAGGCAGCGACCAACAAAGACGTCTCTGAGCTTATTCCTGAGGCCCTGATGTGAACACCACGGACAGAAGACAAGGAGCTTCCTGTACCACTGGGAAAACTGTTGATGGCATGTAAACCTAAGAGGATCCAGCCAGAGTACAAATTCTCTTCCTTCTATTCCATGTCAAGCTATGAAGGAAGGATGTGTTCAGGGGCAGGTGGGCCCAGACTGCCAATCATGAGCTCCTTATGAAACGGATCAGTCATTGAATCGCTGAGTCGCTGTCATTAAGTCCAGTTTCAGGAAAGTAGAGGCATAATCTCATGAGGCAAACAACTCTCTTCTAAGTTAGAAAATCATGTTTCACGCTAAAAGATAGAGATTAGATGATTTCTATCCCTCAGTTGTTGCTTGTCAACATGTCTGGGGCCTGATTTTTATGATATGTGGTATGTTCTTGGTGTGCAAATGTTGAGGGGATTTCCTCTTCAGAATCAAGGGGATCCATGTATGTGTGCATATGTATGTATATGTATATGTATGTATACATATATGTGTCTACATATGTACGTATTTATTTATATTTTTATATACACACACAATGATATTTCATACATCTGCCAACATAGGAAGGACCTGACCTGATATTTCGTTAATATTAAGGACTTCTGGATAAGGAAAGTCCTAATCAATACCCTCTCTAAAACTTTTAGTCCCACAGTACTCCTTGGGGGTGCAGGGTCACACAGAGGAGAGAATGAACCCAGGGCTTTTTGGCTCTAAGGCTAGACCTCTATCAACTATTCCATACTTCCCTTTCTGCAGCTAAAGAAGAGAAATGAATAAAGAGACTTTTAGGCCAAGCATTTCCAGAACATGAAAAGTGCCAAAAATTAAAGATGGTGGGTCATAGGATTGCCACTTTATCTGGAATTCTAGCAACTTTTCCAAAATCCATTGCCACTTAGAAAAGACAACTTTTAGTGAATAGAGAACCGGCCCTGGAGTCAGGAGAACCTAGGTTTGGATCTGGCCTCAGACACTTAACACAAAAAGTAATCGTGTGACCTTGGGCAAGTCACTTAACCCCAATTGCCCTCCAAAAAGCAAAAAACAAACAAACAAAAAAACCTTCTAGAAATGCCTGCTTTGTTATATATTTGAAAGCTCATCTGGGACAAGGAATCACCTTGACTTTGAGAAAAGGCTGGAACTTTTTATACTGCCTCCACAGTTTCTGAGGTATCCTGGCAATTTCTAAAGCTATAAAGAGCAGAAAAGGTCTCAGACTCTACTGTTAAGAGGGAGTTTCCTCACTGGGAGCTCACTGTGTCACTGAGATCCCAAATCTGGACAAAAACAATGGAGGAAGGAGAGAAGGAAGGATAATCCAAGCTTTTAAACTCAGTATTTCACTATTCTATGCTACCACAATATTAAAACCAAAGAGATCTACCTGGTTCTTGGGGAAAACACCTAAATACCACTATCATGAAAAAGCACCATTTCCTGTCAAACTGATTGTTTGCAACAAATTTCCCAGCCCATGTCCTCCTCACTGTCTCCTTCTTCCCTCCCCTCTTCTGCCTCTTGCTTCTCCCACAGGAGGAGAACTATCTCTAGAGTCTAGGACTTTTATCTAATGGATACAAGGGCTCTTCTGCTTTTTGGTGTCCTGGACCCCTTCAGCGACCTCAAGAAGCCTATGGACGCCTTCTCAGAATAATGTGGTTAAATGGGATAGTTAGGTGGGCAAACATACGGTCAGGAGGCTCATCTTCCTGAGTTCAAATCCAGCCTCAGATGCTTCCTAGCTGTGTGACCCTGGGCAAGTCGGTTAAACTCCATTTGCTTCTGTTTCTTCATCCGTAAAATGGAGATATAATAACAGAATCTGCCTAGCAGGGTTGTTGTGAGGATCAAATGAAATAATAATTGTAAAATATTTATCATAGTACTAAATGCTAACTATTATTATCACCATCATCAGTCTCATTCTTAGCAGAGTATCTACACAGTATCTGTTACATAAATATTGGCTACTATTACTATTGCTGTTATATGCATAAAAGACAAGAGGACCACAGAGGAAACTGAAATATAATTATCAGAATATGTTTTTTAAAATGTGCGGATTCTACAACATAACTATTATGGAAATGTTTTGCATGGCTGCACATGTGTAGCCTATGTTGGATTGCTTGTCTTCCCAGTGGGGGTGGGTGAGGAGGGAAGAAGGGAGAGAATCTGGAACTCAAAGTTTTAAAAACAAATGTTAAAAAGTTGTTATTACATGCAACTGGGAAATAAGATATACAGGCAACAGGGTACAGATATCCATCTTTCCCTACAAGAAACTAAGGGGGAAGTGGGTAAAGGAAGGGGGAATATATGAGAGGGCAGACTGGGGAAAGGAGTAATCAGTATGCTTGCCATCCTGGGGTGGGGTTTGGGAAGAGATGGGGAGAAAATTTGGAACTCAAAATCTTGTGGAAATGAATGTTGGAAACTAAAAATAAATAAATAAATTCTGAAAATGTGTGGATTCTAGATTTAGAGTCTTTAAATGGTGTCAGAACACAAATGGAAACAGGTCCAACTAAAGCTCAGGTATATCTACTTGCTCTGTCTTAACCCAAACTGCATACTAGGCCCAATTCTGGGCCTCAGGAGAAGCCAGGTCAGTATCAAAGTCAGGCTTGCAAACGGACCCTCTCCCTCTGCCCTGCCCCAGCCTAGTGCCCAGTGTCTCAATGCTCAAACTCAGCATCCCCTCATCAGCTTCTCCACCCACATCCATGTACATTGAGAACAAACAAGTAGTTTATGATCATAGGGGATATAAGCATATATTCTCAAAATTATAAGCTCAAAAAAAATCAATCTGCATGCTCATGTGTGGTGCTGCTGGTATTGACATGCAGTTATCATTTTTAAAACATGAAAGTTTCACTAGGAAAAGTATCATAAGATCAGTGGCATCTTTGTCCAAAGAGTCTTTGTTTTTTCCTGTGCATTTTTTCTCTTTAATATTCTATCTAGAAGTAGGTCACTTGGACCATAAGGTCAGAAGCATTTTAATCAGACTGTCTGATTTCGTAAGAGGAAATGTCATTTTTTACACTTTGAAGAACATCACAGGCTCTGACTGCACCTTCTAGAAGAGATCTCTCATACTTTCGATGTGTTCTCAATTCTTGGACCCTGGGTCCCATCACCAGGTGAGTACCTTTGTCGTGTAATAAACAGAACATGCGATCATATGCTGGATGCTCTCAAAATTTGCTGTCTGTCTCTTGGAAAAGTTAATATTTGAGATTTCTTGCAAAACTACCAAACACTTAATCAGGATCTGAAAAACAAAAGCATGGTTTGTTTTTGTTTTTTGTAATATAAAGATCATCTGTAAACAAAAGTCCTACTCAATAAAGGTGAATTGTAAAACCAGAAAATGGGAAATGTTACACTGATGTTGTACATTGAGAATCATAGGTTTTTGAAATTAAATCAGTTCAGTATTATAACAGGAAAATCAAACAGTAGTTCTGTTTTCCTTCCATCCTTTTTGCTTTGCATCTTGTGACCCAAGGACTCACATTTTATTATCAAGAACCAGTGGCTATGAGGGAACATGGGGCTACAAGAGTCGTGATGGCAATCAGACAATTATGCTCTCTGAGAGGCTCACCAGCAGGCCCCTCTGATGAGATGGACAGCATAGCCAGAGTTACAACTTCAATTCAGGCTTTACTTTGTATCAAGGACACTCGTGACATCCGGGCTGGGCCATCCTATTCTTGCCAGCAGACTTTGTTTTACATGATTAAAAGAGACACCGCAGCAGAACCTTTGAAGGCCTGCCATGGACAGACACTGCCAACCACTGGCTCTACCAGTATGGTAGAATATGCCTGCTACTCTCACTGGGCTACCACAGTGGACCCAGACAACTTTTTTGGATAGAGGTACTTATTATTATATGGTCTGTACTTTGATATAATTAGTTTCCTTGTGTACTAAACTTGTTTTCTATGATTCCAGAAGGCTAAAGTAAGGGGTGCCAAGTAGAAGCTTCAGAAAATCAGATTTCTGGTTCAACATAAAGAAAATCTTCCTAACCATCAGAGGGATCCAAAAGAAGAATGGACAGAAAAAGTGATTTCTGAAATGGGGAAAAAATCAATAATCAATGCCTTGAATGTCTTGTCCTGTGATCATTTATTAGCTGTAAGTATTAGGATAAGAAATAACTACGTGATTTATAGTAAAGACACCAGGTAGAAAAAACCTGTGTGCAACCAAACTATGAGGAGTGTAGCAGGGTAACTATAATCATTATAATAGTGTGACCATTATCATCTGTGTATTAAAATGCAGTTGTTTACTATGAGTTCTTGCAAAAAAAAAAAAAAAGGACCTCCTTTTTGGCAAGAGCTTGCTTGAGTTCAAAGAGAACAAATTTGCCTGACGACAGCCTTTTCTTTTCTCTGTTTTTCACCAAACAAGAATCAAGAATGCTATAAGTGTTCATGATTTCTACAGTTTGGGATCTCAGAGCATACTGGGTAGAGTGCAAACCATTAACTTTGTTTTCTTAAATAATGGTGGATTTCTTTGCCCAGAACGACTCCCAGTTCCTTCCTTCCTTCCTTTCTTTCTTTTTCTTTTATTACAGTTTCCTATCACTGAAAACACAAAACAGAGCTGAAGGACTATTTGTAGAAGACATGCTTGCTCAGGTATTGGCTAGAACAGACAACCTCTACAATCCCCTCCAACCCTTAAGGTTTTATGATAATATGATCATCCAAGAAGGAGAGGGGGCATTGTCTGAATCATAGTTACTTCTACTCTCAGGATGCCATCATGAATATTAAATTGGTTGAGACCTTCCTCAGACCCCTGTACCAGCACTCCCTATTTGCCAGACTGGTGAAGTGCCAATTCACAAGGGAAAGCAAAGTGCATTCAAGGACACCAAGACATAGTTTACTTTGGCTCAAACCCTGATTAACCCAGACCCTCGTAGCAGTTCATAATAAAAACCAATCTCTCTGGATCCAGCCTGAACACATAAGTATGCCTTCTTTCCATGGAAAAAAGTGACACTACATGGCAAAGAGCTACTTGTTATTAAATTGAAATTTGAAGTATGGGAAAACCACATGGGAAGAGTTCAGAACACCCTAATAATGTACACATGGTCCTATGTGCTAATTTGCTACATGGTCAAGGACAAGTCACTTCCTGCCTTTTTTCCCCACTTCCATTCTCCCCATCCTTCACTCTATCCCACACACTATCACTAGGCTCCTTCCTGGTCCTGACTAACTTTCATCCTACAAATGAGACAGTACCTTTATCTCCCCCCCACAAAAAGACCTCCTCCATCATCAGCTGCTTTTACCTGAATCGCTGGTACCAGAACGATATCATGAAAGATTAGAGGAGCCAGGAGACCATAGCACTGAACGACAGCTTGTAGGGAAAAAGCCGAATCATTTAAGTACGTACTAAGTTCAATTGCCACTAGCATTCTCTGACATTCCGCTAGTCTGACAGCCTGTTTAAAAAGTGGGGATGAAAAAGACATTATTACTCAGCTACAATATCTGCTTCCTCAGTCACTCATCTCCAAGGAAAAGAAGAGAGTCCGGTGGCTCCTTAACTGTTGTTCAGAAGAAAAATTAAATTTGGGAACAGGCAAGGACAGCAAGGTGACACAGTTCTGGATTTGATCTCAGGTCTTCCTGAATCCAGACCCAGAGCCCTATGTACTGCACCACCTAGCTGCTTAAAAGAAGAAACAAAATGCAATTCAACAGGGACTACTGGATTATGTTTAAGGCCAGGAAAAAAACAAATAGCAAAATTTCACCATTATCATAGATGGGTAAATAAAATAGAGAGAGAAAGGGATTTAAGGGTCATGATCAACTAAAATTTTAAACTTCAAAAAAAATTATTTGATTGTTAAGAAGCACTAGTAAGCCAATTTTCTTTTTTCTTTTAATAGGCTTTAATTTGTATTTTTATCTTTAAACTGCCTTGATTTTTCCTAATGTCTCCTTTCTCCTCTTCCTTCCCTCCCAAAAGAGGAAAGTTATTCCTTATAACAAAAGGGTTATAACAGAAAGGCTATTTTTAAAACAAAGAAAAATTGAAGAGGAGGAAAAAAGTCAGCAAAATAGATCCTTCTTTCCTCCATTTTCAGAATTTTCCATTAATTCTAGCAGCTTCTTGGCTCTTCATAATCTATCTTGATTATAGTCAACAAATCTGACATTACATGCAGTGTTCCAAACCACTGGACTCTCATCTCTCCAAAGGAGTGGAAAAGAGGGGAGAATGCCTTCTCCCATCTCTTCTGGGAAACTGATTTTCTTATTTGCTGGCACCTGAGCCTGTGAGACCTGCATGTCCAGTAAACATGGCAGAGCAGCCTTGTCCCTGTCCAACCTTGGGGATTCATAGATTAAAAGCTTTCTGTCCCAGAAGGGGCTATGGTTGGTCATTGTTGCATTAAATGGTGGAACTACAGGCCATAAAGAAAAGAAAATAAAGGTCATTTCACATTAGGGGCATTTTGCTTATCATTTGAATGTACTTACTTGTTGACAGGCGAAAACCTCATTTCCCCTAATGGCATCACAGAAGAGCTTTTGTTCCACAATATTAATGCTACTCGTTACAAAAACACATCTCATGAAATAGTATAAAAGGACTGAGGAAGACTCTGACAAGGTATCTGTGTGTAACCTACAAAATAGAAAACCAAGGAGAGGGTGACTACATGGTAAAACACAGCCTGGTTCAATGTACATACTGGGTTAGTGATGCTCAAGAACCAGATTTCGACAAATATTCATTGGGTATACACTACGAGAGGCCAATGTTGTATTTAAGGCACCTCTACTGGGTGACAAACACAACAGCCAACTTGGATGTGCTATTTACAGAATTTTCTCTCTCCTGTGAACAAATACTTCCACATCCTTCAATACTTCTTCTGCCTCCTAAAAACTTGGCTTTTAACACTACATCCTTCAGTGACACTCTCCAGAGACATGCAAAATCTTTTGCAGAATTTGCAGGGGGAAGCCTACAGGCGGAGAACTTTTCATATAAGCTGTCCAGTTTGGGGATGAATTGCTCAAAATCTGTTATTTTTTCCTATTCTTCTTTCCTGAAGCATTAGGACAAGAGGATAGACAGAAATACCTTTTGCTGCTTCCAGATATATGTTTTTCACGCATTCACCTCTCATCTTCCTAAATCTTGCCATCTTTGTACTACCCACTTCCTTTTAGCATTCTGATCTCAGCCACTAATATACTAAGTAATCCTTCCCCAACTTCCTCAAAGACTTCAGCACCTAAGTCACCTGTCTTCCACCTCATCTCCTAATAACATCCTCATGATTCCAACCTACGTGTTGAGCCTTCTACCACAACAGGCTCAAAGAGCTATGACCTCCACTGGCGTGACTTTCAGTTCCAACCCATTTCATAACTCACCCACATGGTAGCACCTGAGATCTCATTCCACCAGTAAAAATTTGAGCTGCAAATTCTTTTCTCTGTTCTTTGGCTCCTTCTACTTTCCCTCTCCATCACTCCCACTGGCCCTGCTACTTCTTCCTAAGATGATCTCTACTTTCTTGACAGCCCTCTCTCTCTCTCTTCTCTCTCATCTTACCCAGTAACGCTTCACTTGTCTTCTACCCAGATGTATGGCTATGGTACACGGTGGCCCTAGAAGTCTTTGTCCCATTGCCCTTCTCTCTTTCCCAAACCCCAACTTATCCATTTTCTCTGTTCCCATTTCCAAACTGCCCACCATGTTGGCATATGTCACAACAAGTCTGGGACCACTACAAAGTCATACCATTTAAACTCAGTGTAGGCCTCACTACTTCCCAGCAACACTTTCATTAATTTTATTGACTTTTTCTCCTGTTTGTCAGTTCCTGCTCTCCCAAAGGCTTCTTTGTTATTTTTATCCAAAGCCTTCTTTGTTATTTTTATCAGATAATGTACTGAAAATACAGACAGGATCTGAATTTGCTACAATTTCCTCTTCTCCCCCTCAAAAAAGCTTCATCCTCACGCCACCATCCTTTTATTTGTCCCATCTCTGAAGAAAAATGACCCATTTCCCTTCCAAAGTTAACTCCTACCATTATACTTGATCTTATCCCCCCCACATCTCCTAGGACCATATTCTACTAATCATCTCTAGTCTTTCTCTCTTCGTTATTTCTGAGGTTCTGTAAATTCAGTGACATTCCCTACCACTTCCCTAAAAATACTCTATGTTCCAGCTAATCAGTCAGTCAATAGTCAAAAAGCATTTATTAAGTATTTACTTTTATTCTAGGCATCGTGCTAAGTGCTAAATATACAAAGAAAGACAAAAATATGGTCCCCGACCTCAAGAAGCCCACAGTCTATAGGGGGAGCCAACATGTAAACAACAGTATGTAGCCAGACTCTTTCTTACAACCCAAATCACCTTTATGCCAGATGGCCCCATCCAGCACCAATTTTCTCAATGTATTCCCTCTGATTTGAATGTTCTTGACCCCTTCCCCCAATTTCTACCCAAAATCCTACCTATATTCCAAGGTCCATCTCCAGTGCTATAACTTTTGGGGAGCTTTCTCTGATATCTCAACCACCTATGATCTCTCCCTATCCTAAATCCTGATAGCACTTGGTACCATTTTCATGAAATTTCTCATATGTTCATTCACACATTCTTTCACTGAATTTCTATCTGTCCCTGCCTTGTTGAAGGTCAATCAGATCTATCCTAGGCAAAAATTGGGCAGCTTGTGAAGTTGGTTTCCTCCGCAAGACCACCTCCCTTTCTGTATTCTAATTGGAAGTAATCTTGATTCCTCCCCAACCTTGGGCACCTCATTTACTCCTCTCTTTATTTCTTACCTACTGCAAAACAGGTAAGAACCCATCATCAATTTTTTTAAAAAAGTGGAACTGTGATTTCCCTTGTATAGGAAATTCTAATGAGGAGTATATGGTCTCTGATGAGAGCCTCTTACTAAGGAGGTGACATACCAGATGGAATGCTAGACTTGGAATCAGGAAGACCTGAGTTCTAATCCTACACTAGCTATTTACTAGCTATGTGACCATGAGCAAGTCAGCCTCAGTTTCCTCATCCATGGAATGGAGAGAACAATGTCACCTCTCTCACAGGGTTTTTATGAGGTCCAAATGAGGTAATTAATTTAAAGGCTTTATAAACTATAAAGCACTATATAAATGTTAGATAGTACTGCCAGTCATACAGACTGGCCCATGGATCAGTACCTACTCTGCAGGAACCCTGAGTGGTGAAGTCACTTGCCCAGCCAGGGTCTCCCAGGATGTGTCTGAACCAGCACTTGAACTCAGGTCTTCCTGACGACCTGCTTCACCACACTGCCTATCAAAAGCCATTAGTTACTCTTATTAGTTTACAATTTGCAATTCAATTAGGAGAATGAGAGGCCAGAAGCTACCTCAAAAATCCTTCGAAATTTAAGTCTTTTATATATAATTGTGGACTGAGATGGTATATGCACCTATTTAAAGGCACAAAAAGCATCAGCATTCTAGAAATCATACTTCACCTTCTCCTGGACCATCCTTGAAGATACATGGTAGCCAATAGGGTGAGAAGCAAATATACCCTACTGGTCCTGATTACAGGGCCTGGAGACCTATTCTTTAGAGCTACTTAAAGGTGGGGAAGAGTTGGGGAGGAAGGAGAGGAATAGAGAAAGCAAATATTTCTCTGTCACCTTAACACAAGTCCACCTAACCCCAAAACAGCCTTGCCCATCCCCCTCTATGTCCTTCAAGGTTTCCAGACCCATATTTTGCATTTTCTGCCACATTAGGTATTATTCTCATTAATTTTTAATGATATTGACTTTCTAATGCTTCTCTGTGCTTCATGCATCATTTCTCATTCTTATAACAAAGTTTCTAACAAAACAAGTGTGTCCTTGAAATGCATATATAATATAGCTTATAACTGTTAATATAGATATTATTTAATATTGATATAACTGTTTGCCATATGTAACAATTATTACATGTCAAATATACTTATTAAGAAATATCTCTAATGTTAAAATGAGACTGAGCAGTCTCATCCCAAAGAACAACATCTGCAAAAGCTAAATCTATATTTTAAAAAGTATTTTTCCAATTACCTGTGTGGTGTAATAGTTAACATACTGTTTAAAGAAATAATGGATTGGTTTGCTGGAGAAGGAGTATAGACAAAATAATCCCAAACTGGTGCGAAGGCTTTCTTGGCCAATGAATATTTACCGACTTGATAGGCAACCTACAAGACAAGGTATGTTTTTGAAATGCAATATTTTCATTTACTTCATGGGCATGGATAATGAAACATAACTTCTGTGTCAGTACTATCAATTTCTAATTTAAAATGGAGGTTTTTTTAGTTTGCTGCTCTTCCTTAGAACACCACACACCATGGTAACTATGTCAACTGGCAAGAGAGACTAACACATTTTAGAACCTCTTTCATTCCTAAATTACATGGAAATTTAAAATCTCTGAAAAGATATTTCAAATCCTCCTAAGCAAAACAAAGATCACATCTGAGCCAAATTAATTTCATTTCCATCTATCTCTGCAGTACATGGCATATATTATAAATATTGTTATAATGAACAATCTGTTCCAAGAAAAACAATCATATTTCCCAAACCAAAAGTATGAAATATACTTCATTCTTCCTCGGCTCTGACAGACACTTTAGGGGCTTTCATACAACAAAGGGAAAAGAGCTGAAAAGAGAAAATAATGAAATAGAAAAGTTAAGAAGGAAAATGATATGTCTTATGTTTAGCACTTGGAGTAATCGTTATATCCCCTATATCCACCTCCCCACGACATTCTAATTCCACTACTACTTGGGTAAGGCCCCAGACAATATATTCCAGATAAGCAGCTGGAATTTCTCAACTTTTCTCAACTTCTCAAGAATTTCTCAACTTTAATCCATTTCCCTTTGCAGTCAATGGAACCTCCTGTGGCTTAAGCAGGACCAAAACCCAAACCCTGCTAGTTTTAAAGAGCACACCTGAAAGCTAGAAGAAGATCGTGCCCTTAAGTATATGCAGAATACATAGAATGTCTGTCCTAAGTCAGCCAAGGACCAGACCCACATAAATCACAAACCAGCACGTGAAGGGCTATGAAGCCAGGGTTCCTCCTAGAGCCAAACACTATAATGACTTGTTTTCTTCCGTCAAAGCTACTAGAGCTTCAAAAGCTCTTCAACAACTTCACTACATGCAGAGGAGGTTATCATATGAACCAGCATTCCATAGCTGGTTAGCTGGTTCATATAGCCAGCACTTGGCTGCCAAGTGGCCTAGAGAGGTGTAGCCCAACAGAACCATCAATGTGAATCTGAGGCAATTCACTTTTCTAGGGTTCCTAGGTCTCAAAACACCTTATTTTCCAAATGTCAGCACCATGGTCAACAGCCTGGCTTCTGGCAGTCAACTGGTTATGACCCATTGGTTCCAAACCTTTTTGAGTATGAATTCTTTTTAAGAGGAAATAATTTCCACGGACACCCCACATGGTAGCTATATCTCTCCTGGCTTTGCGTCATCTGCGAATCTGTCTTGTTATCTCCACTCCCCAATCCTTCCTCTCTTCCTGATATCATGATACATAGCAAAGGCAACCTCTATCCCTATGAAATATTGTCTTAACAGATTCAGCACACAGTCTTTGAGTCTATCAAATTCTTTCTGGATCCTGACTCTGTCATCCAATATGTTAGTTACATCTCTTCTAGCTTTGTGTCATCTGCAAATTTGATAAGCACTAGGGCTTTGAAAGAGCCCAAGATGAAAGGCAGAGCTCAGGCATTCTTCATGCCTTTAAGAGTTTCTTACAAAGTAACACTGAACTCTTATTTTCCTCCTGCCAATCAATCAGCTCTGAATCCACCTCATGGTAAACATTCATTTGCCTTGATTTTAGCCCTCTATTTTATCCATAAGAAAAGCATTATACCTTGATGGACTTTGGCAAATGCTTTGCTAACACTAAAGTACAAGATATGGAATTACCTTCATTTCAAAGATAAACTGACGCTACATCATTTTATATAACGCAGATCTAGAAGGCGTCAGAAATCATTCAATCCAACCCAATTATTTTACTTGTAAGGAAACTGAGGCCTAAATAGGTTATATAACGTGACCAAGGTCACAGAGGTAGCAAACACCAGAGGTGGATTTTGAAGAACCCATGTCTTCTAATTATAGAGCCAATGCTCCTTCTAACACCACACTACTGATTGTGTCTGATTTTACTATTTATCTAAGACCTTACTATGTAGAGCCAAGGCTACATTTTCAATCTCCTACTTTTTACACCATATCATTCAGCCTTCATAGAATTGTGTTTATAATGGAAGAACATAAAATTTTGCCCTTGATCTCAAGAATAAAACCAAAAAATAGAGATAGAAAAAGGGATAATAAAAGGAAATGCAGAGCAACTGTACAGTTTATAAAAAGCTCCTTATTGGGGCAGCTAGGTGGCACAGTGAGTAAAGCGCCGGCGCCGGAGTCAGGAGGACCCGAGTTAGGTTCCGGCCTCAGACACTTAACACCCACACACACACAAAAGAAAAACTAGCCATGTAGCCTTGGGCAAGTTACTTAACTCCAACTGCCCTCCAAAAAGCAAAAAAAAAAAAAAAGCTCCTTATAACAATTTCCAAGATAGCACTAGTTACTCTTAAGACAAACACAGAAGTACTTTATAGAAAGTATAATGAAGAATCACCTGACTCTCATAAAAGCCGTCAGCTAATATTGAGAAAAAAAGTATGAAATCAACTCTAAAAGGTCATATCAATCATTAAGGAATTGTAAAATATGGGGCGGCCAGGTGGCTCAGCGAGTAAGAGCACCGGCTCCAGTGTCAGGATGACCTGGATCAAATCCGGGCTCAGATACTCAGCACCACACCCAGAAATAACTGGCCGTGTAACCTTGAGCAAGTTACTTAACCCCAATTGCTTTAAAAAAAAAAAAGAAATTGTAAAATATGAACTCTAATACTACTATGGACTTGATGCCAATGAGTTTATTTTTAACTTATTAAAATGAAAAAAAAGGGCAATGGACAACAGAAATTTTATGGAAAGGGTTATCCAATGTCCATCAACTTCCATGAAAAGGAGAACAAAGAAGCCTTAAAATAACCTTAGTCATAAAACACATAATTTACTTGCCAAAAGAAGCAAGATGGTAGCTAAAGCCAACACTGGTTTAGAATGTAAACTTGATGGTAGAATCATACAAAGATGAAGAATGATTATGATGATCATTGCTTAAAGAAGCAGAGAGAAGCAGCTTCTAAAAACTTAGCAAGGGATCCAAATAAGAAAAGTCATCCCAAGGACCCTCAAGGACAAAAATGGGGGACAAAGCACAAGAAAAATGGAAAAGATCTATAAAAATCTTTAGTGCCACCACACCTGAACTCTAATCTAACATCATGGTCCCAGACGTAAAAATAGCATTAGAGAAAAAAATATGGGGAAAGCAACTGGACTTTTTCAAGTGTACTCAGAGAAGATCATGCTGGTAGCAATATAATTGTCAGGTTTTTGAGTGATCAATTCACCAAGTAGCTGAAGAAGAGGAAGAATCAAAAAGCCTGGAAAAACTCAGATCAGACACTAATTAATGTCACACCCCCCTCCCCAAAATACAGCTGAAAATGTATCAGGAACTACTGACCTAAATACCTACTTTCCTTCTCCATAAAGAAAATCTTAATGAGAGTCATCTCCATATGAACCAAGGGCATCCTCAATGAAAGTGTTAGTGGGGAACAGCCAAGCTTTCACAATATTCTACAGTGGATCACCTTAAAAAGGTGATCCTCCAGAAATAACTGGCCGTGTAACCTTGAGCAAGTTACTTAACCCCGATTACTTTGAAAAAAAAAAAAGGTGATCCTTTTTTTAATTTTTAATTTTTTAAGATGAACTTTGGGGAAGGCATGGACAAAGGTTAGGCAGTCATGAATAGATTGTGATGTGTGCCACTGGAAGGAATGTTCAAATCACTAAGATTACAGATCCCTCTGAGTGATTGAAAATTGAAACTAAAACACTAATGTTACCTTCAAACAAGTATCAGAGAAATGATCAATCCCAAGAAACAGAAATTATAAGAAAGGTAGCAACTTCTAAAGGATCCTTCTATTGCTAAATTTAAAAGACTTCAGTTTGGTTTCTGTGGGAAATATACTGAAGAGTAGTAAAAAAAAAAAGTGAACCTAGACACCTATCAAATTATAACGTTCTCAATTTGTCAATGCAAAGCAGAAAAATAATCTCCAACTGCAAGCCCAGTGCTGTGCTAATAACATCTAACATCATCACTTTACTTCCTGGCAGACCTTGGACTATAGGAGACAAGTCACTGCCTATAGGAAAATTGTGACTGACCAAAAAACAAAAACAAAAAAAAAATTGTCTTCCCTACCAAATAATTTTCTTCCACCAAAGAGAGGCCTGTGTAAAGATTCCAGAGGTGATAGCCAAAGAAAATGACTGGGTTACCAAACAATCACAGCTGGTGTTGAAAGAATCCCTGGGAAGCTATCTCTGCATTTTAAAGACAGATATTTGGCATCAAATACCTCATAATTTTGATTTATGAGCTAATCAACTTTGATGGAAATTTTTTTTAGAAGAGAGTAAGCTGGAAATGTGAAGAAATAAGAACAATATTCCAAACCAGCACAATTAATGGACTAAAATCCAAATAAATCTTGGGCTAGTAGAATCACAAACCTCCTTTTTCTCCTTTGAGATCAGACCTATATTAGTGATATCATCAGTGTACATATACCTAGAAGACATGTGGGGGAAGGGGATGAAAGTAGGAGAGAGCAATAAAGATGTAATACTCAGAAAATAACATCCAAAATAGTTTTAAGCTAAAAAGGAAGGGTGTGATATAGTGAGCTCTGGAGTCTGAAGACCTGGGTTGAAAGTCTGTATAGCCCTCAAGTAAGTCCTGTGTTCTCTCTTGGCTTCAATTTACATCATCAATAAAGCTAGAAAATTGACTACAAAACGGAGTCAGGAGGACCTGAGTTCAAATTTGACCTCACACACTTAACACTTACTAGCCAGGTGACCTTGGGCAAGTCACTTAACCACAATCACCCTGCACTCCCCTCTCCAAAAAGCAAAAAAAAAAAAAAAAAGCTCCATTTAAACACAAAAATAGAAATCCTGAAAATCAAAGGGGAGATCAATAAAACTAAATGTTAAAAATCCACTGAATAAAACTAAAAACCAGTTTTATGAAAAATAAAATAAACTATTGGCTAATTTGATTTTTCAAAAGAAGAAAACTGCAAAATCAGACTATTTTCTTTAATACTCTATGAATGCTATTAAAAAGTATGAGCAGCCTTGGCACAAGCTACAAAAGACAAGATATTGCTTGAGACAGAAATCATCTGATTCAAACCAAGTAATCAGAAGTCTAAAACAAGATTTATTTTTAATCTAAATGTTTCAATATGGCAGAAGAGTTTTGATTTCATTGGGATGGCTAGTTTTTCCATTGCCAGAGATCACAATTGTGAATTCCTATATTCCAAAAGTCATTTTCCTGTGGCCATCTCTTTGACAAATATGTCTCTGGGGATATCTACTTTCCAACTTAGTAGGATCTGACAAGCTCACAAAGCTATCAAGAAACCGTAATTGTCTGTGTCACAATGAGGCTTCAGAGTTGGCCTTTAGAGAAAATTCATGTGTAGGGGAAAAAAGAGGAATTTACATGCTTTTATGTCTTGTTCTAAACCAAAAGCTTTTGGAATTTGCCTATCTAAAACACAAAGAAAAAAGAGATTTAGAAAAGAGACAAGGGGCAGCTAGGTGGCACAGTGAATAGAGCACTGGCCCTGGAGTCAGGAGGACCTGAGTTCAAATCCAGCCTCAGACACTTAACACAAAACTAGCCATGTGACCTTGGGCAAGTCACTTAGGGTTAAGTGTGTTAAGGTTAATTGTGCTCCAAAAAGCAAAAAAAAAAAAAGAAAAGAAAAGAGATGATTTGGATCATTCATACAAAGAAGAGTTCCACCTCTACTCATACTGATCGATCATGTGACCTCAGGCAAGTCACTGAATCTCTCACTACCTTTGACAGCTAAGATTCATAAGTTGCAGAGGGGGCATTCATAAAAGGATTTGTCCTCTTGTGGAAGTACCTTCTACCGATGAAATCATGGATGTAGTCCCTAATTTTATTCCCTACAAAAAGAGGGAACCCTAAATTATTTGAATGGGTTTAATCTTTATTCATTTTCTATTTGTATCACGGCAAATTCTTAGTAGATTCTTAGTTTTGCAGTCAGATATCTACTCATTTCTCACCTGGTTGCACTACTCTTGAGATTTCACTGACTGTCTTCTCCATCACACTCCAGGAAACTTATCGTTGGAATAATTTCATCCTATAAGATCTCCTCAGCCTTAGTACTCAAAGCTATCACTACACTCTGTGTCTCTGATTGGAGGATGGGGCCATGAAGTACGACCCTCCATTTAAGGAGAGAGCATAATGTTCAAACATCTCATTTCTCATCTGGCTACACTACTCTGGGACTTTTCTAATTTCTCTATCCTGATCCCACAACAGGTACCTTTTTCCCTATGCCCCTTTTCAGTTTCCTTTTATGTATTATCTTCCCCCATTAAATTATAAGTTCCTTGAGGGCATGGACTATCTTTTCCCCCATATTTTTTCCCCAGTGCTTAGCAGAGTGTCTGGTACATAGCAGATGTTCAATAAATATTTAGTAACTATTGACTATTTTGGTTATCTGCTGTTTATTTTCTAATCAGAAACCAAAATATTAAGAAAAACTGGAATGGGGGGTAGGGGATGAGAGTGAGAGAGAGAGAGAGAGAGAGAGAGGTTCACAGTTTAAAATTTGTCCTACCTCAGTCAGATATAAACGAGTAGTAACAGTAGAAAGTGGCATGTAAACCAGAATTGGCTTAGATGTCTCTCCAATTGCCTCCCCAATGAGTTCTCCATCAGAGGAATAAGCAGCAACTGCAAATATGTATTTTTCATTGGGCTCTAAACCAACAACTTCTAAAATGGTTTTATCACTCGCAGGCACCTATTAGCAAATAACATATCAGATTACTTAATTTACAGTAAGACATTGTGATAGTAATGGCAATTAAAGATTCCCCTGTATTGGCTTGGTTTTCAAATTTATTGTGTTAAAACCCAGAGCTTGTTAATCCCACCTGTGGGATGGACTTGTTGATGTGAAAAGAAAGTCCTGAACTGGGAGGAGCTGGTGACGTAGATTTGGAGAGACAAGAGAGAGGCAGAAGGACTTTTTGGAAGCAGCACCTCGTGGAGGCAGAGAGAGAGACTGAGAAGGATTGCTGAGGGCCACTTTGAATTGCCCTGGACTTTTGAGACCTGCCCCCTGAGCTGCCAAGGACTGAGGAGACATAGCTGTTTTGCTGGTACTTTGTCTGTCTGTTTTGATGTTGTTTTGCCAGATTTGTCCACTGGTGAAAGACAGTCCTGTTGTTGAAGAAGTCCTGAAACCTGGCTTTTGGTTAAGAAGCCCTGAGACTGTCCTGCAGACAGAGAGTGAATACTGTCCACTGGTGAAGGACAGTGCTGTTGTTGCAGGGGTCTGGAGACTGTCCTGCAGACAGAGTGAATACTGTCCACTGGTGAAGGACAGTGCTGTTGTTGCAGGGGTCTGGGAACCTTTCTGTTGGTTCAGAAGCCCTGAAGAAGGATTTTCTTGTATGTTTACAGAAATCCTGGGAGAGGGTTTTGCTAATGTTTTCAGGGGTTCTAGGACTGTTCTACAGGCAGTGGATGAATTAATGAAAAGATTGGCAATGTATCTTGTGGCCTTGCTAAGCCTTGTCTCCCCAGGAACTAAGATTGCTGAGAACTTGCCTCCATTTGGGTATTAAGTGCTGTGCTTAAACTTGATGTAACTCTGGGGTAGATTCAATTGTGATCCAGGGGTGAGGAACTCTTGACCTTTTTGTGTTCTATGGTTGAACAAGTGAATGTACTTAACTTATGTTTGGAAACTAATCTCCATTTGAGAAGAGGGGCTTTGTGGTGGACTAAATGAAGGTATAGCCTAGGGGTGGAGAAGTATTTAGACCAGGGACTTTGTAATTGATTGAATGATTGGAAGGTCCTGGGGTGGGGTAGTCCTTAGAGATTATTTAATCACACTTAGTAAATGCTGTATTTTGAATGATGTCATGTTTTGATCTTCTCTGCTCTTGGTTGGTCACTGAATAAAATGGAGAGCACCTATGCTGGTATTCTGAACCTTGGGAAGTTGCCTTTCTTTTGGCATTACAGTACAGACATCAACCACACTACTTTTAAAAAGTAATGTAATAAACTACTCCTCCAAAAAAACTCATATTTTTGTCTCCTATATAATATAGAGGGTGTCCCAAAATCTCAGTGCAGTTATAGTTTAAAACTATGACTTTGGGGATATTCTGTGCAATGGGAGAATAGTTATATTTCAAGTCACAATTCAACAGATTCCCTGAATAAAACAATAAGCATCATCCTTATTTATGAAAAAAAAAACTAATCTATACTAATTAGGCAATTTTAGGGGAAATATACACTATAGACAAGTGGTGACTTTGACTTACTGGTTCTCCAGTGTTTGGAAGACAATGGTTATTCAATCTTACTTTTCCAATAGTTGTTCCCATCGGACATCCCAAAATGGTGTACCAAGCAACCTTTCAGAAGAAAAAGACTCATCATGTGCAATCTTAAAAAGATATTTAACTTGTCTTATCTCATTGCATCAAGAAGGAATTACTTTCTAAATAACCGTGTCATCAAGTTTTTCAATGAATTTTAAGCTCATGATGGTATGAGACAAAACAATTTACAAAATATCTCAATTAATTCTTAGGCAAAATAACACATTTAGTGCTAGCTTGCTACCATGACTCAACTGGGTTGTGATTTTATAAGAGGTTCTTTAAGCTGTACCTTGACATTTAAATGTTAATACCTCTGCCAAGGGCGGCCAGGTGGCTCAGCGAGTAAGAGTACCGGCTCCAGTGTTGGGATGACCTGGAGATCGAATCCCGGGCTCAGACACTCAGCACCACACCCAGAAATAACTGGCCGTGTAACCTTGAGCAAGTTACTTAACCTCGATTGCTTAAAAAAAAAAAATACCTCTGCCAAGATATCAACAGGGAGATAGGTTTTATCTGTAATCAAATGTGTTATCTAACATATTAGTGTCAAAATAGGAGACCTGACGAATAGCCCCATAAGCCAACATGTCATTAGGTATCACTATGCCTAATTTCTCCCCCACCTCCTATTAGGCAGTACTGATGACAGGGGCCCAGGGAAAGGCAGACAAAAGGAAAATATAGTGATAAATAAAGTCTAAGAAGGTCTAGCAGTGACCTGGTATTTGCATCTGCATCTCCTCTCCAATCCACCCTCATCTCCATTGCATCTTCAACAATCCCAATGGTAACACTTGAAGCCTAGACCAAAAGACACAAAGCCTCCTAGGGGCAGAAGACTGATTAAAAGAGCAGAGATATAGCAGGTGGGAAAAAAATGAGTTCTTTTATAAAAAAAAGGTTTTTGAAACTCAGTTCCCCAGCTTTTGTACAGAAAATTTAAAGGTTACAGTATCATTAACAGGTTAGGTCATTACTGTTCTCATTTAAAATATTTTTTAAGTTAAAATCAAGAATTCCAGAATTAAAAGTTTCTGCAAAACAAATTTTCAAGTTTTATTTAAATAAAGCCTATTTATTTAAATAAAGTCTATTGAAAATAACAAAAAGTATGTTCTAATTATAAAAATAGCATATAATCAGTGTATTTGGAGAATTTTTAAATGCCATGTCTTTTTTTGAAAAGTATTAATTCTCACAGATAATTGAATTTTTAATTCCCTAAAATTTTTTATTTTGTAATTAAAGTGCCTTAAGAAGAGATCCTGGTAAGATTTTTTTAATGGTTGAATTCTTAAATTATAAAAATTCTCTACTTAAATAAACATATAGCACCACCTAGTGCTGTAGTCAAAGACTAACATTTTCTGAAATATCTGGTATCAGTACACATAAAATAAAGTATAAGATACCTGTTCTCAAAAGTAAAGGTGAAACATTAGAGACATGTCCTCTGCTTTACAAGTATCCTGGAGCTAAAATAATATAATGATACCATAGTGGATAGCATTTACATGGTATTTTGCAATTTCACAACCTATAAGGCAGAGGTAAATGTAAAGATTGCTACACATTCTGCAGACATTAGAAAGCTAAACATTAGAGAGATTTGAGTGACTTTTAACATCAACTACTTTAAATTCTTCATTTTAAAGATGTGATAAGTGAGGCTCAGTAAGGCTATGATCATCCCAAGGTCATACCACCAGTAAAATGTTGGGGGTCTTAAAGCCTAATCCAGTGTTTTCTCTCACCCTTGCCCTCCAAGGAAATGAAAATGCTTTGAATAAGGCCTTTGTCAATTCTGTCTTGATAAACCTAGCACCTAGCCTAGTACCTAGCGCACAGTAGGAGCTTAGTAAATGTTGTTGATTGATTATACTCTGCTGCCTGTCACAATGAAATAAAATGAAATGGGGGCAGCCAGGCAGCACAGAGAATAAGAGCACCGGCTCCAGTGTCGGGATGACCTGGGGATCAAATCCCGGGCTCAGACACTTAGCACCCACCCAGAAACACTTGAGCAAGTTACTTAGCCCTGATTGCTTAAAAAAAAAAAAGAAATAAAATGAAATGAAATGAAACATATCCAATATAAACATAGAAACAAAAACTTTAAAAATAAGCCAATTGCCCAGATATAGTATTTCAAAATACAGTTGAGCCCCATTATTATTAAACATATTCATTTCAATTCAATTCAACCAACATTTATCAAGAATCGACTATATCTAAAGTGACAGTAATACAACAAAACAAAAGACCCCTTGCCTTTGAGAGTCTTGCTTTCTGTTGGGGATGATATGACACAGACATAGATAATTTATAAGACAACGTAAGAAGTGATGGGGTCAGAAATCAATCAGGAGTCTCTAGGAATATTCAGAAAGGCATAGAACACTATTACCACCCCAGTGGGAAGGTTTCACAGATGTGGTACATGAGCTGAGCCTTGAAAGAAGATAAGGAAGCTGAAAAGACAGAGTTAAGAAAGGGACACATACCAACCATGGTGGACACTGTGTGCAAAGGAATGGATGCAGAAAAGAAGGTATGTGGAGTCCAAGTCCAATTTGACTGAAAAATCAAGTACATTTGTGGACAGTAGGAAAGGGGAAGGAACCAATAAGTAGATGGAGAGATGAAAGTTAAGAGAAAGGGGGGAGCAATCAATGAAGAAAACTGATGAAAATGGCAGGAAAGGATAGAATTCAGGGCATAAGGAGAAATATTGGTCTCACCAAGAATGACCACCTCCTTGTCAAATCAGAGGAGAAGAATAGTGATAAAGAGAAGTTTTAAGATATAGAAGAGAAGAAATAAGGAGCCTCATCACCTAAAGACTTTTTTTCTAAGTAAATTAGAAGACAAAAGTCATCTGCTGAGAGAGATGAGAATGGGGCAATAGAGCAGTCACAAGTCAGAACCTGAGAACTGAGGGAAAAGCCAAAATACATGCAAATAAATCTACACTGACTAGTGCTACACTATCAGATAAATTGTTCTGCCCTCTTATTGTACAATATTAAAGCAGAATTCTATTTCTCAGTTTTGAACCAGATGATTAGTATCATATAAACATATTTAGAAGTGAGTAGCCCAAACCTTGAGTATCTCTAATACTTATATTCAGCAAAACCTGGAAAGAGGCAAAATGGCCTGCAACCCAGGAAGACCTGGGTTTGAGTCAAAACAGCTGGCATTAATATTCATCTAAAATCAACAAATTTTTGTTTGTTGGAAAAACTTTGGGAACTGGGCAACCTTGCATTGCCTGATGCCACAATGATGGCTACTGACTTTTTAAAACACAGGCAGTCTTCAACAAAAGACTAGATCCACAGCCCTCCCCACCCAAACTTCCATAGACCTGTGTGTTCACATATTTAACAGAGAATACATCATTGTTATGTGGGGACCTAACTATTTATTCTTCAACCCACCCTCCATATTCCTGGGTCTTTTCAGTCAGTAAAGCAGCAACCCTAAAAACCATGGGAAAAATTAATATTATAAAGAAAAATAAGATAAAGGATAAAATATTGAGTGCCTCCTCAATGGGTCAGTGACTAAAAATGGAGAAAGCAGGATATTTTCAGATACATTCCAGACTATTCTGAAGTAACCTTTATTACAGTCACCGATAGCTCTCTCATCCATACTATACTACAAATTTATAGTGAAAGAATTACCTTTCTTCTGCTAACAAGTGGAGCAGGTTTGAATGTCACCGAACAATGAGTTCTAGAAATCAGTATGGGAGGAAAAGGAACTTTGCCATACGGAATTTTACCATCCTCTATATCCTTCTGATATGAGTACAGGGCATTTTGCTCTGATTCAGTCTTCTTAATTAAAGACAATGCTTCCTGCATTGAAGTATAAAAAAAAGAAATATGAATGTTAGTGTATTGGGCCTCATTTAGATATACCGACTCCTCTCTTGTGCAGGAGATGGTCTTTGACTTATGATGAAACATGGAACCCTGTATTAAGTAATAAATACTAGAGAAGTCATTGGCTACTCCTCAAAAAAGTTAAGAGTGATAACTAAGTAGCACCATAAATGATCTAACACATATAATATACTTGTATATGTGGCAACATGTTCCCTAACTGCCTTTACCTAATTCTTTGCATTTATTTTTATAGTGTCTTATAAATATTTATATTTTTTATAATTCTATTCTTATACAATTTTTATTTGTATATATTTATTTACATATGTATGTATCTATTTGTATACAACATATCTGTATATGTATTGTATATCTTGTGTATATATATATATATATATATATAATGTGTATACATATTTACTTGTATATATTATATATGCCACACATCTTTAAAAATTGGATGAGCCCTGCTTTTTTGTATGTGGAACGGGATGAAAGAGGGAATGACATACACACTCAGGTATAGAAATCTATCTTCCTCTGCAGGGAAGTAGAAGAGAAAGCAGATAAGAGAAGAGGGAGGGCTGATATAATAGAGGGCAGATTGGGGGATGTAGTGGTCAGATGCAAAACACTTGTGAGGAGGAGGATGGAGGGAGGGAGGGAGAGAGGGAGAGAGGGAGGGAGGAAGAGAGAGAGGAAGAGAGAGAGAGAGAGAGAGAGAGAATAGGGGAAATATGATGGAGGGAAATATACAATCAATAATCATAACTGTGAATATGAATGGGATGAATTCACTCATAAAACAGAAGCAGATACCTGAGAGGATGAAAAACTTGAATCCTAAAATAATGCTGTTTACAAGAGACACACACACAGTAAAGGCAAGGATTTGGAATAGAATCTGTTATGCTTCAATTGATGTATTTAAAAAAAAAGCAGGGGTAGCAATTATGATCTCAGACAAGGCAAAAGCAAAAATAGATCTAATTAAAAGAGATAAGCAAGGAAAGTATATCTTGCTAAAAGGTACTATAGACAATTAATTAATATCAATGCTAAACATACATGCACCAAATGGAATAGCATCCAAATTCTTTAAAAAAAAAAAAAAAGCTAAATGTGCTACAGGAGGAAATAGTAAAAACTATACTAATGAGGGAATCTCAACTTTACCCTCTCAGAACTAGATAAATCTAACAAAAAGAAGAAGAGCAAAGTGAATGAATAGAATTTTATAAAAGTTAGATATGACAGACCTCTGGAGAATATTTAATGGGAATATGAAGGATATATCTTTTTCTCAGCAGTACATGGCACCTACATAAAACTGATCATATATTAGGGCATTAAAAACCTCACAACTAAATGCAAAAAAAGTAGAAACATTAAATGTATCCTTTTCAGATCAAATGCAATAGAAGCTACATTCAATAAATTAAATTAATCTAATTCTAAAGAAGGAATGGGTCAAAGAACAAATCATAGAAGTGATAATTTCATTAAAGAGAATGACAGCAATGAGACAAAATTTATGGGATGCAGCCAAAGCAATCCTTAGGAGAAAAGTTATCTTTAAATGCTTACATTAATAAAATAAATAAAGAGCAAATCGATGAATTGGGTATGCAACTAGAAAAAAATTATAAAATGACAAATTACAGATCCTCAATTAAGTATCAAATTGAAAATCTTCAATATCAAAGGAGAGATTAATAAAACTGAAAGAAAACCACTGAACTAATAAATAAAAAGACTAGTTTTATGAAAAAAATAAAGACAAACCATTGGTTAATTTGATTTAAAAGAAGAAAACCAAGGGGCAGCCAGGTAGCACAGCAAGTAAGAGCACTGACTCCAGAGTCAGGATAACCTGGGATTGAATCCGGGCTCAGACACTTAGCACCCACCCAGAAACATCTGGCTGTGTAACCTTGAGAAAGTTACTTAACCCCAATTGCTTAAGGGGTGGCCAGGTGGCTCAGTGAGTAAGAGCACCAGCTCCAGTGTCGGGATGACCTGGGATCGAATCCGGACTCAGATACTCAGCACCACACCCAGAAATAACTGGCCATGTAATCTTGAGCAAGTTACTTAACCCCAATTGCTTTAAAAAAAAAAGAAGAAGAAGAAGAAGAAAACCAAATTACCACTATCAAAAATGAAAAGGGTGAATTATCACCAATAAAGAAGTTAAAGCAATTATTAGGAGCTATTTTGCCCAATTATATGCCAATAAATCTGATAATCTAAGTGAAACAGATGAAGATTTACAAATAAATAAAGTGCCCAGATTAACAGAAGAGGAAACAAAATATTCAAATAACCCTCTTTTTGTAAAAGAAATTGAACATGCCATCAATAAGTTCTCAAAGAAAAAGTCCCAAGAACCAGATGAATTCACAAGTGAATTCTATCAAACATTTAAAGAACAATTAGTTGCAATATTACATAAACTCTTTGGGAAAATAGGCAAAGGAGTCCTACCAAATTCCTTTTATGGCATAAATATGGTGAGTACCTATGCTAGGAAAAGCAAAAACTAAGTAAATATTTTTGTACATATAGTTCCTTTTCCTTTAATCTTTCTAGGATACAGACCTAGTAGTGGTCTTGCTGTGTCAAAAAAAAAAAAATATATATATATATATATGCATATTTATAGCCCTTTGAACTAGTTCCAAATTATTCTCAAGAATAGTTGGACCAATTCACTATTCTTCTAGCAGCTCATTAGTAGGTCTATTTTCTCTTATCCTCTCCAGCATTTATCATTTCTGATAGGTAGGAGGTGGTATTTTCTCTAATCAATAGTGATTTAGAATATTTTTTCATATGACTATATTCATATGACTTTGTCTTCATCTTCTGAAAACTGCTCATTTATATCCTTTGATCATAACTTATCAGTTGGGGAATGGCTCTTATTTTTATAAAGTTGACTCAGTTCTATACTTAATACATATTTGAGAAATGAGGCCTTTATCCAATAAACTTGCTATAATTTTTTTTTTTACTATTCATTGTCTGTGTTACTTCTTAGCACAACTTTCCTGATTATCTGTTTTAATTAGGATTATTTTTGTTTCTGCTTTGTCTGAGATCATGATTGCTACCCCTGCCTGTTTTACTTCAGCTGAAGCAAACTAGATTCTACTCCAGCACTTTATTTTAACTCTGTATGTGTCCTTCTGTTTCAAATGTGTCCTTATAAATAACATATCATTGGATTCTGGTTTCTAATCCACTCTGCTATCTGCTTTCATTTTATGGGTGAGATCATCCCATTCACATTCACAGTTATTATTAATTCTGTGCTTCCCTCTATCTCATTTTTTCTGTTTCTTCCTCTCTCATTCCTTTTATCCTGTCCCCCTCCTCAAAAGTCTATTTTCTTTCTAACCACTGCCTCACTTAATCTGCCCTCCCTTTTATCATGCACCCCCCTTTCTCTCAAATCTTTCCCTTCTTATTTCCCTACTGGGTAAGTTGCATTTCTATACAACTTAGTAAAGTATATATATTTTTCCCTCTTTTAACCAATCCCAATGAGAGTGAGGTTCAAGCATGGCATCCACCCCATTCCCATTTTCTACTCCATCATAAAAGCTCTTCTTTACATAGCTCTCTTAAATGAGAACAATTTCCCATTCTACTTCTCCCAGTGCATTTATCTTTCTCACCCCTTCATTTTTTTTATCTTCCCAACATAATCAACTCACACTTATGCCTTCTATGTAAACTCATTTAATAAAGTTAATAATAAAATTCTTTTTTTTTAAAGCAATCGGGGTTAAGTAACTTGCTCAAGGTTACACAGCCAGTTATTTCAGGGTGTGGTGCTGAGCATCTGAGCCCAGATTTGATCCAGGTCATCCTGACACTAGAGCAGGTGCTCTTACTCGCTAAGCCACCTGGCCACCCCTAAGCAATTGGGGTTAAGTAACTTGCTCAAGGTTACATGACCAGGTGTTTCTGGGTGGGTGCTAAGTGTCTGAGCCTGGGATTCGATCTCCAGGTCTTCTCAACACTGGAGCCGGTGCTCTTACTCGCTGTGCTACCCGGCCGCCCCAATAATAAAATTTTTATGAGTTACATATATCATCTTCCCATACAGGAATGTAAATAATTTACTTTTATTGAATCCCTTATGATTACTCTTTCAAGTTTAGCTTTTTATGTTCCACTTGAGTCTTGTGTTTGAATGTCAAGTTTTCTGTTCAGCCCTGAGCTTTTCATCAGGAATGCTTGAAAGTCCTCTATTTAATTAAATATGTATTTTTCCCCTGAAGGGTTACACTCCGTTTTGCTAGGTAAGTTATTCTTGGTTACAATCCTACCACCTTTTGCTTTCTGTAATATCATATTCTAAGCCCTCTGCTCCTTTAATGTGGAAGCTGCTAAATCTTTTGTGATCCTGACTGTGGCTCCATCATATCTGAATTGTTTCTGGATGCTTGAAGCATATTCTCTCTGACCTGGCTCTGGAATTTGACTATAATATTCACAGAAGTTTATATTTTAGGATTTCTTTCAGGAGGCAATCAGTGGATTCTTTCAATTTTTATTTTAGCCTCTGGATCTAAGATATCAAATTTTCCTTTAAAATTTCTTGAAATATTATTTCTTTGATCATAGGTTTCAGGTAGTCCAATAATTCTTACATTATCTCTTAATTTATTTTCCAGGTCATTTGTTTTCCAATGAGATGTTTCACATTTCCTTCTTTTTTTTCATTTTTTCATTTTGTTTTATTGTTTCTTGATGTCTCATGTAGTCATTAGCTTCATTACTCTCCTAGCAGCTCATTATTATACTATTACTATATACTAGTAGTATATAGAATACTTGCCCAATTCTAATTTCTAAGGAATTACTTTCTTCAGTGAGATTTTGTGCCTCTTTTTCCATGTGGACAATTATGTTTTTTAAAGTGTTATCTCCTTCAGTATTTTTTATGTCTCTTGTCAAGCTGTTAAATCTCTTTACGTAATTTTCTTTTATCACTTTCATTTGTTTTCCTAATTTTCCCTCTACCATTCTTATCTCTTTCTTTAACTCTTCCAGGAATTCTTGTTGGTTTGGGGTCCAATTAGCATTTCTCCTTGAGGTTTTTTTGTAGCAGTCTTCACATTGTTATCTATCCTCTTCTGGTTTTATGTTTTGGTGTTCCCTGACACTGTGGCAGGTTTTTATAGTCAAATTCTTTGTTGTTGCTGTTTGCCTATTTTTCCAGCCTACTTCTTGACTTTGAACTTAATGTTAAAGTTGGGCTCTGCTCACCTGGGAATGGGGAGGCACTGGCCCAAGATGAAGGCATTTTTATACTGTTGTTTTCAGACCTAATTCTGGGGGTCTACAAGCTTTTGGTGCTTCAAAGTAGTGTGATCTAGGGACAGCTGTGGTCACTGCTCTCTTGGTCTGTGCTCTGCTCTTTACCCAGGAAGGGTAGATCTTCCCCTGGAGCTACAAGTGCTCCCTGGCAAGTTGCCAGTTAGTATCAGTTGTACCCAGTGCCAGAAAAGCGTTCCCTGTAATCTCTTTCTGACTAGCTGTCTGACCCCCTTACCATCTCTGGGATCAGAGCTCCTGCAGTTGCTGCTCCTGCTGTGGCCACTACTGCCAGGGCTGTATAGGGGAGTTCTAGCCAGCCCCACTTCCTGGTGTCACTGACCTCTACTGTGGACATCCTAAGTTTTTTTTCACTGGAAAAATGTCTCACCCTAACCCTTTGTTGGCTCTCCTGCTCCAAAGTTTGATTTGAGACATTTTTTTAAAGTTGTTTAGAGGGGGATGCTGGGAAAGTTCAGCTGGGAGGTTGTCTTGAATCTGCCATCTTGACTACCTAGCTGATACTTCTTGAGCAACAGACTATGTATTGGTGAGCCAAAGACTAACTGAACAAAGTTATTTCCTAGCTGTGTGACCTGGAGTAGGTTGCTTTCCTTCCTCTGGGTTCCATTTATTAAGTGCCTACTATGTTCTGGACACTGCGCTAAGTGCTAGGGATACAAATGAGAAAAAGAAAGATAGTCCCTCCCCTCAAAGAGCTTATAATCAGTTTGGGGGAAGATAGCACACAAAACATATAAATTGGGGGAAGGTAGCACACAAAAATTATGATCTCTTGTTCTTTAAGGTATTTACCAGTTCTGAAAATTTATTATATTGTATTGATATACTTCCTCATTTTATAGATAGGAAAACTGAGATTCAGAGATTGGAAGTAAACACGCCTCTCCCAATGGATATATAAGCTATGAGCCTGCTGCCATGATTGTCTTTGGTCTAAGAGAGAGACATCCAAACATGCTGTCATTATTAATAAAGTGATTACCCATAAATTATGTCTCTCAAACCTTTTTAAATATCACATCCTTCTCCAAATTGTGTTACAGATAAGGAAACTGAGGCAAACAAGGTTAAGGGACTCATGGTCACACAGCTAGTAAGTATCAATTGGCCAGATTTTAACTTGGGAAGATGAGTCTTCCTGACTCCAGGCCTGGTGCTCTATCCACTACACCACCTGAGGACTAAAGCCTAAAGGTGAGTGGTAAGAAGAAATTCAGAGGCCCAGAAAGTACTATCAGAAATCACAAGGCAACATCTTCCCTGGTATATATCTTTTACCTAAAATGTGAGTTTTCAGTGCAAAAATGTTTGCTTTAAAGGAAAACATTTGTTTTAACAGGAAATACTCATTCAAAAAAATATACAAATGCTTCAAAGATTATAACCAAATCAACCATTTCCTTCTATATTCTTAAGCTGTTCTGCAAATAGAAGGGAAAAGGATAGGGAGGGGTAATGGGGTAGTCACTGGAAGAATGGCTGGTGGGGAATGAAAAGAGGTGTTAGTGCTGCCTACCCCAAAGGCTTTTGCAAAACACCATTTCAGGCAAAACACAAAAGCTTTTTAGGAAATACCTGGACCTCTTCAGAATGGCTCAGAGCATAAGTTTTTAAAACATAATACAAAGTCTCCAGGAAGTCAAAGGTGATTACTTTCCTATATTTTACATCCTCTTAAATCTGCCCTGCAGTTGACTCCTCTTCTGCATGTAATCTTCCCCATCAGCATATAAGCTCTAGGAGACCAGGAATGGTCTTGCTTTTCTACTCCCTCTCTCTCTAGTACTTAGCACTTAGCAAGCACTTAATAAACATTTTTCCATTCTGCTCTTCGTTTACTAAAGGAGGAATTTCCTTCATAAAATCAGGTGATGTGAATAGTGGTTTCCAAAAAGCAATTCAAGATCCAATACCAGTAAAATCTTGAAATATCAACTTTTTAAAATTCCTTTCTAGTCTACTTAAACCATGGAGTTATATTTTTTAAATTTGTTTAAATAATAAAGTCCAGATTATGAAACCTAAAAGTGTTTTTTTCTTGGAGCAGATTTAATTTTACAACTGTACAATGCTTGCTTTGCCAATGCAGACTAGCAATTTCTTGACCATTTATATGTTAATATTAATAATAATTAATAATCAATTAATATAATAATATTAATAATCAAAAAGATTTTATACTTAAGTCCACCTACTAAATTACGGAGAGCAATTCATGTCCATGGAGGGAATACACCACACTAATGAGACAATTCAACTGACTGAATCAATTGAATAAAGTATTTACTTAATGTTCCACCCCTCTGTCCCAGACATCCCACTGCTAGGCCTATATAAATTGTAAAGAGCTCAAAGTCAGAAAGTATTAGTTGCCATACACACCAAAATAGTCATAGGGGCCTCTCGTGGTAGAAAAAAACTGGAAACAAAGTAGATGTCCATTAACTGGGAGATAGCTAAACTAACTGGAGTACGTAAATGTAATACACCATAATATATAATTAATATGAAGGATTCAGAGAAACCTAGGAAGCCTCATATGAACTGATTCAGAGTGAAATATGGAGAGCCAGGAAAATAATATACACAATAACTACAATGATGTAAAATGGAAAGAACAAAATAACAAAACTAAACATCATGTAATTACAATAACCAAGAATATCATGTAGACATCTCAAACTCAACACATCTTTAAACTCAATGCTATCCTTCCACAAAAACTACCCTCTCTTTTTCTGAACTTCCCTATCATCATCAAGGGATCCAAACTACTTCCAATCACATAATATAGTGATTCAATATTAGAAAACTTTCACTAAAACTAAAAAAAAATTCTGACTTTTCTTCAGGTTGAACAAGTAATTATATGCAGAGCTGGTTCAGAGATCATTCTATTTTCATCTCCACACTCACACCTTCCTCCCTTCTTCCTTTTGTAAGGGTATTTAACATATATGATGAATATGGTCTATAAAAACCACACTCTAGGGGACAGAGCCAAGATGGTGGCATAGAAGCAGGAAAACTCCAAGCGTTCCCCCCATAACCACCTCAAATACCTATAAAATATGACATTAAACAAATTATAGAGCTACAGAACCCACAAAGTGACAGAGAGAAACAAACTTCCCACTAAAGGCAGCCCAGTAGGTGGACACAAAGGGTTCATTGCAACATGCTAGGGGCAGAGCCAAGCTTCGACTGAGCCAAAAGTTTTAGCCCCAGGGTGGCCCCAACCAGCCATGGCTGGAGGGACTTCAGAAGAGGGGATCACCAGCAGCTGGAGCAGCTTACAGAATTATCAACCCATAAATGCCAAAAGCAAAGTAAAAGGTCAGTGTGGACTTTGGGAACAGGGGGTCCAGGAATGTGGTCCAGCCTTTACCCCCAGAGGGAGAAGCAGATGAGGTGCAGTGGCCTTCAGAGCTCCTGGCTTGCAGATTGTAGGGGAGAAAAGCAACCATTCTGAGGGGTAATCGCTCTTGCTTTAACCTGCTTGGATCTGGATTGCTGTCTTGGATGGAGGTCCAGGAGTGTGTGACCAGGTGCCAGAGCCAGTGGAGGCTTCAGAGAGGGCACCCAACTAATAGCTCTGGCAGCTGAGAAAACCCCATCCATTTGGGACAAAACTCTCCTCTCTGGAAGTAGAGTTCTACTGTGGCAAAAAGCTCAAAAGTCAAGTAATTTAGTGGCAACAAGAACAAGCAAAGGAAGCAAAGCAAGCACAGCAGTCAAACCTTAGATTCCTAGTTTGGGGATAAAAAGGAGCAAAGCATGGAATAGGAGGAAGACAATGTAGTCAGAACTCCTGTACCAAAAGCTTCTGAGAAAAATATTAATTGGTTACAGGCCATAGAGGAGCTTAAGAAGGATTTTGAAAACCAAATAAGTGAAGTAGAGGAAAAATTGGGAAGAGAAATGAGAAAGATACAAGAAAATCAAGAGAGTCAGCAACCTGACTGATGAAAATAACACCTTAAAAAATAGACTAATTCACATGGCAAAAGAGGCTCAAAAAGGCAATTCACTTAAAAGGCCGAATCTGCCAGATGGAAAAAGAATCTCAAAAGCTCACTGAAGAAAATCATTCCTTCAGAATTAGATTGGAGCAAATGGAAGCTAGTGACTTTATGAGAAATCTAGATACTATTAAACAGATCCAAACAAATAGAAAAAATAGAATGCACTGTGAAATATCTCATTGGAAAAACCACTGACCTGGAAAATAGATCCAGGAGAGATCACTTAAAAATTATTGGACTACCTGAAAGCCATGATCAAAAAAAGAAATTCTCAAGAAAAATTGCCCTGATGTTTTAGAACCAGAGGGCAAAACAGAGGTTGAAGGAATCCACCACTCACCTCCTGAAAAAGATCCCAAAAAGAAAACTCCTAGGAACATTATAGCCAGGTTCCAAAATTCCCAGATCAAGGAGAAAATATTACAAGCAGCAGGAAGAAACAATTTGAATATTGTAGAAACACAATCAGGATAACACAGGATCTGGCAGCTTCTACACTGAGAAATCAAAGGACTTGGAATATGATATTCCAGAAGTCAAAGGAGCTGGGATTAAAACCAAGAGTCACCTACCCAGCAAAACTGAGTATCATGTTTTAGGGGAAAATATGGTAATCCAGTGGAATAGAGGACTTTCAAGCATTCTTGATGAAAAAACCAGAGTTGAATAGAAAATCTGACATTCAGATACAAGATGCAAGAGAAACATGAGAAGGTAAACAGGGAAAAGAAATCATAAGGAACTTGTCAAAGTTGAACTATTTACATTCCTACAATGAAAAATGATAATTGTAACTTATGAGATTTTTCTCAGTATGAGAACAGTTGAAGGGAATAGAAATGTGTGTGTACATATATATACATATGCATATGTATATATATGTATGCATACATATATATGTCTATATAGGAGGGTATATGGGCATATAAATACATATGTGAGTATGTGTATATATGTGTACAGGTATACATAGACAGAGGGCACAAGGCCAATTTAATCCCTCCAGATGATACTTAAAAGGTGAAACTGAGAGGTGATAGAGGAATATAATGAGAGGAGATGGGGAGAGACAGACTGGAGTAAATTATCCCATATAGAAGAGGCAAGGGAAAACTGTTACAATGGAGGCAAAGATCAGGAAGGCAAAAGGAAATGGGTCTACCTTACTCTCATTGGATTTGGCTTAGAGAGGGAATGACATACACATTAAATAGGGTATCTCACCCTACAGGAGAGTAGGAGGGAAGGGGATGAGAGTGGGAATGATGGGAGGGAGGGCATGTTGGGGGGAGGGAGGTTGGAAGCACACACTTTTGAAAAGGGACAAGGTCAAAGTAGAGAACAGAACAAGTGGGGGTCAGGATAGGATGGAGGGAAATATAGTCAGTCTTTCACAATATATCCACTATGGAAATGTTTTGCATAGCTACACATGTACAACCTATATTGAATTGCTTATCTTCCTAATAAGGGTGGGTGATGAGGGAAGAAGGGAAAGAATCTGGAATTTAAAGTTTTAAAATCAAATGTTTAAATATATACATACATGTGTATATATACATATATGTATGTATGTATATAAATTTTACACACAACTCGGAAATAAGATAAGGCACTTGGGTATGGAGATTCATCTTGTCCTACTGGAAAGTTGGAGGGGGGATATAGGAGAGAGCATATTGGGGGAGGGGGTATACAATGGGATTGCTGTTTTGAGGTGGTGGGTAGGGGAAAGGAGGAGAGAAAATTTGTAACTCACAATTTTGTGGAAATGAATGATGTAAACTAAAAACAAACATAAAATTTAATTTAAAAAAACAGCACACTCTAACAATGGGTGTATTATCTAAATCTTACAATTTCCAGAGGTATTGGCATTCAAAGCCTTCCACAAATGGGATCCAATCTATCTTTCCAAACTTATACTCTCCTTAGCATACTCTTACACTCCAGCCAAACTAGACTATTTACTTTTCCCAATGTACTTCACTTCATGCTTTTTCCAATACTTATGACACATTCACTCATCATTTCAACCCAGTGACAGCCTACCTATCCTTCAAGATCCAACTCAGATGCCATGTGTTCCATTACAACTCACTTGATCACCTACCAGAGGAGATCTCCCTGCCCTCCAAAATCTCACAACACTTAGTACATATTATTTTTGTGTCTCTTTCTGTGCCTAGAAAAGTACCTTGTACATAGTAGGCACCTGATTATCTGTTTAATTGAATCGAATATGGAAATCAGTTTCATAACTTGGTCCCTTTATACTTTTCCATCCTTCGTCTATCTTACTACCACCTCCTCAATCTTCAGTCCAGGGATGCAAGTGTCCTTTCTGCTCCTCACCCAAGGCCCTCCACCTCCCAACTACAGGCATTTTTACTGGTTGTCTGCCACAGCTGGAACTCTCCCTTCCTCCTCTCTGCCTCCTGGCTTTCCTGCCTTCTTTTAAGCCTCAGTCAAAATCCTACTTGCCAGGCCTCCCCTACTTTGGTGTCTTTCTTCCAAGACCACTCCAAGTCTGTACTGTATAACTCTTCTTTGTCCATAGTTGTTTGCACTTTGTCTTTTCCATTAGACTATGAGTTCCTCAAGGGCAGGAACTGTTTTCTTGTTTTGTATTTATTCATTGTTATTGGATTTTGGTTGTTTTTTGTTTTGTTTTTGCCTTTCTTTGTATATCCCCAGCACTTAGCACAATGTCTGACACGCAGTAGGAGCCTAATAAATGCCAATAGACAACCACAGTAATAAGAAGACATTAGAAACTTAGGTTGGGGAAAACTGAATGTGTCTATCTCACCTCCAGTAATTTGGGATCCTGAAGGGGATCTTTCTCAAATAGTATCAGAGCTTTCTGCATCAAGAAGATTGCTTTGGAAATTCGATTCTTGTTGATTTTTTTCAGTACATATGATTCTGTAAAACAAAACACTCATTTCAGGTAGGATAGGGTGAAAACATTCTTCTATCTAAACAGAATCAATGAACTGTCCAAGTCTGCATAATTTGTGCTTAATTGTGTCTATATTTTACCTGTGAAATAACTAGTGCTGGAAGACCTTTTTGTACTTTGAGTTTCTTTGGATTTCTGGAGAGGAGAGTCCCAAGCTGAAAAAGAAGACAACTCACCATTAGAGTTAGGTCTATGTCAGAAAAAGTCATCATCTTCCATAATAGGCATCCAAAAATCACAGGAGGATGTGTCATGTTCCCCTTTGGCAGTCCCGTGAAGCCTATGGGCTCCTTCTTAGAATCATGTTAGGAAATGCACAAAATAAAATACAGAGTATTGCAAAAGAAAACAATTATGTTGAAATACAGTTATCAATATATTAAAAAATAAAAAGTTCACAGACTCCTAGTTTGAGTCCCCAAGCCACAGATTTTAAAAATACTAGTTCTATTATACCTCCCCTGTTTTCCCCAACTGATAGAAAGGAAAATTAATTTGACAACTGATTTCTACTACTGTACTGACTATGGGCTTCTTTACACCTTGTCTTACCCTTATTTGTTAGTATATAACTAATTCTAAAAAGCAAAATTCAATTTTTGCCTTACATCTTAAATATACCAGTGACCTGATGGGAGCTCTCCCTCCCACTTTGTGAAATAAGGGCCCCTGTCTTAAAATACATACACACACACACACACACACACACACATTTCTGCCTTAGTAATTGCCAGTAGTAATGGGTTAGCACATTCCAGGTCAACTAAAGTTCTTATGTGGTCATGGCTCAGTTCACCCCCATTTGCCTAGCCCTGTGTTACAGACTGTGAGGATACACAAACTGTATGACTTATTCCCTAGCCTTTTGGAACTCTCAGTACTATTGGAGAGATGAAGCTAGTGTGTGAATAAATTTTATATCACATTGTTGTTCTTGTTCATCCTTCGTTCTTAAAGAGAACCAATGACATCAGAAGTGTGATATCTTAACTTGCAAATGAGTTGGATTTAAGAGAGACAGAGCTGGGCAAAGTCATCAGCTTCACTCTCTCTTCCAGAGCCATCTGAGTCCAGTGGCAAGACATAGATTAGGATGATGGGAGATGGCCCTGGATGCAGTGGGAGAACATGGCCTTTTTAAGCTAAGCTCTTTCCCAGTTCTCATTCTGTCTGAAGCAACACCCATTCAGTAGTTTAAGGCTGGGTAAGAAAAGAGGCAAAAGAAGGCCTACTTTGCCTACTCAAAAAAAATCAGTCTGGGAAGGGAAGACCCCCAGGATTTCTTGCCAGAACAGAAACAACTGCTATTTACACTTGCTCTGAACCATCAAAACCCAAACAATGACCAAGTGAGACTTGGGCTGGGACCTGTTATTGGCATTAATAGACATACAACAAGAAGACCAAGGAAGACAAGAATCCTCTCTTGTCTACTCTTCAAAAATATAATCTGAATACTGTGTTATGTGCACCATAGTTTAAGTCCAGTATTCCAAAAGATAAGGATCAGGTGGGTGAGAGAACTCAAAACTCTTCATATGAGAAAGAGCATTGATGATTCTACAGCCAGAAGATCTAGGTTCAAATCCTGCCTCCCAGGCTTACTATATCAGTTCCCTAATCTGTAAAATGTGGAGACTGAACCAGAATTACACAGTATTGTGTATGAACTTTATTATGGACTTTACCAGAAGCACTCTAGCAGATTTTCTAAGGACAGCGAATCTCTAATCTAAATGAAATGTATTACATTTAATGTCAACAAAGAAGGTCCCAATTTCGCAAAAGAATCACTCATAGGTATGAACAAGTGTAAATCAAATGTAGTAGAATGGTCAAAGGAAGGTTGTTGTTTTTTTAGCAGTACCTTAATCTGAGCATGTTCTCATACAAAGCAGAAGAAGCCAATGGAAAATAAATGAAAGATTTAGGAGAATAAGGGGATATATTGCTAAGGCCAGGTGGGAAGGAGTGAAATCAGAGGAATGGGTTAGCCTTAGCAAAGAGCATGCAATCTTCATCTGAGAAGAGGGGGGATAAGAAAAAAAGATAAGTGATGAATCAGAGAAATTTTTATGGACAAAACAGGCAGGGGGAGGGAGCTCCCTCTGAGGTAAGGCTAAGGAAATACTGTGGGAAGCTAAGTCATCATCTATATGTCTTGAATATAGCCATTCATCTGCTACAATTACCTTCCCACGTAGTAGGCACTTAAAAATATTACACTTAAAATGGCTGTACAAAAAAAAGCTCAAAAGAAAATGATTTGACTTGTGTCTAAAAGACTGATTGAAGATAAACTATGTAGTCATTCTGAAAAAAAAAGCCACTATACCCACCTTTGAGAAGATACCAGAGCTAGCAAGACTAAATTATGACATGTTGAAGCGATAGTTTATGGGAAGGAGAAATATCCTCCTCATTTCAAAAGATGAATGCTACACAGAAGCAATCTATTCCCATTTGCAGATGCTTTTCTGAGGCAGAACTTGGCATCTCAGTGATAAACTATCTCCAACTGGAACTTCCAAATTTTTAAATTATATACCATCACAATTATGAGAGACAGTGTGATGTAGGGAACAGACATCTGATTGTATTGTTGGATATATTTGAAGCATAAGAAGTCACTGTTTCTTCCAGAAAGAGGTGGATTGGATACATTCCAGGCAATTTTTAAGATTGTAGAAAAGATGTAGTGGTAGAGGAAACTTCCTTATCTAGGGCTTTAGTTCTCTCTCTCTCCGTGAAATAGCAGACCCAAACCCTTTCCCTACCCCCAGTATCATAGGACCACAGCTTTAGTGCCAGAAAGGATCCAAGACCACCTCGCCCAAACCTCTCATTTTATAGATGATGCTGGGGCCCAGAGAGGTTGTGACATACGGGCAGTGAGAGGCAGAGGCAAGTGTCAAACCTCTGACCCCATATCCATCACTCTACACTGCCCTCATGCCTCAAAATAGAATATCCTCAAAATGACAACTATCCCCCAGTAGAGCACTCTGTCAGATTAGTCAAAGCAATTAACCACTCACTATTCAGCATGTCTTTAGGGGGCTATCTTTTAACTTAGAAAAAAATGGCTATTTTTGCTTCTTCTACTGCTTTAACCAAGCCTGCAGAGTAGGGCTGCTGCTCTGAACAAAATCTGCCCATGGGGAAAATAATAAGGAGGAGAGAAGAAAATCATGGTTCCGGAAATTGTAGGAGGGCAATGGAAGCAAATGCACTACTCAATACAGTAGTACAAATTAACAAGGTCATATATACATGATAATAAGGAATGTGGCATTAAAACCCTAAGTTGTTTATAATTTCAATCCCTGTTCTGTCGATGAGCAATCTGAGAGGTGTTCTGATATCATTTCACCAAAGACTGATTTCCATTTACTTCCCATTTTCCAATATGTGCCAGAATGAAGGGTGCTCTCAGGACCCAATTTAAGTTTTGATTTATGTAGTATCTGTACTTCGAATCAGGCAAAGAGTTTTCATGGGAAACGCTTTACAACCATTCAGGGAATCACAGCTGCTTTGAATTGTACTATTTCAAATTAACCAGTATCTGGATTAAATAAATTTTAGTGCATAGAAATCTGACAAAATTAGTCTCAAACTTAAAAAAGAAAATGGATCAGAGGTCTATTCAGGGCAGTTTCTTCTGGTCTATTCTCCAACTGGTCAACATTTTATAGCAGAAAAAGGTGGATAGATATGATTATAAGAAATACAATCATGCAGGAACAAATAGAGTTGTCTTATAAAAATGTAACCCAATACAGGAAATAATTCAGGCTTGAATATCATTATCATTCTTTATAATAGCTATCATATAGTGTGTTAAAGTTTACAAAGCAATTTACAAGTATTATCTCATTTGATCCTTATAGCAACACTGGCAGTTAGATGTTATTATTATCCCCATCTTATGGATAGGAAAAATGAGGCAGACCTTAGAGGTTAAGTGACTTTCCGAAGGTCATAGAGTTAGTAAATGTCTAAGGTCAATTTGAATTCAGGTCTTCCTTACTCAAGGCCATATCCACTGTACCACCCAACTGCTGTTTTGTTTTGAATATAATTTGATCATGATTTCAGCATTATTCAAGAGAATAACATCTAGAGAGGGCATTAATACTAGAAAGTATGTGCCATTCTACTACTCTATGGTTTCATTCACCATCCCTGCACCTTTACAAACTAGAAGACTTTATCCTGGCCAAAACTACCATGTCTGTGTTGTCTTCTAAGGAACTTACGTTGTCTTGGCTTTGGTATTAATATCCTCAGAACTGAGCATAGTACTTGGTACACACTAAATGCTTAACAAATGTTTTTTCATTCATTCATTTGGTAATATCATAGCCAATAGAAATTGATATCTTCCCTTCTCTATTAGACCCAAGAAGCCTATATTACTAATAATCTACTGTAACTCGTAAAATGTTACTCATTTATTTAAATGTGTTATTTCCTAGTTCACTGACACATTATCATAAGATTTATTCATGTTTTAAAATATTATTATAAATGAATCATTAATAACTTATGTTTTAGCTCTAATGGTGTCTTGATACAAATCAATTAAATTGTCATACAAATCAGAGAAGGGAAGGAAAAAAATATTAAAACTTGATTCCCTATGTATTAAAGAGTTGGGGGGGGCGGAGATGAGTTAGTTAACAGATAACTTTCTTGTTAAACTAGTTGTAGACTTGAATTTGACCCAGAACTGATCCAGCATTATGAAACTACACATTAGGGACTGATACCTTTGAGTTGGTCAAGGAGCGTAGCAGCTATCCGGTGTTGAGCCAGAATGATTTCCAGCTGCAAATCCATGATCAAACTATTGGCAGTAAGGGTCTTGCCAGAAGTTCTGTCTTCTGTTGGAGGGAAGACCTTTTGTCCATTTAAGTCACATGAAAATTAAGGGGAAACAGGGTTAACCAAACATTAAAATGAGCACAAAAAACAAACAAACAAACAAAACCCCCCCAAGAATCAGATCTAAAATAAAGGACAAAATCATTCACCCTAACAAATGCCTTTTCCTCCCAGGGTCAGTCCTGGAGAAACTATGAAATGAGAAGCTTGCCTTTGGGGGACTCCCCTTTCCATGGCTTCTTCTTTTGGTCTTCCTCTCCCCCCTCCCCAATTTGTGTCATGCCTGTCTTGTTTTCCATTCCCACTGGCTCTTCTTTTCAGATGGTGCTTACAGATCTCCCTAAACTGTATGGAGTAATAGAGAAGAAGCAAAGCATAAGCAAAGAGAATCTGACCAGTGATGAGAGAAGAAAGGGGAAAAGAAGATGCAAGAAACATCTGGAATTTTATTTCTTCATACAAGATCCCTGAGACAACAGCTAAACAGAGGAACTATCTGCAATGGACATGGAAAGGAACCTGCAAATTGAAGATCAAATAAGCAATAAGGATAAGCAAAGCAAGATGGCAGAAAATTTGTTATTAAAAATTAAATCCCTTGATTAGGAAACCCTAGCTCAAGAGCCCCTGTGAATCCCCAGTGAAGGGGAAAAGTAATATAAATCTTTAGTTATCATGAAAGCTAACAACAGAGAATTGAAGATCTCAGCTCTAGAAAGCATAGAAGGAAAGCATATATTCTGGTGACCTACAAAGGATGAACTATGCATTGTTTTCTTTTAAAGCCAAAGACGACTGCACATTGTCAAAACAAAATCAGGGTAGTCTCCTTAATGGAGGAGATGAAAGAAATGAAGAAATGCCTCTCTGGTTGACTGGAGAGGGGGTGTTTTCCTTGAGAATGAAAGAAATGCCTCCAGAAGAAAGCGAAAGGATCCATAGAGGCAGAGGGGAATCTGAACCTGCGTAATGAGACTGGGGGACGGAAATGTGTGACCCAGAAAAGGAAAGAAGGAAGGTCCGTTTGGCCAGGGAGCAGGTTCAAGACTCTTTCCAAAGGGGATAGAACTGGACTCTGAGGAGGAAACAGCTTTTTCTCCTAGCCAAGTGAGTGGTATAGTAGAGAGAAATCAAAGAAGTGGAGTCAGAAAGACCCAAGTTAAAATCTTACCTTAGATACTTAGTAGTTGTGTGATACTAGGCATGTCATTTATTCCTATTTTACAGATGAGGAAACTGAGACTGAAAGAGGTTGATAATAGTGTCTACCTCACATAGCCACTACAAAGATCAGATAACATAAAGTGATGAAGTGTTTTGCAACCCTTCCAATGCTATACAAACACTAGCAACTATTATTGTTATTATTACTGCACAGAATGACAATGGGCATCCCAAAGGCCCAGCAGGAGAGGGGTAAGCTGCTACCTGCCAAAGGAAGAAAAGATGCTTTCTGGCTGGCTGGTGTGTCCCTGCCGAAGGAGACCAAGGCAACCAAGGTCAACTTAATATAAGCAGCATCATAGGACGTCACAGTCAAAAGGAGATCTTAAAGAAATACTGTGATCCCAAGGTGTTTTGTCCGGGAACCCCCCAAGGCAAACAGGATGAAAATTCTTACTCCTGAAGGATAAGTTATACCACAATACAGCATCTCTTAACTAGCAAAACAGATGATAGTTTTGTTTTTTTTTTCACCTGCCTTCATAATAATTAAATCCCTCAAAAGGTAAAGGCACCAACAAGGGAAAACTCTACTCTGAATTTGATTTTACCAAACAAGGAGAAACTGACTACCAAGAGACAAATAACAGAAACCCTAGGGTTGTAGGGGGAGGAAGGGGAAAGCGCTCATATTGGAATCTGTTATATAAAAAGAGAGGAAAACCTGGAATTGTCTAACAGACATTCTAGAAGCATCTGGGGAGAGTTAATTTCAAAGAGTTCAGAGGAAGAATAGCCAAGTTCCTGTGGACCAAAATTCTGTAAGAGAAATCAATGTGAGAAGGATGAGAAGCTCTCAAGCAGAGGAGAAAGGGAGAAAGAGAGCAAGAAGGAGAGAGAAGGAGAGGGAAAGAGAGAGGCAGAGATGGGGAAAGGAATGGAGAAGATGATGGAGAGAGTGAGGTAGAGGGAGAAGGAACACGCCGCACTCACCTCATACTGTCCTCAAAGCATACTAGAGCGGTAGGCAGCTGCCTATTCTGTCTATTTGTAAGGTCAACCCCCTTCCTCGTAATAATCAAGTTCTTTCTAAATGAAGACTTGTGCAGTCTTACCTTGTCATGACAATGATCATATACTGATGTTCCATCGGACAACGTAGCTCTTGTACGAGACATCCCTATAACTGTAACTGCCTTATCAAGAATCTCATAAGCCAAAAGTAATTGCTCTTCAGGTGTTTTCTAGAAATGAATTGAAAGACAAAAATATTTTGATGAAAATAAAATCTGAGTTTAGGTGTGTAATTTTGGAAAGTTCCTGAAAATAAATAGGATACAAGTTTTAAATATATCCCCATACAAAGATAACATGGAGAAAAGTTTTAAGCATAAGCATTATTGACAAATTGACGATATTTCTTTAAGATCAATTTATCTTTGATTAAGTATGAATTGTCCATAAAGCTGAAAATCAATCTCAATAACAAGATATGCCATGTTTTTTTGCTAAGAGAAATGAAGTTTTTCTTTAAGTTTTTTTTATGTTAATTGGACTTATTAAGTGACAGCAAAGGTAGGTTTTTAATTAGTTTAAGTAATGGACCTGAAATTATGACTTTTTTTCACTTAATTCTTATTGAATGAATTTTTTAAAAAGAATTTTTATGTGCTTCCTATATGCCAAGTACTCTCCTAACCTTTGGGGATATAAATATAAAAGCCACACAGTCTCTGCCCTAAAGAAGGTTCTAAGAGGTAAGGAGATAACAAAGATACAGGACTGGTGACTGAAGAGGCAGTCTTTTGGGTTGGAAATTATAGTAATGGTGAGTGGTGCAAAAAAGAACTATACCCTGGGACATCCAGTCCAGTAGCAATGAATGTATTGATTGATTATACTTCCAGAAGTGGAAAGAAGGTGGAGGAACAGAGACAGAGGAAGGATGGCTAGAGTCAGGACCTCGATGCGGTGGGCCCACAATCACCTCAACCAGAAACCAAAGGGCCCAAAGGCAGGAGCTACTGGAAATTCAGAAACAACACTGTTAAGATATGCCATTTTTATGCCAAAGTATTTGTCCATTTGAAAACAGCTAGTCTAGAAACATACAGATTATATAACTTTACATCATTGAGTAAACATGTTTAGGTGCAGTGGGGTGAGAAAGGTTTGATTCACACCCCCACCCCCATACCCTCTTATGGAATCATGGAAAGTAAGTGGAGATCGCCAGGCATTGATGTGTTAAAGGAACTATAAAGGTAATTTTATGTCCTATAATCCCTTTATCAATCAACAAGCACTTACTATGTGTCAGGTGCTGTAACTAATTGCTGGGGAGACAAAAAGCAAAAGACAGTCCCTACTAGCCTCAAGGATATTATTTATAAATATATGTATGTATTTTTACATCTGTATAAATATATAGTTGCACACGTGATGGAGACAGAGCACAAAGAAGGTAAGCTTAGAGGGGATGGCACTGAAGTTTCCCTGATAGATTTAGACTTATCACAGATTAGCCAAAGACTGACTGTGCCCCTGATGATTCTTTTTTTTTTTTAAGCAATCGGGGTTAAGTAACTTGCTCAAGGTTACACGGCCAGTTATTATTTCTGGGTGTGGTGCTGAGTATCTGAGCCCAGATTTGATCCAGGTCATCCCGACACTGGAGCCGGTGCTCTTACTCGCTGAGCCACCTGGCCGCCCCTAAGCGATTGGGGTTAAGTAACTTGCTCAAGGTTACACGGCCAGGTGTTTCTGGGTGGGTGCTAAGTGTCTGAGCCCAGGATTCGATCTCCAGGTCTTCTTAACACTGGAGCCAGTGCTCTTACTCACTGTGCTACCTGGCCCCTGATGATTCTTAGAAAGGCAACCATCCCAGAGAGACGGTAAAGGCAGGAGGCATCCTTGTTGGACATGACCTCTAAACCAGACTAACTGACAGAGGGCAGGAGGGAAAGGAGATTTCTCTCTCCTCTCCCTCATCAGCTATGGCATCTTTCAGAGGAGCTACTCACCCAGTAGGAGACACTGCCTTCAATAAGGAACAGAATTATAGAAACACAGAGACAGCAACAGCAGAGAGTGGCTCCAAGGAATGTAACCACTGAAGTAGAGAAGAAAGCCATGAAAGAAGAAAGTTAGCCATGGGAGTTAGGAGTTGAGTTAGAGAGAGCCCACCTGTGCATATCATGCCCGGAGTGTGTGTGTGTGTGTGTGTGTGTGTGCGTGTGTGTGTGTGTATAAGGGAAACAGGGGGGACAAGCAGCAGGAGGGATACACCACAAGAAGAGAAAGAAAATGGAGGCCCTCGGGGCAGCTAGGTGACGCAGTATGAATAGAGCACCAGCCCTGTAACCAGGAGAACATGAGTTCAAATCCGGCCTCAGACACTTAACACTTACTAGCTGTGTGACCTTGGGCAAGTCACTTAACCCCAAGTGCCCTCCAAAAAGCAAAATAAATAAATAAATAAAATTTTAAAAACAGAAAAGAAAAGAAAATGGGGGTCCTGAAATCCAAAAAAATTGTCTCCGCTACATGTATCCCTGATTCAAGGACTATCAGGATATTTGAAGTTTGTGCCCACTCTTCCCACTGTTTTTGTGTTTGTAGGAGAATGTACCTGGTTTTGTGGAAAGAACATTTTGTAGATGTTATCATCCTTACCATGCCATCTTAGTGAATGCTTTTACTGTAAGCAACCTGACTATGTCTACTGACTGACCATTAAAAGAAAACTCACCAATGAACATAAAAATTTTAGAGTGAAGAAAGTACCCTTTCAATAATCCAAGGCAGGAGCTGACCTCCGGGAGTGGCAAGAGCACGTAGTACTCAGAGGAGGGGAACTACATTGGAAAACTTAGATTATTAAAAAGTTAATGATTCATTTCATAAAGAACATATTTTGCTCTACAAAAAAGCATAGAATAAATAGGACTACTTGGAATTCCCAGTTGCCCTAGACCAGAAGAGTCAGACTCAGAGTCAGTGGGCCAAGTACAACCAGAACCAGATTAAAATGTGATTGGGAAAGGTTTAACAAAATATTTTAAAATATGAAATAAAAATTAGAATAGAACAGATATGTGTTTTGCAGTTTTCTAAGATAACACGGATTGCAGGGATTGACACCACTGCCCTAGAACATTTTTAACTAGGACAATTTATATACATTTTAGGGCTATATTTACTGTATTTTTTTAAAAGCACAACAGTACATTAAGTAATTATTACTAAACAAGTGTCTGCATTTACCAAAGATAGGCTGCCATATATAAAAAGGGAGAAAAATGAAACCTTATACATATTCATTGATAATTATCCATAGATAATAATAAGTTTTCTATACCAATGAATAAAAAAAAACCTGACCCATTTTTAATAATGTTATGAATGACATTTGACTGATTTCCAACAATCCCAGAATGCTGTATCTATTTAAAATCAATTAATCTCCATGTTAAATCACAGTTCTTGAATTCAATGAAAGAAAAGCTCTAGAGTAGAACCTAACCCTGTCTTTTCCTAAATCTCTCAAATCATTGGAACTCTGAGAAGCTATGAAGGTTAGTGCAATAAAACTTCTTAAAAAGATATCTGAGGGGGCGGCCAGGTAGCACAGCGAGTAAGAGCACTGGCCCCAGAGTCGGGATGACCTGGGATTGAATCCGGGCTCAGACACTTAGCACCCACCCAGAAACACCTGGCCACGTAATCTTGAGCAAGTTATTTAACCCCAATTGCTTAGGGGCGGCTAGGTGGCGCAGTGAGTAAGAGCACCGGCCCCAGAGTCGGGATGACCTGGGAATGAATCCGGGCTTGGATACTTAGCACCACACCCAGAAATAACTGGCCGTGTAAACTTGAGCAAGTTATTTAATCCCAATTGCTTTAAAAAAAAAAGATATCTGAGAGGGGAAGCTAGGTGGTACAGTGAATAGAGCACTGGTCCCAGAGTCAGGAGGACCTGAGTTCAAATCTAGCCTCAGACATTTAACACAAAAACTAGCCATGTGACCTTGGCAAGTCACTTAACCCCAACTGTCCTCCAAAAAAAAAAAAAAACGCAAAAAAGATATCTGAGGTAAATCATTGTAATCTTGACATTTTTAAATTTTCACATGATGAGAATCAAATATAAAGATTGGTAGTCTTTAATACATATTCTCAAATGTTCAGAATCATATATAAAGCACTAGTTAAAGGAACCATGGAATTTTAGCCAGGAGAAAAGAAGACTTAATGTGGACAGATAGCTAGCAAATATTTGAAGGGTTTTTATATAGAACAACAGTTAGGTTTAATGAATTTGTCTCCAGAAGGAAAGACAAATGGGTTACATTACAGAGAGGCACATTTTAGTTCAGCCTAAGGAGCTCCCAGTAATTGTAACTAACTGAGAATAGAATATACTTCCCTGGGAAGAATTAATGTGCATCTTTTGCTTAACTAAAAATATAACTAACAATTGTTGTGGGTGGCTAGGTGGCACAGTGAACAGAGCACTGGCCCTGGAGTCAGGAGGACCTGAGTTCAAATCCAGCCTCAGACATTTAACACTTACTAGCCATGTGACCTTGGACAAATCACTTAACCTCAATTGCCCTCCAAAAAGCAAAAAAAAGAAAAAGTGTTGTTATTCAGTAAGTTTCAGTCATGTCTGACTCTTGGTAACCCCATTTGGGGTTTTCTTGGCAAAAATACTGGAGCGGTTTTGCCATTTCCTTCTCTAGCTCATTTTACAGATGAGGAAACTGAGGCAAACAGGGTGAAGTGACTTGCCAAGGAGTCACACAGCTAGTGAGTATCTCAGGCCAGATTTGAATTCCAGAAGATGCGTCTTCTTGATCTTAGGACTGGCACTATCCACTGTGCTACCGAGATGTCTTACTGAAGTTCCCCCAATAAGATTACAAAATCCTTCTAACATATTCATCCTTGGGGCTTGACATGATACCCGATGAACTGCTGAGTACAAAGGAGGGGACCAAGGAATATTTATTTAATTGATATATACAAGACAACAGTCATGCCTATAGAAGGGATAATCAACCGCTCTCAATTCAATTTGGAGCAAGGAGAAAGTGGTTAATTAGATAACGTCTTAACGACTGAATTAAAGTCACCATGAGTAATCTGACTGATTATTTCTTAATCAGCCATTATAATAGCTTAAAAAATATCTTTGGCTTCCTCTAGACCTAGCCTATAAATGAAAGATGATTTTTATTAATAGCAAGTTGCTGGCTGCACACATTAAATTCAATTCAGAAAGTATTTAGTTATAGTCCAAAAACATTAACTATAACACTATCTACAAAAAAAAGGCAATACTCAGAAAATTATAAGAAATACAGAATCATAGGACATGTATAAGCCCTAATTCACAGCACAATATCACTTGGAGATTTCATTTGGTTTCTTTTAAAGACGCAAAAAAGGGGGTGACTAGGTGACGCAATGTATAGAGCACTGGCCCTGGAGTCAGGAGGGCCTGAGTTCAAATCCAGCCTCAGACATTTGACACACTTACTAGCCATGTGACTTCAGGCAAGTCATTTAACCCCAATTACCCTCCAAAAAGCCAAAAAATAAAAATGAAAAAATAAAGACCTAAAAAAGGCAATGTGGCCTGGAGGAGATAAGGCCAGCCTCAAAGTCAACAAGACTTTGTTCAAGTCTTGCCTCTGACCCTCACTGGCTTGTGTCACCCTGGGCAAGTCACTGGGCCTCTCCATGTTCTAGGCACGTGGGGAATCTGCATTGGTGGAAGGAATTTCCTTACCAAGAGATCTCTATATGGGTGAAATGACAAATGACAAATAAGGGCCAAGTTAATGACAGTTTTTTAATGATGAATTGATTTTAAAGAATCAAGAAGCCAATCAATTCTGACATTGTAAATCCTCAAAACCATTTTTTATAAAAAGTTTTCCATAATTAACCTTTAACTAAAAAGTTAGGCACTGTACAATAATATACATCCCTTGGATTTTTTTTGCATGTATTCTCAAATGTTATATATAGACAATGACCAGAAATCATACCTTTAATATTGGAAAAACATCAGAACCACCTTTGTGGAAGAAGCTGTAGTCAAAATTAACTTTGCCTCCAGAGCCTTTAGAGGAAAAAATGGAAAATGGAAAATTAGTGCCAAAGTAGCTTCATTCCAAATGAATGTGATGAGTCCAAACTCTCTCTAGCTTGACCTGACATTATTCTCTCCACAGTCTATGCTCTCATCACTCCATCACCCCAGAACATTATGCATTTCCTTGTTCCCCACATTTTCTCATCTCATTTCCTCTTCCTGGAATGTCTTCCCTGGCCCCCTCAATCCCTTCTCACAGCCCTATTCAGTCAGTTCATATCTTGTCCAACTCAACTCCCATGCTTTCAGTGATGCTTTTCCTGATCTCCCCCTTCCAACTCTCAGAAGTCCTCCTCTACCAGCTAGAAGGCTCAGGGGACAGAGTGCTGGGCCTGGAGTCAAAAGACCCGAGTTCAGATCCGACATAGCTGTGTGACCCTGAGTAACTCACTCCTGAACCTCAGCTGCCTCATCAGTAAAATGATGGGCTGGACTCAACGGACTCTGAGGGCCCTTATAGTTCTCAATCTACGGTCTCATCTTTACTTAAGTGATAAATAATCTAATCTGTATCCTTGGGTTTAACCTCATGGTTGCATCTTTCCAAAATAATAAACTCACTCAATGCAAGATCATAGGGTGAAGTTTATTTTAAGTATGATCTTTTTCCATTTTGGGCCCCCAGCTGAACCTGGGTGTGCCTGTTACGGCACGTAACAACTGCTAGCAACAAGAAGTGCTCCTTTCTTCTCTAGGAGGTGGCTTGACATAGTAGAAAGGGCAATGGGTTTAGAATCAGGGTCCTGTTGGTTCTAATACTTATTCCTGATGTGACTGAGGCAGGTCTCTACTTGTTTGAACCTCAGTTTTCCAATTCCATAAAATGGGAGGGCTGGCTCATTGATTTCTAAAGTCTCAATGACCCCTTCCTCGCTTTGCATCAGCAGGTAAACAGTAAATTCTTTCAAGAACTGGGTGTATTCCTACTCACATTTGTCAAGCAGACAAAAATGAGGTAAGAAAAACAATGTATTTGTTTTCACTCAACTGATGGAACTGACTCACTGTTAAAAAAAACTTTTTGGAAAGGAGAGGTCATTGTTGAGAACTGAAAGAGTCCTCAAATATACACCTGCTTTCTTTTTTTTTGGCGGGGGTGGGGAGCCAGTTTTTGGAGGGGAAGGCAGGGCAACTGGGGTTAAGTGATTTGTCCAAGATCACACGGCTAGTAAATGTTAATTGTCTTTTGAGGCCGAATTTGAATTCAGGTCCTCCTGACTCCAGGGCTAGTGCTCTATTCACTGTGCCACCTAGGCTCTTCTATACACCTGCTTTCTTAAAGAAGAAAACTGGATGATATTGGATATGGAGAATAGCAAAAAATTCCAACAAAGTATCCATTTTGCAGAAATACTTTTGAATTTCTTTCTATGAATGAATCCAACTATTCCAGAAATCAATTTGGAATTATGTGAAGAAAATGACCAAAGCATGCATACCTTTTGACCCAGAAATTTCATTGCTAGTACCCCACTTCAGTGATCAAAATAAAAGCTCCATTTATGCCAAAATATCTACAGCAGCATTTTTTGTGGTAACAAAGAACTGGAAACAAAACAGATGCCCACAGACTAGGGGATGGTGAAACACATCACGGTATATGAATGTAATGGAATGTTACTGTCCTATAAGAAACAACGGATATGACGACTATAGAGAAGCATGAGAAGATGTATAGGAACTGATACAAAGTAAAGTGAGTGGAACTAAAAAAAAAGTTGTTCACAGTAACCAAAACAATATAAATGGAAAAATTAATAATAAAACAAGCGAAACTGAAAACTATGAAGTGAAAATGACTGAACTTCATCTCAAAGAAGAGATATGAAATAGCACCCCACCCTTTTTCACAGAAATTAGAGACAACAGCAGCAGAATATTTCAGAGGACATCACCTTTTCCAAAGTATTGGTTAGTTTTGCTAAACTGATATTTTCCTCTTTTTTTATTCTGTTACAAGAGACAACTCTCTGGTGTCACATATGGATATATAATGGCAAATGAAAGTGATGTAAAAACAACAGATATCAATAAAATGTGTTTTGTAAAGAATTTCCTCCATGTGGTATTGACCCTTTATCCAGCAATTCTTCCCTGAGTGATATTTTGAAAACTACAACAAGACCATCCAAACATTTTCATCTATATGGAATACTCCAAACAGCCATCAGACTTTTACTGTTTGTCAGATCAAAAATGAGTTTGTGGTCATAGTCATATAACATTATAAAACAATATATTATTATCTAGCATATGGTATTAGGTTATTATAATATTATTACATAGTATAATACTTGTCAACATTACATTCATAATAGGTTCTTCATCTGAGGCCAATGAATAGATTTCAGGATATCCATGAACTTGGCTGGGGAAAAATTACATCTTTATTTTCACTAACCTTTCTTTGGCTTTGTTTGTAATCCTCTGCAATTTTATCTTATAGCACACCTTAAAAAACATGATTCTAAGAAGGGGTTCATAGGCTTTACCAGACTCTGCCAAAGGGGTCCAGGACATAAAAGAGGTTAAGATACCCTGTTCTAGTGACCTTAAAAGAGTGTGTTGCAAAGAAATGTCTTCAACAACATTCTGAGTGGTTAACTGACAAACACCAGACAGATGACTGTCTTTTTAGGAAAAAAAAATGAGGAAGAGAGATATCAATCTGAGCCAACTATCAAGTGATTTTTTAAAAAAAAATTTCCTCCAGCACCTGAAGAAGTTTAGTGATATGCTGGACCCATAAAAAATTATTTTCTATCAACATTACATGATGTTAAAACCCAAACTGATGAACATATCGCACAAATGGAAATAACGAAATAACTTGAATGAATGTCTCAGCTTTACAGGATGAGGTGTTTACACCTAACTTTAAAAAAAACCATATTTTTATATTTATTACATGTTTTAAAATATTTTATGCATTATAATATATTTTTTAAAACATATAATGCTGGTCCAGTGTTTTGAAACAAAAACAGTTTTTTAATGTTAAATCTTTTGAGATGTATGGTCCAGAATTGGTCAAATTAAAAACTTTTCTTTCCACAAATGAAATTCTTTCCCCAAAGCCAAGAAGGAGGAAAGAAAATTTGAGTTTAAGGTATTAAATATTATTTCAGGGAGGCTTATCATTGATTCCATTCTTATAAAAAGTTTTACTGTTTTAAATGGATCTGGTTCTAGTTGTTTTCTTGTTCTGTTTTTTTTCAAAATTTTATCAGTCTCTGTCTCTTACTTTGTCTAGTCACCCACAAAGAAATAAAGGAAACAGTACACACACTTAAGATATGCTGAAGGAGTTAATATGGCATGGGGTTTCTCATTTCTGAACAACTTTAAAAGTAATTTGAATTAATTTCATTTGTCTCTAATTACCAACTCTTAATTCACCATTTTAAATGAGAAATGGGAATGTCACGAAAAAAATACACAAAAACAAAGCCTTTTACTAGAGCCGCAAGAAAATCAAATTCGTTCCAGAATTATCAACACATAGATGCTAAGGACAAAGTGAGAGGTCAGTGCAGTATGGGATCCAGTAGTTGGGAGTGCGTTGGCCTCTGCCCCTGGAGTGAGAAGCCACTGAGGCACCGCCACTTGGCAGCTTCAGCTCCTGGCCTGCAGATTGTAGAGGGACCAAGTGACAAGTCTAAGGGGTAATCACTCTTTCTTTAACTTGCTTGTATCTGGATTGTGGTCTAGGGTGGAGGTCCTAGGGTGTGCAACCAGCTTGCCAGAGAGTGTGGAGGCTTCAGAGAGGGCACCCAAGTAATACCTTTGGCAGCTGAGAAAACCCCAGCATTTGGGACGAAGCTTCCCTGTCTAGTAGCAGAGTCCTACTGTGGCAAAAAGCCCAAAAGTTCTGAAATAGCCAGGTTCCGAAATTTCCAGATCAAAGGGGAAATATTACAAGCAGCCAGGAAAAAACAATTTTAATACTTTGGAAACACAATTAGGTTAACACAGGATCTGGCAGCTTCTACACTGAGGGATCAAAGGACTTGGAATATGATATTCCAGAGGTCAAAGGAGCTGGGATTAAAAGCAAGAATCACCTACCCAGCAAAACTGAGTATCATGTTTCAGGGGAAAATATGGTCATTCAGTGGAACAGAGAACTTTCAAGCATTCTTGATGAAAAAACCAGAGTTGGACAGAAAATGTGATATTCAGATACAAGAAGCAAGTGAAGCATGAGAAGGCAAACAGGGAAAAGAAATCATAAGGAACTTATCAAAGTTGAACTATTTACATTCCTACATGGAAAACCGATAATTGTAACTGATGAAACTTTTCTCAGTACGAAAATAGTTGAAGGGAATAGAAATATATATATATATACTATATATATACATATATTTCTATATAGGAGGGAATATGAGCGTATGAATACATATGTGAATGTGTATATATGTTTACAGGTATACATAGAGGGCACAGGACCAATTAAATAGGAAGGGATGATACTTAAAAGGTGAAATTAAGAGGTAAGAGAGGAATATAATGAGAGGAGATGGGGAGAGACAGAATGGGGTAACTATCTCATATAGAAGAGGCAAGGGAAAATGGTTATAATGGGGGGAGGGAAACAGGAAGGTAAAAGGGAATGAGTCAACCTTATTCTCATTGAATTTGGCTTAGGGAGGGAATGACATATGCATTAAATAGGGTATCTCACCCTACAGGAGAGTAGGGGGAAAGGGGATGAGTGGGTGGTGATGGAAGGGAGGGCAGGTGGGGAGAGGAGGGAAGTTGGAAGCACCCACTTTTGAAAAGGGACAGGATCAAAGTAGAAAATAGAACAAGTGGGAGGTGGGATAGGATGGAGGGAAATATAGTCAGTCATTTACAATATATCTACTATGGAAATGTTTTGCATAGCTACACATGTACAACATATACTGAATTGCTTATCTTTCCAGTAAGTCTGGGTGACAAGGGAGGAAGGGAATGAATCTGAAATTCAAAGTTTTAAAATAAAATATCTAATATATATATATATACATATATACATATATATACTATTACTAATATTATTTTACATGTAACTGGGAAATAAGATATACAGGCACTGGGGCATAGAGATCCACCATGGCCTACTGGAAAGTTGAAGGGGGTATGGGAGAGAGCAGATTGGAGGAGGAGAAATCCAGTGGGATCGCTATTTTGGGGCAGTGAGTAGCGGAAAAATGGAGAAAATTTGTAACTCAAAATCTGGCAGAAATTAATAATGTAAACCAGAAGTTAATAAAGCATTTGATTTGAAAAAAAGAAGAAGAAAAAGCAACCTCTAACCTGTTTGCTTCACCATGGTCTTTTATTGGAGGCCATGAGCCAAAAGGCAGAGAGAAAAACCAGAAGGCATGCCTAATAAATTCATCGATTTTTCCAAGCCAATTATAGCTTTATAATAGTTATTTTGAATAAAGGTTATTTAAATTATTACTTTTTCCATTGCAATTGGCCAATAAATGCTGACTATTTAATAAGAATGAATACTGTCTAGATTATGACAAAGAGCTAAATAGGCAACACATTGAGTTAGTTCATTTAAAACAAACGTTGAGCTGGTCCAGAATGGAATAAGAGATGGCAAATTTTATTTAGAAATTATGCATCATTGTCAATGATCAAAGCTGCTCTTTCACACTCCAAAAACACACACTCTCGTTCTTCTCTCTCTTTTTCTTCTTCTCTTTCTCTCTCCTATGTCTCATATATAGGTACACATATACATATACATGTATATATGTCTATATAAATTTAGATATATGCATATATTTTATACACATATGAATGTACACATGTATATTTATCCATGTACACATATTTCTAAAGATTATATACAATGTAAAATCTATATATTTAAGCATGAATACTCTGATGATGCTATGTGACTGAGAATCATAAATGCCCACAATTCCTCCAAAAAAAATCTAATTTTTAAAGATAGCCCAGAACAATGGAGAAATGAATAATGGACATAATTGTGTTGCAGAATATTACCAACAGTGACTACTGGGTAAGTCAAATGTAATGAAATATATCAAGAAAATGTGTGATTAGAACAAAGACTAAATGACACAGTGATAGTTACGAAATGTTAAAAGACCTTCAACATGTTAGGTAGACCTTCTATGGGAGGCTAGCCAAGACCCACATAGTATGAGGTTAAAATACATGGGAATTTTATGCCAGTAGAATTATTAATATCAATGAACTCAGATACTTCCATATATAAGAATTTTAAATGATCCTTCATTTCTGACAAGTGATTATCAATCTAATTTAACAACTATTTATTGAGTACACTCGATGTATAAAGTACTGATCTGATACAAAACTCCAGCATTGTATGTTATTTTGGTCCTCTTCAAGCACAAAAGACAAACAACGACAACTGATATAAGTATCTCTCCCTTCCTAGACTGTAGTGGCCTAACCATGTCTTATCCATGCTGTATATAATATAATATAATATAATATAATATAATATAATATAATATAATATAATATAATATAATATAATATAAAACATATATCATAGTAAATAATAGATCCTAGACAAATGTTTGTTGACTGGCAGAATTTATACATCTAAGTGAGGAAAAAAGCACTTCTGTAAATTCAGGAAGATATCCACTTTATGTTCCCCAATTGATAAATGGTTAAAGGATATGAACAGGCAATTTTCAGAGGAAGAAATTAAAGGTATCTATAAGCATATGAAAAATGCTCTAAATCACTACTGATTAGAGAAAAGCAAATCAAAACAACTCTGAGGTATCACATCTCACACTGGTACCTCAGATTGGCTGAGTCAGATTGGCTAAGATGAGAAAACAGGAAAATGAAAAATGCCGCAGAGGATGTCGAAAAATTGGAACACTAATGCATTGCTGGTGGAGTTGTGAACTAATCCAACCATTCTGGAGAGCAATCCGGGATTATGCCCAAAGGGCTGTAAATAATTTCATACCCTTTGACCCAGCAATACCATTTCTAGGGTTGTATCCCAAAGGGATCATAGAAGTGGGAGGAAGATCCATATGTACAAAAATATTTAAAGCAGCTCTTCTTGTGGTGGCAAAGAACTGGAAATTAAGGGGGTGCCCATCAATTGGGGAATGGATGAACAAGTTGTGGTATATGAATGTAATGGAATACTATTGTGCTATAAGAAACGAGGAGCAGATGGACTTCATATTTACTGGAGAGCTTATACAAACTGATGCTGAGTGAGAAAAGTAGAACCAGGAGAAATTTGTACACAATTACAGACACAACGTATGTCTGATGACCACCTTTGATAGACTGGACTCTTCTCAGCAATGCAGGGTTATAAGTCAACCCCAAAAGACTCATGATGGAGAGAGATGTCTCCATCCAGAGAAAGAACTAGAAAGAACTGAGTTTGAATCCATATTGAAGCAAACTACCTGATCTTTTTCTTTTTATTGTTTGGTTTTGTTTCCTCTTTCCCATTGTTCATTCCATCTGATACAATCCTTCTTTATAACCTGAATAACATCTAATGTGAAAATATTTGCAGATCCTATACTTGATTGTATGCCGCCATGGTAGGGTGGGGGAAGAAGGAGGGAGAGAAAATTTGAAACTCAAGGAATTGTGGAACTGAATCTTGTAAACTAAAAGTAAACAACAAATTAATAAAGACCAAAAAATTCAAAATAAAAGGATATCCACTTTATAAATGTTGACTTTTAATTCAATACCATAAACACATTTTTGGAATCATAAGACATGGTTTCCACTGTCAGCTAGCTATACCACTTACTTGTCATATAAGCAAGCCAGTTGATCTCTTCACCTCAGTTTCCTCATCTGTAAATAATCATATTTACTCAAACTGCCTCTCAGGGTTGTTTTAAGTATTTTTATAAATTGTAAAGCATGATATAAATGTGAATCATTATTATTCAGGACTGGTTGCATGCAAGGCACATTTACATTCTGGTCCTTTGGAACATAACCCATTTTTAAAAGCCCCAATATTTAAATTCATGTTGCCAAAATACTGTATGCTTACCACAAAAAAAAATAAAAATATTCTGTTGCAAAATTAGCCATCAGACAAAAAAGGAGAAAATGAAAATGAAATGAATAGGAAATTTAAATCTCTGAATGCTAGCACTTGGAGAAAAGTAAGTTGAATTAGAGGAGCCCAAGGTAATAGATGAGTACTTAGGAAAATTCTAAAGAGGATTTTTGGATATTTTCAAGTCTTAAGGTTTGACAGAACTATAACTTTGTCTAATTTCATTAAAACTTAGGAATTCCTTTCTCCTTATTAGAAATATGTTACAACCACCCTTCTATTTCTCATGACTTGGGGGAGAGGGGACTCATTTGGTTCACAAAAGAACAAAAAGAAGAAGAAAGATATGGAGCAGAAAAGGAAGAGGAAATATGAGAGAGAGAGAGAGAGAGAGAGAGAGAGAGAGAGAGAGAGAGAGAGAGAGAGAGAGAGAGAGAGGAAAGAGGGAGGAAGAGGGTAATATTCCTAAAGTAACTAGGTGAGAAAGGCAGGGGAAGAAAAATGGTTAACAAGTATTTAGATGCGTATTTTTAAGAAAGTGGTTGATACAAATAAATAAAAACAGAAGCCTAAGAAATAATGTAATAATCTAATAATAAACCCCTGTAAAAGAATACCGACAAGAAGCTTTCAAAAGAAGAAGTGTAAGCTATCGCTATCTTAGGAAACAAGGCTCCAAAAGTCATTAACAGGAGAAGTGCGGATGAAAATAACTGGGATCCTCGCCTTATAGCCATTAGATTGACAAAGATTACAAAAGGTAAACATGTTAGTTGATGGAGAGGTTGTATGAAGACAGGCATACTAATTGACTGCTGGTGGCCCTGTGAACTGGTCCAGCTATTCCAGAAATTCATTTGGAATTATACTAGAAAATTCACTAAACTGTACGTACCTTTTGATCCAATGATATTACTGGCAGGTGCATACTCTAAAGAAGCCAAAGCAAGAGGAAAAGGACCTAAATATACAAAAATACTACAGCAGCACTTTTCATAGCAGCAAAGACATAGAAGGAATGTGGGTGCCTGATAACTAGACAACGGGTAGACAAAATGGGGGATATGGATGCAATGGAATGTTATCATGTCATGAGAAATTATAAATCTAAAGAATTCAGAGACATTCGGGAAGACTTGTATAAATGGATGTGGAACAACGTAAGCAGAAGTGGGAGAACCTGAGTATAAGGAAATAATACTATACTATTATAGTATAAGGAGTAAAGGAAAAGGATACTGAAAGATGTCAGGATTCAGATTAATCCAATGATCAGTTAAGGGTTCAGAGGGTAAATCATGGCTCCCCTATGCTGGACTCTAGGTCCAGAATGAAGCATCAGGTGTTGGATGTGGTCAACGTGCTAATCTATTCTGCTTAACTTTGCTATAAGAAGAATTCTATTGATGGGCACCATTGGTGGGTAGAAATTAGGAATTTACATCAATGTAAAAATATTTATAAAAGAGATAAAGGGAAATCAAATTTTAAAAATAAAAAATTTCCTGGGGTCAAATTAACTGCAACGTGAGCCATGAAAAGGCTAGCCCACAAAGCTCTGTGCCACCACCCCCTTATTATAAAATACGGTCCTGTTTGGCGTGTAAAGCCCTTCGCGGCCTGACTTCAGTCAAGTTTCCTACATCTGTTACACTTCAGTCCTCTTGACGCTAAAGTAAATCACTTTAGTCCCCAAGGTCCAGGGAAACATTCCCCTGATCCACAGAGCCCCACCACCACCACCTGCACTACCACTAATCAACTCCCTTCAGGAACTACCTCCTGCATCAGGCCTTTCTCAATACCCCCCTCTCCACCCATTCCTTCTTTACTTAGTAGATATTTGGTATCTAATTATATGTGTACACAGGAATCCTTGGTAGAAAGTAAGGCAAAAACCCACTCACTTTTGTCCTTGGGTCAAAGACAACACATCTAGTGTGGGACCTTCCACATAGTGGGCATGAATATTTAATATTATTAATTAAATGTTTGATGAATATTTAATAAATATTTGACTTATGGAAAACTGTATCATGTGCATAACCCTAAAGGAGAATGAGAGATGAAAGGACACCGGAAAAACACAAGCTTCTAGAAGTCAGCAATGGCTTTTTTTTCTGTAAACACTAACTGGCACTAGGAAGTGGTACACAGCAGACGCTTAACAAGCGTTTGTGGAGTTGAATGGGGAAAAAGCTGCCTTATCATATATTCTCCATTGATGCCCCTAAACCAGGACAGCTTGGTTTCTCTTGGTGAGGGTGGGGTAGAGAAAGAAAAGGGGGAGTGGAAAAGCTTTAGGGAAGGTAGAGAGAGGGGGGAGGTTAGTTTCTATGTATGGGAATGTTCACAAATTACGTGTTTGTATCTCAAGGGGTAATACAGCATGTGAGGATTATTATGAAGTTCATTTTCTAAAGGATTTTAAATAATTCCCTTGCAATATATAGCTGATGTTTACTTCCACTATCGCTTCAGAAAAAAAAAAAAAGATTGCCTAAGCAAAGAAAAACTTCAGCTCTTTCAACTGTCTGTATTATCACAAATTCCAAAATGAGTGATGTAATATCTCTTGTCTTATAACTTAGTTTTGGAATTTTAGCACCCAGCTACTACTGGGATAGTAAGAGCTACTGTCTGTGCAAAAATATTTTACGTGTTTTGTCTCTTTCGATCTCCACAACAACCCCATTATCACACCACACCACACCCCTATTTTATTAAGAATTTGAAGCTCAAAAAAGGCTTGCCAAGGACCGAATCACTCTGAAGTGTGAGGCCAGATTCCAAAGATATGGTACCATCAAGTGACAATAAGTGCCTTGGTCTCATCCCCATACTCATTTGTCAAATTATCTCCTTTGATACTTTACCTGAATATTTTTTAAACTTTTTTTCTGGGTTTCCTAAAGTTTCCAATATTTCACTTAGTCGTAACGAGACTTCAGCCACAACCATAGGGCTGATATCTTCCGTTTGACAAGAATGAATCACTTCATTTATCTGCCAAAGCAGATGAATCCACTGAGGAAAGAAAACAGTAAACACAATAATTAAAAAAAAAAAAAACAATCAAGTTAGAGCAACATGTGTGCATGGCTAGGTCAAGCTAATGTAATAAAAATGACAATTTTACCAAAATTTAATTACACATTTAGTGCCATACCAATCAATCTACCAAAAAAAATTACTTTATAGAGCTAAGAAAAATGGTAGCAAAATTCATTTGGAAGAGCAAAAGGTCCAGAATATCAAGGGAATTAATGAAAAGAAAGGCTAGGGAAGGTGGCCTGGCCATGCCAGATTTTAATCTGTACTATAAAGCAGCAGTCATCAAAACTACTTGGTACTGGCTGAGGAATAGAGCAGTGGATCAATGGAATAGATTGGGTACACGAGACTCAGCAGGCAATGACTATAGTAATCTACTGTTTGATAAACCCAAAGACCCCAGTTTTTGAGATCAGAACTCACTATTTGACAAAAAACTGCTGGGAAAACTAGAAATAGTATGGCAGAAATTGGCCGTAGACCAATATGTAATATTGTAATGTAATATATCAAAATAAAATCAAAATGGGTGCACAATCTAGGTATAAAGGCTGATAGTATAAGCAATCTGGGAGAGCAAGGAATAGTTTACCTGTCAGATCTATGGAGAGGGGAAGATTTTATGATGAAACAAGATTTAGAGAGCATTACAAAATGCAAAATAGATCATTTTGATTACAATAAATTGAAAAGTTTCTATACAAATAAAGCCAATGTAACATTGAGGGAAGTGGAAAATTGGGAAAGAATTTTTACAACTAGTGTCTCTGATAAAGGCCTCAATTCTAAAATAAACAAAGAATTGAGTCAAATCTATAAGAATATAAGCCACTCCCCAACTGATAAATGGTCAAAGGATATGAACAGGTAGTTCTCAGAAGATGAAATTAAAGATATCCATAAGCATATGAAAAAATGCTCTAAATCACTATTGATTAAAGAAATGCAAATCAAAACAACTCTGAGGTACCACATCTTACTGGTCAGATTGGCTAAGATGACAAAACAGGAAAATGATAAATGCTGGAGAGGATGTGGAAAAATTGGAACACCAATGCATTGTTGGTGGAGTTGTGAAGTGATCCAACCATTCTGGAGAGCAATCTGGAACTATACCCAAAGGGCTATTAATAAGTACATACCACTTCTATAGTTATATCCCAAAAAGATCAGAGAAGTGGGAGAAGGACCCGTATGTACAAAAATAATTACAGCAGCTCTTTTTGTGGTGGCAAAGAATTGGAAATCAAGAGGATGTCCATCAATTGGGGAATGGCTAAACAAGTTGTGGTATATGAATGTAATGGAATACTACTGTACTATAAGAAATGAGGAGCAGATAGACTTCATAATAACCTGGAGAGACTTATATAAATTGATGCTGAGCAAGAAGAGCAGACCTGGATAAATCTGTACACAATCACAGACACAACGTATGTATGACAACTAACTTCAATAGACTGGCCTCCTCTCAGCAATGCAAGGTTATAAGACAACTCCAAAAGACTCATGATCGAAAGCGATCTCCACATCCAGAGAAAGAGCTGTGGAGTCTGAAGGAAGATTGAAGCAAACTACTTGCTGTGTTTCTTTCTCTTGCTCTGTTTTGCTCTTTGCCACTGATCATTCCATTGGTTATAATCCTTCTTCACAAGCTGACTAATGATTAATGTGAAGATGTTTGCAAATCCTACATTTGACTGCAAGATGCCGAGGGGGGTGAAATTGCAGGAGAGATAATTTTATCATCAGGGGGCTTTTAAATCAACCGCTACACAAAGAAAAAAAATTATCGAATTAATTTAAAAAAAATTTTTTAAGTTAGAGCAACATTGATTATCCTTTGTTTGGTGGTTGATATATAAGCATACAAATGAGACAAGGACTTGTCCTGCAATTTCATTGGTATAGGGAACTTCCAAGAAAGGAAACTCCCTCCACCAATGCATGTTGGCCCATTCTCAGCAATTTCTAGTTTTACAGAGTTGCCTAGAGCAAGTGCTATGAGTTTAAGTGACCTGCCCAGATCACTTAGTGGGAAACAAACACATAGTCTAAACAACTCCAAGGTTTCTTAGGACAAGGTGGAGTGGATGAGCAACAGACTGGCTTATTCTGTAGCTCACAAAGAGCAAGAGGGATGAGAAGAAATGTTTGCTTGGGAGACTTAAGATGGGACAAAGGGTATGGTAGAGATCCCCCCATCATTACTGTAGGTAAGCTAATGATTACTTGGTCTCCATGCAACCTCATTTTCCCAACCTTAACTGACTTCAGGATTATAAGAAAATTAGCTCTTATAGTTTCCTTCTAATCCTTTGAGTGATAAGCTCAGGAAATGGTTTTAATACTTTTCCCCTTGCCTGAATTCTCTCCTGACAATAATCTACAAGTACCACTAGGAAACAAGATGGAAATTTGGTATTTGGTTCCCTGTGTTCTCTATTATCCAATTCCTCTATGGACTTATCTTGGTTGACACTATCTGAGAAATATACTTTTATTCATGCTTTGCCTCTCCAACAAAAAAAAAATAATAATAAGAGGGATGAGAGATTTGCAAACTAAAGATCACTTGGTATTAAGTTTAAGCATACATTGTCTTAAGAGACACACATAATCTAAGTTTAAAGTGTTGGCCAAAACAGATGGCTGACTGATCCCTCAACTTAATATTCTTTTTCCTGCTTCCACTGTAAGAAAGGCAAAGGGCACCATTGGAAAGGGCACAAGATTTGGAGTTGAAATACTCTGTCCCTTATCACCTGTGTGACTTTAAGCAAATCACTCAATCTCTCCAGACCTCAGTTCTCCTCATCAGTAAAATTGGTAGGGTTTAGACCAGATGGTTTCTGAGGTCCCTTCCAGCTCTAGGAACAAGCCATTCCAAGAAGGCTCATCCTCCTCAACTAGACCTTTCAGGACCCTTGACTTCACAGTTCAACTCAGCTGTCCCCTCCTCCATGAAACTGTGCTGATCCCTTGCCCTCAATGGCTGTGGTCACTCCTTGCTCAATGTTCCTTGCATTGCTTGGGTAAATTTTGTATGCCATCTTTCCCCATTCCCTTCCCCAATATAAGCTCTCTGAGAGCCGGAACGGTTTCATTTTGTCTTTGTGTGCCTCAGACGGTGTCTCTACACATCAAAGACACTTTAAAAATGATATGTTGAAATGGCTTGAGTTCTTTAGACTGTAAGCTCTTTAAACGTAGGGACTGTTTTTGTCTTCCTTTGTATCCCTAGTGCTCAGCACATTTTCTAGCACACAGTAAATATCCCTATCATGATGATTATGATTGAATTATAGACCAAAAATATTCCCTTTAGTTTTGAAATGTGAATTTTAACCTAGATTAAGCATAATAAACTATAACCACACAAAGAAAAGCATAATAGGAAGAAAAAGAAATACTTTGTTAGTTTTGACTTTCTGGACAAACTTGAAATATTCCATTTTTGCTGAATAAATGCGCTGGATTCCCATTTTGCATTTCTGCCACAGGAACATTATCAGGTCAGCAACGATCTCATTATCAGGTTGAACTTTCTGAAAAAGGGTGTTAGATTAAAGGAATAAATAGAGCAATCTCAAACAGTTTTCAATAAAAAATAAAACATAGAATAAACCAAATCTGAATGCTCTATAGAATTTTCCCTTTTTTATTCCCTTCTGAGAATCTAGAAGGATGGGGAAAAATAAATAGGGTAATGAGAGAAAAAGGCAGGGCAGGGGCAGGAGATGAAATTTGGGGAAAAAAATAAGTTGATTATTTCAAGAGAATACAGAAAAACATCCTCCTTTCACATCTTTGTTTCACTGGGACCTGATAACAAATAAAAGCTCCCAAGTATAGAACCATTTGCATCCATTATCTCATTGGATCCTCCCAGCAATCCTGGGAGATAGGGGCTACTATTATTACCATTTTTCAGATGGGGACACTGAGGCTCAAGGAACTCAAGTGGCTTGTCCTGGATCAAGTAGCTAATACATTTTTGAGGCAGGATTCAAGCCCAGATTTTTGGCAATGTGCTGTGCCACACATTGTTTCTTGGGTGACTAGTAAAGACCATTACATATCATTAGGTATGTAATAAAAATTACTTGACTCAGTAATGGGTCAGTTCCTTAATATAAGTTACATACTCTTTTAATCCAAGAGGGAAGCAAATTCCAGCATATGTGAACTGCTGATGGTTTACAAGATGTTAAGAGTTTGCTTATAAAACGATCAAGGGAGAATAACATCGGAGGAAAGAAAAATTACTTGAAAACCTCATATCCCCGTAAGCCTTTTTTCTCATCCTTACTCTCTGTATTATAATAATTACCATAATTCTTTAAGAAAGGAAAGAAAGAAAACGCTTGATTTCAAAAAGTTATCATAGGTCAAATCCTTTTGCAACAAATACTGTTAAAACAGAAAAATCTCATTAAAATGGAAATTTTTTTCCACACCTCAAATTATGGTTTGCTGATTTAACTAATACTGGATGCAGTAAAATTTTTATATTATGAAACAATTTGAATATTCCTATTAAAGTAATTTAAGTGGGATATGAATTTAAGAAGACAATACTCAGAAAAATTTATACTCACAGAACCATTTTTAAATAATTCCAACCTATGAAACCAAAAAGAAGCAAAACCCCCAAACTAAAAAAAAAAACAAAAGACATAGATTTTGGAAGCAAAACTAGTTAAACATACACTCAAAAAATAATTGGCACAGTTTCTCTGACATTTAGATAAAGAGCTGGAGTGGGCATGTGCCAAGAAGAAATCATTACTACTAACATTCATCATTTTATAGAGAGAAGCTAGATATAGGACTGCTTTCAATAATTAAATATATTAAAAACTATGATCAATCAGGATTCTGATATTTATTATTTTCAATTTTCTTATAATGTAGAGAATGCATTATTTAAGATTTTAAAAGAAAGGAAGACTGTGTGACCCCTGCATTTTTTTAATCATATGACATCATGAAAAAATGTCAAAAATATTCATTTCACCTCATTTTCTGAACAAGTGAAGGAAAATAACGTTGACCCCAAGTGGAAAATGTCATCAGAATAGCTTCCAGATAACATGTGAGATTCTTGATTCATGAAACAGAAAAAAGTTAACATAAACTTAGCATCCAATTACAAAATGATGAATAGAAAATATTCAAGGAAAGCCAAATGGGAACTTTCACTATATCTCTAAAATGCAGCGAACCATATCTACGACAAACTCATCTCTAGAAAATATTCTTCACTGAGCCAGTGGGTTCTAATTAAAGTGAATTTTTCAGAAAACCCAAATTTATAGCTAAAGTGGGGAGGGGTAATGTTTGCATTTCAGAAGGACTCTATTTTTATAAAGTTTGCCTTGAAACAGCAAGTTTCCCTATGGCATTTAAAATGTGGCTGAATTTTCACAAATTAATTTTACATACAACTTTTTAGGAACACACCTGCTTATACAGAATGGAGACTACTTGGGGACATCCTATAGGGTTATATAATGGGCAGTGCTGGTCTACTCTGAGTGGCAAGGACCTTAGATTTCATCCGGTTCAACTCCCTCCCTTTCGAGATAAGGAAACTGAGGCCAGTGCAATGGTGTTAACTTACTTGCCTAAAGCCAAATAGGTAAGAAGTGTCAGAAGTGGATTTGAACCACTATCCTCCATCTGGAGGGCGTTCCTCAGCTCCGCCCACTCCTCACTCTCCCCTTCTATGAATATACCCAGGCAGCCCCTAGATAAACTCTGGTGGAGCTCAGGTCAGCTAGGAGCCACAGAGCCTGCCAGGCTCCATGACAGCAGAGGGCAGGGCACTATTTTACCTTCTGGAGGAGGAAAAGAATCAGAGATTTTTGCTTACTCCCTCTGATGCAAACAGCAAATAGATCTTTTTGCATAGCTTTGATTGTTTCAACATCATAAAGTGAGGGGGCTGGGACTTAAGGTCCACTAAGGTCCTTTCTAGCTCTAACATCCTAGGATCTTGCCACCCTTCAATAGCTGTAGGCATCTCCTGGCAGAAGGCTCACCAGTGAATTGCCAATTAGCCACAACAGTTCAACTGTATTAGCCCATACCCCAGAACATGGGACAGATCTGACCTTCTATGGAATGCGCCTGGATTCAAAGACTGACCTGAGGTCCAGAATCACCCCTGAGATTCACTTCTGGACACAGACAAAGCCTGAGAATCATCCTAGAACCTAAGTGCTAATAGGAAGGAATAAGAAAGCAGCAGTGAGTGATCCTACTCTGCCATGTTTCTTGGAATCTAATTTCTGACAGAGCAGGTAAGGAACTGGTTCAGTTGGATCCAATGTGACTAATTTAAAGGCATGTTATCTTGTGTCATCCCAAACACTTGGAGTATAGAATCCTAGGGCTGGAAGGAGAGGAAGAAAAATAAAGGGAGGATGGGGAAGAGGAAGCAGAGGAGGAGGAGGAGGGAAAGGGGGGAAAGGATATAGAATAGTGAAGAGGAAGGGGAAGAAAAGGAGAAAGAAGAGAAGAATGAAGAGGAGAAGAAAGAGGAAGAAGAGGAAGAGAAAGGAAGAGGAAGAAAAGAAAGAAGAAAAGAATGAAGAGGAGGAAGAAAAGGAAATAGAAGAGGAGGGGGGCGGCTAGTTGGCACAGTGAATAGAGCACTGGCCCTGGAGTCAGGAGGACCTGAGTTCAAATGCAGCCTCAGACACTTAACACAAACTAGCCATGTGACCTTGGGCAAGTCACTTAACCCCAATTGCCCTCCAAAAGGCAAAAAAAAAAAAAGAGGAGAAAGAAGAAAGAGCAAGAACAGAAGGAGACCTACCGTGTTTCCCCGATAATAAGACACTGTCTTATTATTTTTTTGGACAGAAAAACACCAGAGGGCTTATTTTCAGGGGAGGGCTTATTTTAATGAACATTGACAGCAATTTTAATAAACAGGTAAATGTGAACAAAAAAATGTGCCTTTATTCAATAAGCAAATCACTGGGGAAGAACAGGATGACGCGCTCACTGCTGCAGCTCTGATTGGATGCAGCTCAGAGCGCGGCGCGCGTTTCACGGGGGTGAGGGTGGTGCATACAGAGGGTACTGTAATGTAGCGTGTAGCGCAGGGGATCACCTTCACCACAGTAGCAATCTCAATAGGGCTTATTTTCGGGGGAGGGCTTATTTTAGAGGAATCTTACACAGTAAGGGGGGCTTATTTTCGGGATAGGTCTTATTATCGGGGAAACACGGTAGCATTTATATAGTGCTTCAAGCTTTACCAAACACTACAATCAAGGGCCCACTGAAGGATTGCTGGAAAACCCCAAAGTGACAAGTCCCTGGGAACACCTCACTGGCTCACCCTCATGCCTCGCCCTCCTCTTCCTCTTCATCAAGTTCTAGCTAAAATCCCACCTTCTGCCAGCAGCTTTTCCCAGTCCTTCCCTCTGAGACTATCCTTAGTTCACTATGTCCATAGCTGTTACATGCTGTCTCCCCCATATACTGCAAGCTCTTTGAGGACAGGGGCCTTTTCTACCTCTTTTTATAACCCCAGTATTTAGCACTGGGCCTGGAACAGAGGTGGTGATTCATAAATGCTGAATAACTGACTGACAGGAGAGCCTTTGGCTTTTTTCTCCCAGAAGCCAATGGGGCGGTTCAGCTCACCCCCAGTCCCCATGACAAGGCCCCCTTTCTTCTGCACATGCCTCAGTGTGCACCTGCTGAATCCTCCCAGGGGAATGGAACCTTCTTGAGAGAAGAGGCCATTTTGCCTTGATGTGCACCTTCCCCCCTCCCCTCGTAGGTGTTTGATAAATGCCTACTGATGGACAGAACCACCCTTCCACATTCTGGTCACACTAGCAGGGGAGAAAAGTCTTCCTGTACCACGTGGAAAAACCCTAACGTGCTCACCATGAAATATGATTTTCTTCCCCGCGCTGCGAACGCCATCAGTGGCGCTGCTGCCTCCTTCCCCTGTGTAGGCCAAGCCTTTATTACTCTTTACGTTGATCAAGGGCTCCATGGCAGCCAGAAGCCTTAAATCCATCTCAGCTTTCCTGGAGGCCGGGTCCTTTCGACTCTAAGAAACATTATTGGCCCCATAAACTGGTTAGCAGCTCGTTACCGTGACCTTGCTAATACAAAACAAGGCAAGAGTGCAGCTACCCTACCTGAAGGAAGTTGATAAACTGAGCAGCGGTACAATTAAATAAATTCCATTCCTCAAAGGTGAAAGATAATTTTATCAGCTTCACAGCGGCAGCTATCGAAACACCATCTTTGCCTTCCACAGCAAGTTTCATTTGAGAAGAAACTGAACAGATGGTTTTGAAAAAGTCAAATTTCCCACAGACTGTCGGGCCACCACTTAAATCTTGAAACAGAAAAAAGAAAGCAGTGAAATCAAGTCTAAACGTTCTTTGAAGTTTGGGGTTTTCAGCACAGTCCCAAACAGCCGTACAGTTAACTGTAATGATGAAAAACATGTGGGAAGCAGGATTATAAATCACTTTAGAAAACAAACTGCACTGTGTGACCTTGGGCAAGTCACTTAAATTGCCCTACCTTCCCCTCTCCAAAAAGAAAAGAAAGAAAAACTGCAAAGGTCTGCCATCTAAGGTAGTGAGGTCCCTGTCACGTGAGGTGTACAAGCAGAGTTGGACAACTTGCAGCGACGAAATAAAGAGAAATTCTGCTATCAATCAGGGTGTTGTATCAGATGTCAAATGGTGCAGCGGGCTGAGTACTGGACCTGGGGTCAGGAAGACTTGAGTTCAAATCCAACATCAGACATTTATTCTCTGGGGAAATCACTTAACTTCGATCTTCCTCAGAGGGGAATCTGCAACGGGGATTTGTGAATTGGTAAAAATCTGTAAGATGGGGATAATAACAGCACTCCCATCCCAAGGTGGTTGTGAGGATAAAATCAGATAACACTTGTCCAGTTGTTGGGGTTTTTGGCCAACCTTAAAGTGCTATCTGAGTGCTAACTTTTACTGTTGTCACTCCACCTCTAGGATGCTGTGGTTCCACAACCAAAGGCAATATGCTTCTAAGTTAATCTGTCTTTCCCAAAATGATTTCTATGGGGTTTTTTTGCCCATTTGACTCTGTTATTTGAGGTAAGTGAATATAACCCCTGACTGGGAGGGAGTCCTGGCTCCCCAAACCCTCATACTGACTCCACCCCCGCCCCAGGACTCCCCCACCTCACTCATGTGCTGAGTCTCACCTCTCATTTTCTCCCTCATCTCTGAGAGCAGCCTCTCAGTCACCTTCCATCCCACCCTCTCAGTTCCCACAACCATATCCCAACATACTCTCTCATTAACCCCCTGGACTACTATGATACACTTCTGCCATGTGCCTATCCTCTCCCTCTTGCTCCTCCCACCCACCTCTCCTTTGTGTAGCTCAAAGAATCATCTTTTTTTATGCACAGATCTGCTCACATCCCTCCCCTGCTCAGCAACCTGCAGGGGCTCCCCATTGCTTATCAAGTCAAGTTCAGATTTCTCTGCCTGATGTTCAAAGCCTCCCACTGTCACCTTTCACTCTTCCCTCATGTCCCCCCACCATCCCCAGCACTCTCCACTGCTGCTAAGCTGTGTTCCCTGCACCTGATGGCTCCCCATTAGAATGCCTGCTTTGGGAGGGCAGAGATTGGTCTTTTTACCTTTCTTTGGGTCCTCAGCCCTTGGCCCAGTACCTAGTGCAGAGAGAGCCCTTAATGAATCCCTGGGCACTGACTGCCACTCAAAAGTGCCCTGAAAAGTCCTGGTTCTGTGACTTTTCTCACATTGTTCCCCTGTATCCAGAATGTCCTACCTCCCCTCCACAGCTTGTAGAATTCCTAACCCTCCCTTAAAATTCCACCTTAACTGTCGCCTCTTTCATGAGGTATCAAGGTGGCCCAGTGGATGGAGCACCAGGCCTGCAATCACTAAGACCCAGGTTCAAACCCAATCTCACACACTTACTAGCTTGTTACCCTGGCAAGTTACTTAACCTCTGCCTGCCTCAGTTTCCTCATCTGTGAAATGGGCATGATAACAGCACCTACCTCTAGGGTTCTTGTGAGGATCAAATCAGCTACTATCTGGAAAGCATTTGGCACATAGTAGACATTTAATAAATACTTGTCTCCCTTCCCTTCACAGGGTCTTCTCTGACCCCTCTGGTCAGTACATTTTGCACCTTTCCAAATAAACTTATCCTATGACAGTGGATATCATCCCCCAGTATCCCAGATTTCAAGCTCCATGGAGCTCCAGCCTGTATCTACCTCCATCTTCTATCTCCCCAGTATCTTATCACAGCACTGTACTGTGGTTAATAAATGCTTGTTAAACAACTAAGGGGATGAAAGAACTAAGTTTCCCATGAGAGAGATGGCAGTAGTTTGAATGTGAGCACTCAAATTAAAGTCAAACATAATGTTCTTCCGGTGATTTTCCTTGATGACTATGTATTTAACAGGAGGAATGAATGCCTTTGGGGTGGCTAGGTTGCTCAGGGGATAGAGTTTCAGCCCTGGATTCAGGAGGATGTGAGTTCAAATCCAATCTCAGACACTTCCTAGCTTAGTGACCCTGGTAAAGTCATCTAATCTTGTTTGCCTCAGCTTCCAAATATGTAAAATGAGCTGGAAAAGGAAATAGCAAACCACTCCAGTATCTTTGCCAAGAAAACCACAAAAGGGATCAAAAAGAGTCCAACATGACTGAAAATACCTGAACAACATATGAATGGCTTTCTTTTTTGGCTATTCTTAGTGGAAAAGTCATGTGATATTTTTAAAAATCTGGGGGAAAAAAACTATGAATATGATACAATAAGAATGCATGGTAGCATTTTATAACATCTGTTTAAGGGACCACAATAAGCATTTGGCTCACTGTCAATGCAAATACAAGGCCATGGATATATGAGATGATGCTAATGACCCATCATCAGTCGAGAGCAAACCTTCAATTATGGCCCCTTGTACCACACAATGAACCATTTCACAAGCTCTAAACGTTCTGCTGCCAGAACCCATTTGGAATCTGTCCTCACCTGAGAAGAGCTCACCACCTGCCATGAAAAGCTCAGCAAAGACCTCCCGAACCTCGAGCTCATCTGACGCGGGAGGACCCGTCTGCAGCACCCGCCTCCTTGGTTCTGAAAGGGCTTCCAAGACAGCCAGAAACTGGGATGAGGTGCTGTCAAACATCTCAACCAACAGCTTTTCCGTGGCAGTACGCGGCCATTGGAGCTGGAATCAAAGGGGAAAATAAAGACCTAGAGAGGTCCACCAAGGCCATCTAGCATCCTTCTGGTATCTGGCCCTTCCATCTCATCTCCAGCTTCTCCCTGGCTCCCCTCAGGTCTCCATGATACATAACTACTCCTATTCAAAGTACAGCAACTGGTATTCACCCAGCCATCAGACCCATCTCCCAGAAGGGCCATGCGGCAGGGGAGGACAAAATAATGGAGGCAGTCATTCTCAGGAGAAAATAACAGAGAAGAGCAGCATGTTTTGCTCCAGGAATCTCTATGCCACTGCATGACAGCCTGGGTAATAAAGACGAAATGTTAACCAAGGTCAGCTGACCACCAAGGAAGCAACACCTCTTAGCAGAATGGACATGTTATTTCTAGATAATGCCCATAGAAGGAAGGGCATATGGCACATCCAAAGGGGACAGGCCAGGCAGGAGGAGGAGAGGTGTCCCCAACTCAAAAAATGGACGCACCTCTATAGAAATCCACGACCATATGGGGAAAAGCATGGATAGGAGAATTTAAGTGACATTAAAAGGAAAAACAAAGATGATGCAATTTTGGGAATAGATGCCCATTCTTCCCCCACGTCCCAGCCAGATGGATGGTGGGCATGCTGCATCTCAACAGATTATAAAACTAGCACAGTGGGGATGGGGGAGTGGGGGGAGGGGACGGAATTCAATAACACAGATATTGGCTATAAATTTCCATCTCCTAAAACCAGGGCAAAGGATCAATTCTTGACCTACTTCACTGATAAGTTCATCTCTTGGGATGTAATTAATAATAATAGCTGGCATTTATATAGTCCTCTTAGGGTTTGCAAGGTACTTTGCATATGTTATCCGATATGCTTAAAAACAACCCTGAGAGGTAGGTGTGATTATATCCATTCCCCACCCACCCCCACTCCCATCCCCTATGCCCCTGTTCCATTTTACAGATGAGGGAATTGAAGCTGAGAGAGGTTAAGTGACAGGATCACAAAGCTAGTCAATGTCTGAGGCAGATCTTCCTGTTCTACCCATTACATTATGTACCTGTTTTATTAGAAACTTCAAAGGGAAATGGTATTCTTAATTACGCTCATTCTAAGAACTCTTTGAGAACATGGAAGGGTCAGAAATCATGAGAGAAAGTGACCAACATCTTGAATTTCAGAACTACCACGGAAAGTAACACTGGGCACAATCCCAGGGTACTTCAGGGCAGGGGGTCAAACAATCAAATTATCCTTGTTTCAAAATGCTGGCATTATTCGAACTTCCATTTTCTGAATGGTTCTTTCTGTTCACCAAGACTTGTTACTCCAACTACATGTTAGACTAAATCTGGGGTTATTAACCTGGGGTCCATGAACTTGTTTGGTTTTTTTTGTCCTTTTTCTTTAACATTTTGAAAACTGTGTTTGCTTGTAATCTTCTGTATTTTATGCATTTAAAAATGTTCTTCTGAGAAAGGGTCCATAGGCTTCAATACACTGTCAGAAAGGTCCAGAGCACACACACAAAAATGGTGAAAAACCCCCCCATCAGATTATTTTTGAGATTTTAAAATGGTTAAGAATCTGTGGACTAAACCAAAGGTAGGCAGGCAGAAGTTTTAAGATTTCCAGGAAAGTAAGTTTCAAGATCTTCAAGAGAACAGCTATGTTTTACGCCATGTCTAGAACATTTAGATTAAGGGATAGTGAGAAGTTCTAGAAAAGGAAATCCCAGCGATACAATCGCAACTGATCCTAATGAAGAAGAAAGGAAAGAAGAGAGTCAAGGGGTGGCCAGGTAGCACAGAGAGTAAGAGCACCGGCCCCAGAGTTGGGATGACCTGGGATCGAATCTGGGCTCAGATACTTAGCACCACACCCAGAAATAACTGGCCGTGTAATCTTGAGCAAGTTACTTAACCTCAATTGCTTACAAAAAAAAAGAGAGAGAGAGAGAAAGTCAAGGAGAGGAATATAGTCAAAGAGGGAACCCTCCGCCAAGCTCAAATTTTTTTACGGATCTATACAAATAAGCATATAACCAAGGACAACAGAATAACAGGCTAAGAACAGAATTGGGAAATATAAAGACCAGAAAGCTAAGCATCTTGTGAACAAAAATGCTAAGGACAAGGGGGGAAGGGTTGGGGTTGGGGTTTTTTGTTTGTTTTTTGTTTTTTTGCCTTTTGGAGGGCAATTGGGGTTAAGTAAATTGGGGTTAAGTAACTCGCCCAAAGTTACACACTAGATTTGTGTGTGTGTGTGTGTGTGTGTGTGTGTGTGTGTGGGTATTAAGTGTCTGAGGGAGGAACTGAACTCAGGTTCTCCTGACTGTGGGGTGGCGCTTTACTCACTGTGCCACCTAGCCACCCCTTGTTTTCTTAAGATAAGTCTGAAGCAATAAGAACAAGAAAAGGTTAGGCCCAGCGCTTGAGGCAGGCAAGGAAACATGGTGAAGAGAGAAAGCAAGATTGGAATTTCTCCTCTGCCTCCATCTACACAACCCATGAAAACTCTCTCAAATAGGGAAAGACAGAAAAGGCATGTTAAAAATGGAAGTGATGCTTGAAACAGCACTTAGCTCCTTTAAATGGATTTAATTCTCTAGGTCCAGACTTAGCGTTACAAAGAATCATCAAATACCAAAGATGGAAGGGACCTCAAAGGTCGAAAAGATGAGGTTCTGATTTTCAAAAGTGTTCAATTCCAGAAACGGTAGTACTTGGCATTGTTACTAAGCAAAGTTCTAGAATAAACGATTAATTTGATGGCATGTGACATTATCTAGGAGTCATCGTAGATTCATTAAACACCAATCACATCAAACTCACCTCATTGCTTTTGGGTAGGGTCACTAGGTTGATCCTTCACTTGCTTATCTGTTCTCCTGTTTCTCTGTGTGGAGATAGGCTGGCCAAATCCCTTTTGAATTTATTATGGATCCTAGGAAACTACAATGTTTCCTGGCTCAATACAATCAGAATAGTGACAGCCACAAACAAAGGCACCTACAGGAACTCACCATCTAAAGGGGTTTTATCCTTCCAAGTACTGAACTCTCACTTGGTGACCTCAGAACTTTCCATGAGTTTAATTAACATCCCCATGCAAATGATTCCCAGACTAAATCTGGGATTCTGTTTATCCAACCATTAGCAGTTCCCCAAGCTCTAGCCTCACATCACCAACTACCTACCAGACATTTTACATTTTATGTTCTGAAGGCCTGTCCAAAAGAGAATTCATTTTCTTCCTCATCCAGTTCCCTGTTCTACCCCTCCCAATTCAGTCCTCTTCCAAATGTCTCTGTTTCTTTGAAGGGACTGCAAATTCATGACTTCAGGGTCATGCTCTACCCCAGGCTCCTGTTTACCCCCCAAATGTTCAATCAGCTGCCACTTCTTGTCAGTTCCATGCAATCTGGTCGATTCTAGCACCATTTGCTGCTCAGAACAGTAATGACACACTAACTGTAAAACCCTGAGTCTGGGGCAATGAGATGCCAAAGAGGCCTCTGAACCTCACAGCTTCAGGGGCACCACTGTCTTCACTAAGACCAAGAGGCCATAGCTGGAGCTGACAGGACATTCTGAATGCACCTGAAGTCAACTAAAAGCCCCTCCTCTGCAACAGAACCAATTACAGAACGTCTCTGCACGTATACCACAGTTTCCCCAGGGACGTTTCATTAGGATGTTTCTGGAAACAGCTCCATAGTATTCTCCAGGTAGAGCTCGGAGAGTGTGGACATTCTCCAGGGCCCTACAACATCTGCTTCCACCTGCCTCACATCATTCCCTTACCCTGGCTCAGACCCTCTTCTCCAGGAACACCACAATAGCATCCTTCAACCCAACCCCCACACTGCCACCAAAGTGAGATTTTCCTAAAGCACAGGTCTTATCATTGCACAAACACCCTGAAAAAAAAAAAAAGGTAAGGTCTCCCACTGCATCCAGGGCCATCTCTAGTGCTCCTGATCTCTATTATCTGGACACTGGAACCAAAGGGCTTAGAGGAGAAAGTGAGACTGGTGACTTTGCACTGTCCTCCCTTAAATCCAATTTACCTGCATGCCATGGCATCATCTCCCTGACGTCTTATTCCTCTTCAGGAATGAAGGATAAACAGCAACAACATACACCCCAAGCCACTTTCTATAAACTCCAATATCTGCCCTTTACTTCTAGGATAAAATGTAAAATGCTTCACTGGGTAATTCAAGTAGCACCATCTAACTTTTCCTGATTCATTACAATGAGCTGCCCTCTACACACACTACAATCTAGTCACAGTGACTTTCTTCCTCCTCCTCACACACAATTCTCTGTGCTTTGGTACTGGCTATCTCCCACTGATTGACTTTCTGGTTCCCATCCCCATCCTCTCTAGCTAATAGTTGCTCCCCCTACTCCGTACTTTGTACCAATTTGTATTTTGGGGGTATACCTGCATATTGGCAAATATTTCCCAAGTTAGAATGTAATCCCCTTCAGGGCAGGGAATATATAGCTTTTGTCTTTGTTTTCCCAAAATGCAGCATAATCATTGGCACACAATAAGAACTCAATAAATGCCAGCAAAGGAAGCAAGGCAAGCACAGCAGTTCAAATTTGGATTCCCTTTTTGGGGACAAAAAGGATCAAGGCATGGAACAAGAGGAAGACAGAAAAGTCAGAACTCCTGCACCAAAAGCTTCCAAGAAAAATACAAGCTGGTTACAGGCCATAGGGGAGCTTAAGAAGGGTTTTGAAAACAAAGTAAGAAAAGTGGAGGAAAAATTGGGAAGAGAAATGAGAATGATGCAAGAAAATTATGAAATGAGAGTCAACAACCTGACTGAAGAAAATAACACCTTAAAAAAATAGACTATCTCAAATGGCAAAAGAGACTCAAAAAGGCAATGAGGAGAAGAATGCCTTAAAAAGCTGAATTTGCCAGATGGAAAAAGAATCTCAAAAGCTCACTGAAGAGAATCATTCCTTCAGAATTAGACTAGAGCAAATGGAAGCTAGTGACTTTATGAGAAATCAAGATACTATTAAACAGATCAAAACAAATGAAAAAATAGAAGGCAATGTGAAATATCTCATTGAAAAAAAACCACTGACCTGGAAAACGGACCCAGGAGAGATAATTACAAAATTATTAGACTACCTGAAAGCTATGATCAAAAAAAGATGCTAGAAATCATCCTTCAAGAAATTCTCAATGAAAATTGCCCTGATGTTTTAGAACGAGAGGGTGAAATAGGGGTTGAAAAAATCCACCAATCATCTCCTGGAAAAGATCCTAGGAATATTATAGCCAGGTTCCAGAGTTCCCAGATCAAGGAGAAAATATTACAAGTAGCCAGGAAGAAACAATTTGAACATTGTGGAAACACAATCAGGATAACCCAGGATCTGGCAGCTTCTACACTGAAGGATCAAAGGGCTTGGTATATGATATTCTGGAGGTCAAAGGAGCTGGGATTAAAACCAAGAGTCACCTACCCAGCAAAACTGAGTATCATGTTTCAGGGGAAAATATAGTCATTCAATGGAATAGAGGATTTTCAAGCATTCTTGATGAAAAAAATCAGAGTTGAATAGAAAATTTGACATTCAGATACAAGAAGCAAGAGAAGCATGAGAAGGTGAACAGGGAAAAGAAATCATAAGGAATTTATCAAAGCTGTACTATTTACATTCCAACATGGAAAAATGATAATTGTAACTTATGAAACTTTTCTCAGTATGAGAATAGTTGAAGGGAATAGAAATGTGTGTGTGTCTATATAGGAAGGAATATGGGCATATGAATACATATGTAAGTGTGTATGTATGTGTACAGGTATACATAGAGAGAGGGCACGGGACCAGTTGAATAGGAAGGGATGATCCTTTAAAGGTGAAATTAAGAGGTGAGAGAGGAATATAATGAGAAGAGATGGGGAGAGATATAATGGGGTAAATTATGTCATATAGAAGAGGCAAGGGAAAACTGTTACAATGGCGGGAAAGAACAGGAAGGTAAAAGGGAATGAGTCAACCTTATTCTCAATGAATTTGGCTCGGAGAAGGAATGAAATACACACTAAATAGGGTATCTCACCCTACAGGAGAGTAGGGGGGAAGGGAATGAGAGGGAGGATGATGAAAGAGAGGGCAGGCTCGGGGGGAGGGAAGTTGGAAGCACCCACTTTTGAAAAGGGACAGGACCAAAGTAGAGAATAGAACAAGTGGGAGGTGGGATAGGAGGGAGGGAAATATAGTCAGTCTTTTACAATATATCCACTATGGAAATGTTTTGCATAGCTACACATGAACAACCTATACCAAATTGCTTATCTTCCCAGTAAGGGTAGGTGACAAGGGAGGTAGGGAAAGAATATGGAATTCAAAGGTTTAAAATTGAATATTTTAATATATTATTATTATTTTACATGTAACTGGGAAATAAGATATACAGGTACTGGGGCATAGAGATACACCAGGCCCTACTGGAAAGTTAGAGGTGGGGTGGGGGAAGATATGGGAGAGAGCAAATTGTAGGAGGGGATATTCAGTGGGATCTCTGTTTTGGGGTGCTGGGTAGGGGGAAAATGGGGAGAAAATTTGTAACTCAAAATCTTGTCGAAATGAATGATGTAAACTAAAAAATTAAAAATTAAAAAAATTAAAAAAGAAAGATTAATGACAAGCTGGAGTGCATTACAAAGGAGAGCAAGAAACTAAGTCACATAAGGAGTGTTGAAAGAACTAGGAATATTTAATCTAGAGAAGACTAAAATTGAAGGGGACAGGATTCCTATCTTCATATATTTAAAGGTCAAGCACACAGAAGGATTGTGTGTATCTAGAACAGAGGGAAAAATTAGAGTTGTTAAGGAATCACACATTTTAGTTCAATATTAAGAATTTCCAGGGGCGGCTAAGTGGCACAGTGGGTAAGAGCACCGGCCCCGGAGTCAGGAGGATCCAGGATCGGTTCCAGCCTCAGATATTTAACACCTACACAAAATAACTGGCCATGTAACCTTGGGCAAGTTACTTAACTCTAATTGCTTTAAAAAAAATTCCTAAAATAAATGTACAAAAATGGAATGGGGCTGACCCCCTCTGCCAGGCTGGCCCTTAAGAATACTGTCCAAGACAAGGCAAGTTGCCATTGTGGCTGGCCAACAAGAACCCACCCCAAAGAGCCAGGCAGGCTTACATGAAGGTCATCTGACTACTGTAGACATGAAGAAGCATAAGGCCCAAAGTGTGCATGAGCTTGGCCACTTATATAATGAGCACCCAAGGTTGTAGGCTCTGGGAACATGACAACCAAAACAGAAAATGTTTTGTTCTGAGATTTCACAAGACCTTGCATGGAATGTCGGTACTGTTTATTCCTCAATAGGGTGTTTGAGCTTACTTCCTAGAAAAGAACAACTGTTTTCTCATCTGTCCTGGTTTACACATAGATGTTAAATAAGAAACAAGCACCTAGACTGCTCTTGAGAATACATAAAATCCACCAGATCACATCAGACACTCGGAGCTCTCTAAGAGGGAAAGAGAGAGAGAGAAAGAGACAGGAGGAGATGGGGGAGAAAGGAGAGAGGGAGAGACAGACAACCAAAAGAAGCAGACAGAGAAGCATTTTATTAATCCCTTCCTCTGTGCCAGGCAATGGGGATATGACCTTAAGCCCCTACAGAGACTATACTTTCATGTGAGTGGGTTGAAGTGGGAGTAGGGGTGGGGAGGGGGGAGGACAACAAACAAAAGGAAGCTGGAAATAGAGGAGGGGGAAGGTCCCCTCAGAGGCTCTTTTGCCTTTGACCTCATTTATCTGGGCTGGGTGGCTGTGCCAGATCTCTGGAGCCTGGCCAGCCTTGATGGCTGAAGCCTGGCTGACATACAGACCCCTTACAACAGCCTGACTTGCCCCATGGTCCCAGCACAGAGGGTCACTGGCTCCAAGGGCACTTGGAGGTCATCCAATCCATCTCCTTCACTTTACACCCAAGGAAACTGAGGCATAGAGAGGCAAATGGGGAGGAGCAGGGGAGGGCAGGTACTAAGCATCAGAGACAGCATCTAATCAGAACTCCCCTCTCTCCTAGCCTAGGGTTTCCCTCCCATTCCTCTCCTGGTCAGCACCACCAGCTACCTGATGAATGTTTCTCACTGACGGTCCTCTCTGGTCTATTCAGGTCCTACAGGAAGGAGAAACCAGCCCATCCATCATCTCGGCAAGTTCCTGCTGCCATCTGCTGGGCCCATAGATTCTGTGGGACCTGGAGTGATCCAGTCCTACCCAGATGAACCTGGCAGGGCTCTAAGGGGCTTTTCTCCTGTTTCTTTGACCCTGTTCATTGGTGCTAAGCAGCTATGTCCCAGCTCTGGATCCAAGCAGCTCCCTCTGGTTTGTAAGACAGGTTTGTGATGCCTCCTCTGGATAGAGTGAGGAAGAACTGAGCTCAAATCCAGCTCCAGACACTTACTAGTGGTGTGGCCTTGGGCAAGTCACTTCACCTCTGTCTGCCTTAGTTTCCTCATCTGTAAAATGGGGATAATATTAACATCTACCTCCAAGGGTTGCTGTGAGGATCAAATGAAATAACATATGCAAGGAAAATAACATATGTGATGACTTAATGCTAGCTATTATTAATATCAAAATCTTATTATTTGATGATTCTACTAAGAATTCAGTAAAAATCTGTCCTATTCATAAGATAAATCAACAAGAATTTGCCAAGCACCTTCTATGTGCCAGGCCTGATGGTCTGATGAGAATCATCCTAATAAGCCTGGAAGTTAAAGCTGGATGGTGAAGGGCCTTCCACGCTCAACAGAGACTGAAGCTTCTTCAGCTGAGAAAAGTGGTCAGGTCAGGACAGACTTTGGCAGGCATGTGGCTTGAAGGGAGGAGAGACTGGAGGCAGAGAAGGCCAGTGAGGAAGGTTACTGACAGAACCCAAGTTCTGAGCACCTCAACTGCCCATGAGAGTGCGGAGAAGAGGACAAGCCCAAGACGTATGACGGAGGCAGAATCAACAGGGTTTGGCAAAGACCTGAACATGAGGAAGACGACAGCATCATGGGGGGCTGTGGGGTTTTGAACCTAGGTGACTTGGAAGGGTGGTGGGGTGTTCGACAGAAAAACAGGGAAACTGAGAAGAGATGTGGATAAGGTAGAAAAGACACAGAGCTCTGTTTTGCATGTGTTATCTTGAATTCTGTAACAAAGGAGAAGAAAAATCTGGGCATAGTCTGACATAGGTCAGGAGCTCTTAATGTGGGGTGCATGGACCTTCCCTTAATGCTAGGAGGTCTTAGGAACTTGACTCTAAATTCCTAAGGGAACTTAGAAGTGGGGGGAAAATGGGATGGGAAAAAAGATACATCCTGATTTTCACTAATCAAAATTTAGCATCTCCTTCAATCACTTAAAAGCATTATTCTAATGAGTCCACAGGTGTTGCCTAACTGCCAAAGGGAGCATGACACAAAAGAGTCAATCCTGTGATCAATTCTGAGAAAACAGACAAAGTTAGATCCTATGGACGAAGATTCTCAAGGGGAAATCAGACGACGAGGAGGAACACTTTCAAGAAAGAAATTCTGAAGGCACAAAGAGAACATTTTGAGCAAGAAGAAGAAACGGGAACTATCTAACGAGGCCAGCGCGAATGTGAAGTCCTCACACTCCAAAACATCGATTCTTAAGAACTACAGAAGATGAAAGCAAGGGCAGGTAACAGAGGGTGAATACAAAAATGGTTCACACTCCTATGAAAACTGTCAAAAGTGCTAAAGCTCAGAATCAAGCGAGACTGGAGAGAAACGTTAAGAACAACAGCAAAGGTTTGTTTGCTTTTCTTAAAGCTTTACTAGGAAAAAGAGCAGGATCAAAGGAAGGACAGGATCTCTGCTCTAGACACATGGGATAACGGCCAACATGGAGAAGGCAAAGAGGTCCAGGCCTTATTGGTTTCTATCTTCTCTACCTCTGAGAATCCTCTTTCAACTGGAAAGGACAGAGAAACTAAAGTTAATGAACAGTTAATACTGTAAGTAAGGAGATTGTAAGAAAGCCCCCTCATGGCTCTTAAGTTCAAGTCACCTAGATGAATGACATCCTTCACTCCTAAAAACCCTGGAAGATGACAGTAGTGGAAACAAGACATCAAGAGGGGTACTCTGAGAGGGAAGGGTCTAGCACAAAGAGGCACTGGGAAAGGCTTCTTGCAGATAGTGGTACTTAAGCTGGGACTTCTAGGACATGATGGCCGAGTCACTGCTAGGGTCAACGTATGGCAAGCTCACCAAGAAAATGAATGAGAATCATAAACAGTACTGGGAAGCACAGCATCCATAGAATCCAAGCACGGTGCACTCAAAGCCTTGGATATAAATCCTTCCTCAGACACTTAATAGCTGGGTGACCCTAAACAAGACACTTAACCCCTCTCAGCCCCAGTCTCTTCATCTTTGAATTGCCAAACCTAAGGCTTGTGTCTCAGTCTGCTTTCTTCTAGATCTCTGTGTAGTTTTTAAAACTGCTGATCACCTTCTCCTCCTGGATACTCTCTCTACACAATAATTTCATGATGACACAGGTCTCACCTGTGAGCTCCTTCTCAAGCTCTTGCGCTGGGTTTTCATCCATGTCATGCCCACAGCTGTTATCCAAACCTCTGTTCTAGGCTCTCTTCTCTTTGACTTGATACTCTTCTTACCTAATCATCAGCTCCCATGACTTCACATCTATCTATCTGTGTGTGTGTGTGTGTGTGTGTGTGTGTGATCCATAGACAGAGACACAATTACCCAGTGGTCTCTTGGATATCTCACACTGAGTATATCCTATAAGGCAGGACAGGCTCAATATGTCCAAAACAGAAGTCATTTTCTCTCCCTCCAAACCCACCCCTCTTACTGTCAAGGATGCCCCCTACTCTCCCAATCCCCCAGGTTTGCATCCTCAGTCTCATCCTCCCTCTCACTCACCCCACACATCCAACTGCTAGCAAATTTCATCACACCTACCTTCCCAACATCTCTCGCATAAAACCCTTCTTCCCAGTTCCACAGCAACTACCCTGCTGCAGACCCTTATTATCTCTTACCCAGACACTTGCAATACCTTTCCAATTGATTTCCCTGCCTCAATTCTCTCCCAGATAAAATCCACCCTCCACCCAGCAGCCAAAGCATTTTCCTGAAGCATAAATTTGACCATGGTACATACCACCACCACCCAATACACTCCAGTGGCTCCTATCGCCTCCAGGATCAAACATAAACCTCTATTTGGCTTTTTCTTCACAATTAGGACCCTTCAAATCACCTTACACTTTCTTCCTCTCCATACAGGCTGAGCCAGCCATGCCACTTGCTTGCTGTTCTGGGTAGAGAACTCTCTAATGCCCTGCACCTTTTCACTGGTTCTTCCCTGTACCTGAAATGTTCTTCCTCCTCATATCTACCTGCAAGATTTCCAAGGGTCCCTCAGCTTGACTCCTCCTCCCTGCAGAAAGCCCTTCCCAGTCCTCCCTTCTGAGATGACTTCTACAGATCTTGTATTCCCTATTTATATACACATTTCTCACTTATTAAAAACATGAGTTCCTAGAGATTCTTAGAGACTGTATCTGCCTTTCTTCGTATCCCCAGTGCTTAGCACAAAGTTTGGCTATTAGTAAGTACTAAATGATAACTGACTAACCAGATGACTGAAAATTAGTTAGTTGGACTCAGTGACCCCAAAGGTTCTTTCTACCTCTAAAGCTAAGTCCTGATTTGTTTAAGGAAATAAGAATTCTGCTGTCCCAGGTCAGAGAACATCTAGAGTATTGTGTTCAGTTCTGGGGAGGGGGGGCGGTATCACACTTTAGAAACTATATTCTTTAAGTAGAGGGTGACCAGAGTAGGAAGAGACCTCAAGGTCATGCCACATGAGAATCAGCTGGCCCCATCTGTATAATGTTTTAATGACTCCCAAGCTTCTGCCTAAAACAAATGTCCATCTTTATAACACAGTATTCTTCTGGAGCTACATGGCTACCTCATAGAACACAAGTCACTGAAATGCTAAGGTTGTAGGGCATCAAAAGGGCAAAGGAGATAGGTGGCTGGAGAGGGCTGCAGCAGAGATGTCAAACGTAAGGCCCAACACTCCCAAATAAAGCCCAAACCAGATTAAAATGCAACTGGGAAATATCTCTTAAACAAATAAATAAAAATACAATAAAGCAAAGATAATGTCCATATGTGATTTTCTAAGTCACTTGTGTACCTGCAGGGATCTGATTTAGTAGTCTCTCCTTTGTATCTGAAACCAGCAAGCTATACAGCATATTACTAAAGAAGGATTATGTGGCAGAAGAGATGTAAAAGATATCATCAGAGCAATGGAGAAGCAGTGGGTCCACAATGTAGTAGGTAACTGGGGGGTCCCCCCCGCAGGGCTTGTGTGTTCTACTGCTACTCATACAATGTCAAGAATTCTAAGGGGAGGGCCTCAGTACATTGGGTGACTGTTCCATAGAGCATTATGGAAGGTGTGGATGAGTTGCACTCTGCACCACTGGAGACAGTACCCACATCAGGAAAGCTGAAGTATTTTAAAATCATTAAATCATCTCCTAGCTTGCTGTTTCGGCTACTCCATACACACCTGAGAATCCTGGCTATCACTCGTGATTCATACCTAATCTTGCATGACCAACCACACCTTTATCTAAACTGAGCTGGTACCATAAGTCTAAAGCCAGGATGGCCATTCACAGCCTTCCGCCCCCTAGGTAGGGAAGTGCCCCTGCTTAATAAGGATAAAAAAGGGGGGGGAGCCTCCTTTCTGTAGCTTCCCATTGACAAAAGAATCAAAAACAGAACTGCTCAACATATAGGCTTTAGCAGGCATTAAAAAAAAAAAACATAGCGCTCTCTTCAAGAAGATTCCCATAATCCATAATCCCAGACTCACATTCTGTGCCTCCCGCAGGTTAAATCTTGGTTTTGTTCTTACAAAGGACTTGGTCTTTCTGCGAGGTTCAAAAACTGCTCTCTTGAAGATCATCACTGCCATCTGTCTCGGGGAGGATGATATGTAAAAATAACAATCAAAAATATTCTGCGATGGTTACTGATTCAGAGACATAACCAAATGGAAAAGGAGACAAGTTTCTTTGATTTCGTTCATCTGTATACCTTTATGGTGGCTTCTCGAAATTGTCTTTTTGCTTTATCCTGTGGTGGTGTGAGGCTCATTACTTCTAGTTGAATTAATTCATCAATTTTTCCCAAACCTCGCCTAGCAAAAATCTATTATGGATTTAAAAAAAAATTTAATCGTTATGTATAACAGAAAAGCAACGATCACAAATTTGTCAAGGGAGCAATCACATTTTATTCTTCTACTCCTTTCCTGACATCTAGAACTTTCAAAATAATACATACCTGAGCTATTCATTCCCTGGAAGCAATCAATGAACTAACTTTTCTTTCAATATAAAAAGTAGGTAAGCAGTTAACATTTGTTAATTTTGCTAAGTACTTCCTAAGTAAAAATCAAAATTCAGAATGAAATCTTATCCTCCATCTAAATTACAATGAAATTGATCAGCATTTGAGATCTTCCAGAGAAAATCAGCCCCAAAAAGAACTTTAAAAAAAATGTGGAAGATTAGTAGTTTCATAAACTGAAGTCAGACACTATCTTAACAGAGCTCTTTTTGCCATTTTTGCAAAGGTTTCACTGAGGATTCACCAAAACCTCTTTTAACTCATTTAATAGTCTGAATGAGGCAGATGCTAGGTCCTCAAGTTAACACATTTGAAAAATATAACAAAGGTACAGAAAAATATATGTAATTTCCAAAAGGAAACATGATAGGAATATGTCCTCTCAACTGTAAGGTGGCTTAGCTCTTTTGACTACCTAATTCAATCCAACAAACATTTATTATGTAGCTTAGCTACTAGACAAGGGCAGTGCAGCTAAGGGGCACAAGGCTTAAAGTCAGGAGGATTCATTTTCTTGAGTTCAAATCTGTCCTCAGACACTTCCTAGCTGTGTGACCCTGGGCAAGTCACTTCACCATGTTGGCCTCAGTTTCTTCATCTGTCAAATGAGCTGAAGAAAGAAATGGCAAAATACTCTAGTATCTTTGCCAAGAAAACTCCCAATGGGGTCACAAAGAGTGGGACATGACTGAAACCACTGAACAATTACTACTACAACTAAAATCAGAGCTTATAATAGGAGGAAGAAAATAATATAAAAACAATTTATATAATGTATTAAGGATCTTCAAAGAAATCTCCTACTGACATGTTGGTAGAACAAGTATTACTATCAGACGAGAAAACGGAGGCTCAGGGGGATTAAAAGATTTGCCCAAAGTCACATAGCTGGCCAGTATCCACGCTGAGATATAAACCCAGATCTACTGACCTGTGAACTTCCCACTACTCAGTGATTTTGATTACTACCTAGCTCCCCCTCGCCATCCCCTAAAGCATCAGAGCCATCTTGAGCCCTAATCCAGTTGGAGAAAAAGAAGGATCTCCATTCACTGTAGACTGCCCATGAGCCTATAGTTGAAGTGGGCTGCTCTAAAAAGACTCCCATGGTCAGCCCATGCATTCCTTTCAACCTCAGATGGAGTTCTTCCATGGAAAGCCACTCAACTTTCAGATGGGCAAAAAATAAGAGAAGCAATGCAGCAGCAATCATGTCAACTGACTGATTTATGTAAAATTCTGAAGTTCTGCCCCAAGGCTAAAAGCAAAAAGAGAAAGGTGATGAGGGAGGGAGAGAGAGAAAACAAGACAGAGAGTAAAATGAGGAAGGGAAGTCACAGGAATTTAAATTTTAAATTTAAAAAAGTTGATTTTTAAAATTATTTTTTTTATTTTAAAAATGAATTTAAAGAAAGAAGGACCATAGACTCCAAGATTTAGAGCCAGCAGGGAGCTTGGTATTCATCGAGTACAACCCCATAATTTTATAGATGAAGATCCTGAGGTTCAGAAAAAGTTACAAGACTTGTCCGCAGTCACACTGTTAGTGACAGAGCAGGGATGTAGAACCAAGTCCTCAGAATCCAGAGAGATGGGACAAAATGGAAGACAAGGAAAATAAGAGAGATTAGGAAAGTAGAACAAGAGGGGAGTGAGAAGAGGAAGTCAGGCAGTTTTACCCAAATAAAGGCCTAAAAACCATTCTTGACTCTCATCCTTCTATAGGTTCTATAGAAGTAAATAAGATTTAAAATAAAAAATAAATCCCAAGCATGTTGTGCTTGCCCTTTTAAAAGTTAGTTTTATTGGGATTATGAAGGGACAACTAATTACCTCTCCCTGAATTCCAACTTGGCAGTCGTAGTAACACTGGGACACAGCAGTGTAGAGGGTAGCTCTCCAAGTCAGATACCTAACCGCTAAAAGGGGTATGGAGGATTCCATACAGATACTTGCCCAGAGCAAGTATTCCAAGGCCTATGGGAGAAACACAAATGATTTAGTGTTTTTGCCAAAACTTAGCAAAACCCAAAGAGTTCAAACCTGAAGTTTCATTGGCACAGGGAATTCCTAGAGGAAAAACCCACTTCCCCCAAACCAACGATGATCAGCAGTGTCATGGAACGTGTAGTTTTTGAGACTTGTCTAGCAGTCTAGATTTTCCCAAGGTCCTACAGCCACTACAGAGTAGAGGGAAGATTTGAACCACTGTCTTCTCGATTCCCAGACTAGCTCACCATCCCTTATATTACACTGCTTCTCTACTGAAGGCTGCTCATTCTAATATTGAATTCTAATTCTAAATATTTGGTGTGTTCACACTACAATTCTTCAATGCAGACCAATGCCTACTAAAAGTAAAATATTTAAACAATGGAAAAATGCATTAGGAAAATCTATAATCATTATATTTCTGTTCCTACTCTACCCTCCTTCTCCCTTCCCCCCATGTATAGGACCTTATGATGCTGCCACTATATCTCCTAACTGGTCCTCCATAACAATATGGCCCACCAAATTGTCCACCAAAACAATATGGTAGCTGTCAGTAGAACTTTATACTGTCACAGAAGAACTTTCTGAGGATGGATGAGTGAGGAAAAAATACAAAGAGGAGCGTGGGAAGGGCTTAAGGAAGATTTAAGATTTAAGGAAGCTTTGTTTTGTCCAATAAACCCTAGTCTCCCTAGAACTATATTAAGAATTGTGTCTATGCCATCTTGGGGAGAGGGGAAAATTTAGAGCTCAAAATCTTATAAAAATTAATGTTGAAAACAAAAATAAATGAATTTAATTTTTAAAAAGACAAAAAACAGAATTGTGTCTAAGTTCAACAATAACATCTATATAGTGATCTATATTATTTTCACTGTCAATTTGGGGCTTCGGTGCTGAAGAACCGAGCAACTGTCCATTTCAGATTCAAAGATGAAAAGACATTTCCAAGAATAAGGACCAATGCTGAAGAGTTTCCCCTTGTTCCCAGGAAATAGAAAATGCATCTGCTACTGTTCACTTCTGGTAGAAATGCATGTATTAGCCTTGCTCCTGGTTTTTCACAGAAAAACTAAATATCTCTGAAACTTCATAATTTACCCTGAAAATTCATAACCTGAGAGAACCTGGAAAGGAAATAATTTAGAAAAAAATATATATGAAGCAAGCACACAATTAACAAATCTAGCCACAGGGTGTCACTGTAATACCATTTACATCCTCTAGGAAAATGACAAAGGCTTTCTAAGTTTAAAGTGGTAGTCAGAATAAGGTTATATCAACTGTCAATTATGAAAAAAAATTTATATGTTTTTGCAAAATCAAAATATCCTTCAATATTTTCAAATTTTTCATGTTAATTACCTTAAGGTCTTAAATAGTTTAAGTCAACAGTCAAAAATTTATTAAGCCTTGACGACATGCCATGGTAACTTTTAAATATAACTTTAGAATCCACCGATTATATCACAACCAAAAATGAAACTGGATGCTCTGTCTTTACTATTAACATTATCAAAGAAAGTTTTAAAGAGAGAAAGAGAGAGAGAAGAGAGAAGGAAGAGGAAGGGACAGAAAAGAGGAGAGAAAGAGAGAGAAGGAATGAGAGAGAAACAGAGAGTGTGCATGTGTGTCTTTCTTGTTTGCCACCTTCCTTCTCTACTAAGTTATCCGGGTTTGATTTTCCTGCCTGTATAAGCGTCAGGGCCTACTTTGGTCTCTGAAATCTTTGTAGGAATTAAAGGTTATGACAACAAAGTAAATAAGAAAATAAGCCTGCCCTGACCCTAGCCCACCTTGATGTGTGACTGGTATTTGAGCACAGAGTTGAAAAAAAGGGCTTTGGGGTAAGATGAAGTCAAATTTAGCACATGAAAAATCACAAATTTCATTCATTCATTCCTACTGGGTGTAACACAGCTTGCTCAGTGACAAAGGACTTTCAGAAATAAATAACATGTGGTCTGTCTCTCAGAGTCAGATTCTCCACCCCCAGAACCTACTTCAGCTCTGGGACGGCCCTGGAGACACAATGGGGTTTCTAGGGTGAACACAGAAAAGTTCTGAGCTTAGATTAGAGAAATTCTTGGCCGATTCTCAGTCAAACCTGAAGCCCAGAGCACCCACAGACCTAATTTTATAGAAAAATATGGTACAATAGATGAAAAGCTGTTTTCAGCTTTAGGAAGACCCAAGATCAAATGACACTTCTTGTAACTACATGTGTGACCTTGAGGCAATCATGCAACCTCCCCCAGCCTCAGTTTCCTTATCTATAAAATGAAGGGGCTGTACCAGATGATCTTTGAGATCCTTTCCAGCATTTAATTTAGAAAAGCCAAGGTCATCCACTATATCCTGGCCACAGCCAGTCCTCTAGACTTTTGTCTTGCCACTGAACTCCAGTGACACTGAGGAGAGAGTGAGGCTGATGACTTTGCACAGCTCTGCCTCCTTAAACCCAATCCACTGGAAAGTCAAGACATCATCCCAGGAGGTCACTAGGCCTCTTGGAGAACAAAGGAGGAACAAGTAGACCCCAATCTAGAATATGACTCCGAGCCAGGCTGAACAGCCAAAGACACTTACAACTTGGAAAGGACCCGCTGACTCCATTCTGACCCAGAATTACCATTAATCCAAAATGGAGGGAGAGGGAAAGGGAAATCAGGACCTGAGTGGAAGCATTCATCTTAGTCTGAAAGAGGCCTTTCCTTCTCACCACAACCTGGCAATCTCCTGTTGGCTTCTTTTGGGGCAGGGAGGAGGGAGGGGAGGGCCTCACTGTGCCTTTTTCAGTCAGACAGCTACAGAACAGGGGTGTGGGTGTGCGAGCTTTTTATTTAATACTTAGCATTTTAATATTTAAAACTTAATATTTTATTTAATCTTTTAAATTTGGAATTTGTGAACTTTGTATTTGCTATTTTGATAACCATTTCAGTTTAACTCGTTTCCTTTGTAATCCTAAGTATTTCATTTTATACATTTTTAAAAACACTGTTCTGAGCAGGGATCCATAAGCTTCACCACACCTCCCACAGAGGAAGCCATGACACACAAAAAAAGGGTTAAAAACCTCTGATCCTGAAACATATGCAACAAGGCGTGATTTACATAAACTACAAATAACAAATTATTTTAAGATGACTCAAGCTAAATTAAAATTCTCCCTGGGTGACGATGAACAAAAAGCTAACAGTCAAATGTTGGCACAGACATCGCCATCCCCCTGGCTTTGGCAGCCAGAGCAGGCCTGGTCAAGGAAGTGAGCCACAGCATGGTGGTTCTGGGCAGAAGGGTTTATTGCTACACCAAGGACAACAAGACGATGGGATTTCTTTTTAGAAAATCATCTGGAACTGAATGCAGTCTCTGGAAGCGTCTGGAGGCCAGCTTTATAGTGTGCGCACCCTCCCTTTCAATTAGTGCTTAAAGGACCATCAATGACAAGCACTTTGGAATTCCAAAGGCCCTAGAAATGTCCCAGTACTGCCTAGCCTATTGTCCTTTTAAAAATTCTATTAACTTTTAAAATGCAGAGAGATTTGTTGTTTTGATTAAAACAATTTTAAATACTCTTAAAAACAAATTTAAATACTTCTGAGCTCTGAATGCCAACATGTTCAGGAAACAGGTTTCAACAGCACTGACAAAAAAGAAAAAAAAATGTCCAGCCATGTAGCAAGTGCCAGTAATAACTCAAAAATGGCCCCACTGGGAATGTAGTCTCATTTCTTGGCCAGCATTCTGATGTCAGGACAATGGATGAAGGGGAAGAATGCATCTCCTATTGACAAAAATACCACCAACATTTGCAGTAACTTAACAACAGTCAAGTTTCAGCAACTCCTGCAAGCTGAAAGTCCCATCAGCGAAGTTTGCTGGTGGGGGACTGACATTGTAAAATAAAACTCCCTGGAACCCCTAAGACAGAGACTTGGCTACAGAGGCTGAATGCCCATCCATGTAACCAGCAGCTGGGCTCAGAATTAGAATGACCAAGGTTTAAACACTTAACCGCAGGGTGGTCCTGGGCAAGTTGATTAGCCTCAGTCTGCTTCAATTTACTCATTTATAAAAACAAAGAGGGGTTAGATTCTGGGATCTCTAAGGTAGGAATTCTTAACCTTTTTTGTATCTTGGACCCCCTTTGGCAGTTGGTGAAGCCTAAGGACCCTTTCTTAGAATCATGTTTTTAAATGCACAGAACAGAATGTATAGGATTACAAAGAAAACCAATTATATTGAAACACAATAGTCAAAATATTAAAAATACAAGTTCCCAGACTCCATTTGAGGACCTCTGTTCTATGGTTCCTTCTAGTTCTAAATCCATGTTCCTGTGACCTGGGTCTGGCAAAAATGCCAAAGTAAAAGCAAAACCACAAAAGGCTATTAGAGCTACTACTACTGCTGGTGTCTACTATGCACACCCAAATACAAAGTCTTTAGAGGTAACCCTGAACATCCAGTGACCTCAGATTCTACACTGCCAAGGTAAATTAAGGACAGGGAGAGTCCTCTTTAGTACCTGCTAACCACAATGTCCTATTACAAAAGAATTATCAGTGTGATAATGGATGTCAAAGCCATCCAGGTATGGGAAAAAGAGTCCCACATAACCCAATCACGAGCATATATGCTCCATTGAAATCCTTCTGACGTCATGATAACTCAAGCATGTTGGGTGGGGCCTTGGGGGTAAACGTGGCAGATAAGAGTCATGAAGACTGGGCAGGTGAGGATGGATTATGACTTGGAGGGCAAAGTCACAGTGTTGAGCACTGTTCTACTGGATTATTTGAGTAATTACTGTAATATCTACAGCTTAATCTAGCACTGACCCTGACTTTGGAATGTGGTGGTAGTGTCATTGCCTGACCCGTAGAAATGGCCCCCAGTGTGGCCTCCTCTGAGTCCTAGAGCTCTCCTCTTCCTTGCCATGGTGTGAGTCATTAGTACCATGGGTCAATTAGCATTGACTGTACCAGTCTAAAACATCAGTCCAATTCAGGTCAGGCAACAGGAGCCATGAAAATTCACAAATGAAACTTACTTGAATACTTTTTAAGCTTTCTTTATTTTTCTTGTTTCGATGTGCACACCTCTGTGTGTTTGTGTTTTCTTTTGTAACATGGCTAACATGGAAATGTTTTGCATGACTTCACAGGTATAATCAATGTCGTATTATGTACCTTATCAAAGAGTGGGAGGCTGGCAGGAGGGAGAGAATTTGGAACTCAAAATTTTTTTTAAATGAATTTTTAAATTATTTTTACATGTAATTGGGTAATATTTAATGAAATAAGTAAAAATAGATTTTTAAAAATCAGTCTTATTTGTAGTGAGGAGTGTCAATGTGACTTGGTGACCTGGGATGCAAGAGATTTTTTTAAAGATTACAATTTTATCATTTTCAATTATTTACTATAATCTTGGTAACAGAGAGGGAAAGAGACAACCCAATGATCAGAGGGCCTGGGTTTGAATTCTGCAAAAATGGCAATATACCACATATCTAACATACTTTTCAATGGAGCCTGCCCATTGATAAACTCTGCCTCCAAAGTCATCATAAAAGGAACAAAGGATCTATTGGTACAATAATATTCAGAGCTGTTCTTTTGCAGTGGTAAAAGACTGATAACCTCTATTTTCAACAACCATAGAATAGCTGAAAAAAAACCACGGTATATTAATATAATAGCAAATCATGAGGCTGTCATCAAAATTATAAATACAAAGCCTACAAGGAAACACGCAAAGAGACATGAGGTAACATAGAATAAAATTAGGGGAAGGAAGAAAGATATAGAATTTTGTACAGGCCTGGAAGAAGAGATGGAAAAAAAAAGCACCTTCTTTGATTGTTGATAATTCATTTGATTCTGCTTTATTCACAGCTATGAGTTTAAAGTATGATTTTATCCCTTCTTTTATAGGTTTGATTATTTTATTGATGGTTGGGAAAGAGCATGGTATAGTAGATAGCTGCCCTCAGAGTCAGGTGGGTTCTAATCCCACCACTGCCACATCCTGATTCTGTAACTTTGGGCAAGTTACAATAGTTTTTAGTACTCAATGACTCTATTTAAGACAAGGTGTCAACTTGCTGTGGTGAGGGAATTTCCTTCACCTGGTAGTCCCCTATAGTAATGAAATCACAGGTCTAATTCTTAACCTCTGTCAGTGGTTACTTGTAACAAATTTTTAAATTAAAAACATAAGCCTAAAGAAAAACTTAGGAAACGAACAAATTTTACTTTTTTTTTTTGGTATTTCCTTTGCTGCATACAATTCAGTCTTTTTTTACATAGTATTTTTTTCCAATTACATGTAAAGATAGCTTTCAATATACATATTTTAATAAGATTTTGAATTCCAAACTTTTTTCCCTCTTTCCCTCTCCTCCCTACCCCAAGATCACAAGCAATCTCATATAGGTTATACATATGCAATCATGTTAAACATATTTCCATATTAATCATGTACAACTCGAAGTCTTAAAAGGAATTGATTAGATTAGAATAATTCTTTCAATACTTCATTTCCTACCTCAGCAGACAACCCAACAATCATCAGTCTCCTGCAAATTGTATACATATGAATGGTACCTAGGTGGAGAAAATATGAAGTTAGTATCTTTTCCAATGAAATGATAGCAATCACAGTTCAACCAGAATTGTGTTGGAGCCAACTTCAATTGGTTCTGGAGAGCTGAATGTTAAATTTTGTGTGCGAACATTTACCCCTCAGAAACCAGTAAATTACAAATCAGGACCTGAATTATTCTATTGATTGTCTAGACTCAAGAAAGTGATCAAGAAAATGTCGGTCACAAAGATGAAACTGAAATGTGTGTTGTAGGTCACTTTTTTTTCTTGAGAGACAGTTTTTAAGTTTTTAAATGTGATAAGTTTTTACCACACCCCTCTGCAATAAATGACCTGAAAACTGGTGACTTTGAAGAGATTGGACTTCTCTAGGCATTCTGATTTTCTAGAAATGTTCAAGTAAAAATATTCAACAAAGGAATTTCAATGCAAATTTTAAATGTGGCAATAGATAAAATGATCTTTTAGCCTTGCCTTTTCAAGTAATTTTGACTTGAAAACTACACTGAGAGAAACACAAAAGTATTTACAGGGACATGAGTTATGTAAACTGAGGCTTTGTCAACACTCATAAAAAGGTTCATATTTTCATCTATATTGTTTAAAAACTAGAAAGCTTCCATTATCTGTGAGATGATAGTAATATTTGATCTGAACAATGGAAATCAAGAAAATAAGGAAATTAATATCATTAAGAATAATGCATGACTTGTGGCGGCAAGGTGGCAAAGCGAATAGAGCACTGGCCCTGGAGTCAGGAGGACCTGAGTTCAAATTTGGCCTCAGACACTTCACACACACACACACACACACACACACACACACACACACACACACACACACACAAACTAGCTGTGTGACCTTGGGCAAGTCACTTAACCCCAACTGCCCTCCAAAAAAAAGCAAAAAAAAGAAGAATGCACTGGAAAGTATGAGGAACCAGCACATGGACTATTTTTGGGATGGAGGGGTGGTGTGTGAATGACAGAGATAGGAAGGAGGACTATTGTCAGGGGGGTGGCATGGAGGATAGCCCTTCTAGGGGAGGTTATTAGTTGAAAAAGCTTGGATTGCCCAAGGGCTAAGAAATATCTTAGAAAACCAAACCAAATAATACAGAACTTAAATTTTGATTGGAATGTCCAGAATTGTTGAGGGGAAGGGAGAGAAAAGAGGAAGGAGTGGTCAAGGAAGGTCGAGAAAATAGACCACCAGTGAGCACAGACAGGAACAATCTAGTAACAGTACCTTTTAAATAATCTTGCCCCCCTTTTATATCCCTAAACCTCAGAGCATGGGCATTTAAATATTTCTTCTTTTGAGAAGATTTTTATACTAATCATATTTTGACAAAAGAATGTCCCCCAAAATGTTTATAATTGTAGACAGCTATAGAATGCTGGATCTGGAGTCAGGAAGACCTGAGTTCAAATTCTGCCTTAGACACTCAGAGCTGTGCGGCCCTGAGCAAGTCATTTAACCTCTGTCTGCCTCCGTTTTGTCATCTGTAAAATGGTACTCACAGCAGCACCTAGCTCCCAGTGTTGTTGTAAGGATCAAATGAGATAGTGTATGTCAAGTGCTTTGCAAACCTTAAAGCATTACACAAATGATCGGTGATGTTGTTGTTTAGTATAACCTCTAAATACAAATGAAGATCAACTGTTACAGTTCAAAAGCTAGGATCCATTGGGAATATGAAAAAGTATTTCTATGACACAGAACTACACAAAGCACCCAGCTAGGGAAAAAAAAATTGTCTTTTAAAATTTTTGTTCTCTCTTTTTTATGTAATGAGTAAAGGTAGAAAGTTGGTGGTCTCTACCCAAACAGGAAGTCAAAGTGGAATGGTATTTGGACCCAACCAGGCCACCAGTCTTGGGCTCTCCCCATGTCCACACCGTTACCTTAGGCCCTACCTAGGCAACCCTCTGTACACAATGTGCTATATTATAAATGTCCTTTTAGCTCCTCAGTTAACTATAAATGTATAGCTGTCACGTGCCCCTGTTGCAACATTACCTTTTGGGAGAAGTCATTTTCCAAGATGCCTCTACAAAATGTCACTAGCAGACAAAAGCTATTAATGCTGTTGTTTGCTGCTGTTGTTCAGTCATTTTTCAGTCACGTCTGACTCTTCGTGAGCCCATCTGAGTTTTTCTTGGAGTGGTTTGCCATTTCCTCCTCCAGCCCATTTGACAGATGAGGAAACTGAGGCAAACAGGGTTAAGTGACTTGCTCAGGGTCACACCAGCTAGTCAGTGTCTAAGGCTGAAGCTACACTCAGGAAGACAAGTCCTCCTGACTCCAGGACCAGCACTCTGTGCGCTGTGGCGCCACTCAGCTTCCCAAAAGCTAATAATGAGACCCAATATTCTAGAAGAGTATCATGTGAGAATTTAGCAAATATGCTTCAAATAAGGTCAACAAGGTTCCCTAAAAGTCTGCTTCTTGCTCATGAAGCTGAAATCATTCGCTTCCCTGTCATCCCCATACCATTGTAGATGATCCAGCAGAGTGTTTCCTGGGGGAGGGCCACCTGCATGATGAGTCGCAATGAAGACAAGATGTTGAAGCACTGACTCACAGATATCTCATTCTGGAGATGGGGGTCACTGGCACAGACCATTTGGTAAGTGCAAATGCATTTCCCTTCCAAAGCACGAAACTAAAATACAGAAGAGAACAAAAAAAAAAAAAAGTCAAAGGGGAAACCACTCAGTAATTCCCTTAGTTTCACCATATTCTCTACAGTAAGAACTAACCTAGGTCCAATTTAGTTGGATCCCTGCAGGAATTAACGTACAGCATCATCTGTCATACAGATATTCTTCAAAAATATACCATTTAGCCAAGAATGGCTCATTTTCTCATGGAATTCACAAAACAAAATATGCAGGAATGGTCTTACTGAGAGACAGAATTGTCTGGTGCAAAGAGTTCTGGATCTAGAGCTAAGACATGTGAATCTGAATCCTGGCTCTGACACTTACAAACTGTCTACATTCCTCCCATCAGGGTCTCTGTTTCCTTATGTTTGAAACTAGAATAATCAAACTCTTAACACCGCTCTAGCAAGAAAGCATTCTACAGACCTTGGAAGGATTATCATTGCCATACAAAGAAAGTATCTGAATTAAACACTAACAAAACCACGGGAGCAACATCTAAAGCTTTTAATAATTCCAAATTAGTGGATGAATGCGTGGTGTTTTGCAGCCACATTTAGCAACCCAGAAGAGATGATCTCCTGAAAGTAGACAAGAGACAAATGAGCCTGGAGATGGCCTGTCGGGTCTCTTCTGATGAATAACATTTCAATTCCAAGCAGCTCCTCTCTGAATCAGTTACAAAGGGAGGAACGGGCTGCACATTAGTCTGAAAAGCACCCACACAGAGGGAATCGTATTATTGAAGTATGAAATACATGAGAAAGGTGAGCACTCATGTCTCCCAAAAGTGAACATTTTACTTTTTTCACTAGAATCAGATTCAGTGGATCAATTGGGCATTAAGAGGCACATTTACTCAAAAGAAACCAATACATTTACTAATCTCTAAGATAAATAACCCACTGGTCTATTACTCATAAAGGTTTAATGAATAGCACTTGTTTATATAAAACTGAAAGCATTGCTTAACCACATATAATCACATATTAATCACATATAGCCAGCTGAGCATTATGCAAAGCAAAAGGGAAAGTATGAGAATACCTCTCATGGCTTTCAATTTAAAATAAACAGTGTCTGTCTAACCCGGTTTTTCCCATTTTGTTCATCTCCAGGCTCTTACTGTTAGGCTGGAATTCGTGTCTTCAAGGCCGTTGGGGAAGTAGTTGCTTTTGAATTCACAAACGTCTATTTCTCTCTCCCCAAAATTACAGTCGAACTGGCTAAGATACCTTCCATAGCACTGTAATAAGGCCAGTTTATATTGCTGCAATGTGAAGAAGGCCAAATTAGGTTTGGTTTTATTTTTTCATTTCATTCCCTTTAAACAAGACTATTCACAATCCTGATGGGGTACAGAGAACTTCATTTAAAAGCACCAACTTGGGATATATGCAGATATCCTCAAAGGTTATAAATCTCTAAGTGGAGATTTTGACTGAAAATTCAGAGGTGGAAAAGAAGCTTGAAGGATGAAAAAAATTCATGTCTATAATGATCAAGTGAGGCAGTGTGGCCTAATGGATAGCAAGCTGGCTTACCAGCCAGGAAGTTCTGAGTTCTAGTCCACCTCTGACACATTCTGCTTATGTTACCTTAAACTCCCAGTGTACTAAGCGACTCTCTAAGACTAGAACAAGGGTTCCCAAAATGAACTTTTATTTGATATGTATTTCAATATAATTGTTTCCTTTACAATCTTGTATTTTTTATTTTATGCGCTTAAAAACATTATTTTGAGAAGAGGTCCATAAGCTTTACCAGATTCTGCCAAAGGGGTCCAGGATACAAAAAATGGTTAAAAATCCCATCTAAAAAAGATATCAACTTTTTTACTGTAAGGTGGAATTTCCTTACACAAGAGTTCCCCATATGAATAAAAATCTCAGACCCTTCCCAGTCCCTTCCTCTATTGACCAATTTTTTCACAAAAGAAGGGGCATGTCAATTCTCTGAAACAGTAACTTATCAAAATGCTTCTTAAGGTCCATTATAATCTTTCATGAAAATGTCATATTATCTTCCCTTACATAAATAAAACTTACATGCTGAGCAGACTGTAAGATCCCAAATATACTTACTTCAATAATGTGCTAAATCAATTTCACAGGACCTGTGCAAGACTAATACACAAAAGATTCCCAGTGTCCATGAGTCATCATTATGCCAACCAGAAACCCAACCCATTCATTTGTGGTGGCAAAGAATTGGAAGTCAAGGGGATGTCCATCCATTGGGGAATGGCTGAACAAGTCATGGTATATGAATGTAATGGAAAACTATTGTGTTATAAGAAATGAGGAGCAGACGGACTTTGTATTTACCTGGAGAGGCTTATACAAACTGATGCTGAGTGAGAAGAGCAGAACCAGGAGAAATCTGTACACAATCACAGACACAATGTATGTGTGATGACTAACTTCAATAGACTGGGCTCCTCTCAGCAATGCAAGGTTATAAGACAACTCCAAAAGACTCATGATCGAAAGAGATCTCCACATCCAGAGAAAGAAATGCACAGTCTGAATGCAGATTGAAACAAACTACTTGCTGTGTTTCTTTTTCTTGTTTTGTCTCTTCTTTCCCACTGATCATGCCATCAGTTATAATCCTTCTTTACAACCTGACTAGTGATCAGTGTGAAGATATTTGTAGATCCTGTATTCGGACACATGCCACCATGATGGGGGGGGAGGTGGAGGGGGGAAAATTTGAAACTCAAGGGATTGTGGAACTGAATGTTGTAAACTAAAAGTAAATAAACAAATCAATTTAATTTTAAAAAGGGGAAAAATAAAATGTTTTCTGAGAGAAAAAAAAGAAAACAAAGAGCAAACACAACAATAAGATGTAAGTCTGAACATACACCATTTATTGAAAAGAGCAACAGAGACTTCTGGAATGTATTTCTCTGGAGGGTCTACATTATCGTTGTCTTTGTTCAGTAGTTTCAGTCATGCCTGACTCTTTGCGATCCCATTTGGGGTTTTCTTGGCAAAGATACTGGACTGGTTTGCCATTTCCTTCTCCCGCTCATTTTACAGATGAGGAAAATGAGGCAAGCAGAGTTAAGTGACTTACCCAGGGTCACACAGCTAGTAAATGTCTCAATTCGTATTCAAACTCAAGTCTTCCTGATTCCAGGCCTGGCACTCTATCCACTGTGCCACCTAGCATTATAATTAGATGTTAATTCTGTAAGTTATTGTTTCTTAGGTGCAAACTCTTGAGGTAAAAGATAGGTAAGAGAAATAACTGTACCAGTGACCAGAAGTTATAGAAGTAGAAAGCTTTGGGTTTGGTTAATGACAGACAGAAATAGCGTTTATCCAACATACCCACATACGTCCTATTTAACATTAACTATTGGCTAGTCTGATGGGAGGAAATAGGAAGGAAAGAGGGAACTGGAGGAAGTGGGTTGGTCATTTTGCAGTTCACCATCTCTGACCAGCTAAGCCCCTCCAAAATGGAGCTCACTCTCTTTCCCCTGAACCATGGTCCCTTTGCTCCTTTTCCTCCTCTGGGGGGGGGGGGGGGGCCTACATTCTTTCTTCCCATCTACCCACTTTGTAACCTCCAAGTTTTCTCTCCCTCCTGATTCTGTGAAAGCTCTCTGAGATGGTTCCTCACCTTACTATTCCCTTAGTAACACCCAAATCCAAGCCCTCACTGCCTCTTCCCTTGGACGATCATAGTAGTCTGACTGGTTTCCCCCTGTTGAGACTCTTTCGTTGCCAAACCATCCTAAATACCCCAGTCAGATAAATCTTCCTAAAGCAAAGAACTGATCAAATCACTATGCAGAAACCTCCAACGATTCCCCATCAGTCACTAACTAAAGTCAGTCTAAAGTTTCAAGACCCTTTAGGATATACCTCCAACCTCCATGAGGCCTTTCCAGTCTCATCTTCCAAAACTCCATCATTACATTCTATGCTTCAGCTATCCCCTGAATGGGTTCCACAATTCCCCATGAATCTTGAGCTGGCTGCTCCCCGAACCATCATGATTCATGTTTCCTACATACATTGTTCAAATCCTGCTGATTTTGCAAGTCCTGTCTCAAATGCCATCTCTTCCAGCTGTACAGAGATATAATCTCTCACATGCCTGATTTCATTTAACTTCGTATTTCTTTTATTCACTTATTCTATTTCTGATTTGTAGTATTATTAATTGGATAGCCCTTATTACTCCTGCTATAGCATAAGCTTCTTGAGGGCAGGGATTATGCCATCATCATCTTCCTATAATGTCTACCACAGTGAGAAGCAGCATGGTATAATGGATACAGCTGGTCTCTAAGTCAGGAAGACCCCTGGGAAATCACTTAACCTCTTAGTACACCAGATAACTCTCTGAGACTATAAATTTCAGAGAAGATGCCAACCTGCATTTGTAAAGGGAGTTGACTCACCTGAAAGTTCCCTATGTCAATAAAACCACAGGTCCAGTCCCCAATGTCTAGCACCCCTTCTCCCTGCTATGATTTTGCACAGTCCTAAAAATGCTAGCTTTTGGTAGTAAGAAAAATACAAAATCAAAGGTGTCAGCAACAAAGAGGAAGCCAGACTATCCCTATTTGGAGATGTTATAAATGATGTTGTTAGAGAACCCCCGAGAATTGGTTGAAGCTGTGTCTACAGGAAAGAAAGGAAAATGGATCCAAGGATTATGACTACTCTTGACTTGTAAAGCACTAAAAACAGGAGGAAGAGAAGACCACTGTAGAAAACCTGGCATGAGACCAAGCTAATCCAGATCATCTCAAAGGCATCTATGGTTGAAAATAAAGGACAACAAAGGGATCAAAGATGGAACAGAGCTGTCAACAGACATCTATTTTCACCCTCAGTGATATTTGGACTTGATACCTCAGTTCCCCATGTGTGATACGAGGAAGTGGAGACCAACTGAGGAAAATGAACTGAAAATAAGATAAAGCAATAAACCAAGGACACAGAGAAGAAATCCCTGGTGTCGGTGACAATTTTAAAAACATTGATGGGTTGACTTTCAAAATATCCAAAAGCAGGAATGATGCGTATGATGTGTATTATGAAACAAAAGAGTGATCAAAAAATACCATTAATGACAATAGCTAGCATTTACATGGTGTTTTAAGGCTTGTTGGATATTTTATAAGTATTTTGTAGCTAGATGGCTCCATGATTGGAGCTCTGGGCCTGGAGTCGGGGAAGATCTGAGTTCAAATCTGAACCAGGGTAAGTTGACAGCTATATGACCCTGGGAGCAAGTCACTTTACCCTGTCTGCCTTAATCCAGTAGAGAAGGAAATGGCAAACCACTACAGAATCTTTGCCAAGAAAACCCCAAATGGGGTCATGAAGAGCAGGATATGACTGAACAACAACAACTCTTTGCTAAGTATTCCTCATTTTATCCTCACAAATTCCTGGGAAGTAAGTGCTACTATTTCCTTTCTATAGATGAGGAAACTAAGGCAAAGAGAGGTTAAATGACCTTCCCAGGATCACACAGCAAGGATCTGAGGTCAAATCCAAACTCAGCACTTCCTGACTCCCAGCCCAGACCTCTGTCCACTTCGCTAGCAACACACAGCACATGTGCCTGTCTCCTCTTTATGAAATCTCTATGAGAATGACTAACAGACAAAACAAAGATAGGTATCTTGGACTAAAACAGGAAAAATGAACAGCAGACTTTCACAGGCAAGTTTCTATCACACACTAATGAAAAAGTATAGAGAGAGATCCCACTTCCCAGGCTATTTTTTTTTTTTATCAATTATAAAAAAGCATTTTACTTGGCAAAGTAAAAAACAGACATAAACGCTCTCCTCCAACAAGTAACTCCTCTGCATATCTATTGACAAGTATTTTTATTTTATTTATTTTTTGCTTTTTTTTTGGAGGGCAATTGGGGTTAAGTGACTTGCTCAAGGTCACATGGCTAGTTTTTTGTGTTAAGTGTCTGAGGCTGGATTTGAACTCAGGTCCTCCTGACTTCAGGGCCAGTGCTCTATTCACTTCACCATCTACCCACCCCTTGACAAGCATTTTTAAAGATAAAAACAAAGGTAAGACAGTCTCCACCCTGGAGCTTACCCTCCATCAGGAGAGACACCTATCAATTCGTTGTAGTTCAGTCATTCTTCAGTCGTGTCCAACTCTCTGTGACCCCATGTGGGGGTTTTTCTTGCAAAAACCACTGAGTGGTTTGCCATTTCCTTCTCCAGCTCATTTCACAGATGAGAAAACTGAGGCAAACAGGGTGAAGTGACTTTCCCAGGGTCACACAGCTAGGAAGTGTCTGAAGTCAGATTTGAGTTCAGGCCTGGCACTCTATCCACTGAACCACCTTGCTGCTCTAGCAACATGAAGCAAGCCATAAAAGAGTACGTCCTTCTTAAAGTTTGAATGGAAGAAGGGATCCTGAAAAGTGTTCCAGATCATAGAGCTAAATAAATCAAACCTCAGGATACTATTAGACTTGCTCAGCAAGATTCCCAACCACTCAAGACACTGGTCTGCCAATCTACACAGTAAAAACCAAATGGATGAAAATTGTGCACTGTCCAAACTATAATGCCATTGGATGTTATGACTAACGCCTCCCTTTGGATGAAAAGAAATTTTTTTTCAATCCAGATCCCTGAAATGCCTAACCACATCATAATCTCCTTGAAGCAAACTGGGTATGTGGCAAAACCAGAAATACAGGTGAAGGAAACCCTGAGCCCTCAGCCGAAGCCAAGACGTAGCTCCCTCTGTACCCATCAGATTGAATCCAGAAACCCAACCTACTCCACAGATGTGTCACTGATTGGGAACTCATCTGCTACATAAGAGTAGGAACCATATGAAAAAGAGAATTCGAGACTAAGCAACAGCTGGGAACCATAGGTACTGCCTCTACCCTCGTTATGTCAGGGCACTGGGCACTGGGGGATGCTTGCAACAAGGGAGACTGGGGGAGGGGGTGCGCCATGCTGGCTACACAAAGCCAGGGAGGAGGAAAAAAAACAGGAAGGGGTGTTCTGGGAGCCCTTTTGTATAAGGTGGGAACATGATGAATCAGCATTTCCTGCATGGAGTCCACCACACCCTAGGTTAACCCAAGGCTGATCTCCCGCTGGTCCCTAGCCAGCTGTCTTTCATTTGCAGGCATCTTTGGCCCCTGGAGTATCTCAACCAAATTAAAATAAGGCGTACCCTATGGGCCCCACTGGAGTTTTCATCATTACTCATTCCTTTACTCTAATCAAAAAGCTTTTTATTAAAATGTAACCGGTTAGTAAATTCTGAAATATATCAAACAAAATAAATTCATTAAGGAAATGAAAAGAATCCTTTCCTCGTATTCTTGATCCAATTTTTAACACTGGGGATACTCACTTGTATTTGAACAAGGCTGTCTCCAACCTTCAAAAGCTGCTCCTTGTAATAGTCGAGTGGCAAGCGGGCCTCATACTTGCTCCAGATACTGAACAGGGTGCTGGCACTATAAAAATCCATAAAACACAACAACAGATCCCAGTTCAAAAGCAAATTCAAAATAACCACTTAGCAACCCTAGAAAAGCTCACTTTAGACATAGAAAGTCTTTTCCAAAGGGCCTCATCCTCATTATTCATTTGCGTTAAGAATAAAACCTCCTTGGTCTTTATCTATAAGGAGCTCCCATAATCTCAGTTTGTCCCTCTGCCATCTGACACCCAGATCTATTGGCCCAGCCCTCACCTCTCTCCTGAGCTCCAGCTGCAGACATCACCAACAACTGCCTGCATGTCATGGAGGCATCTCTCCCAGACTCAATGTGTGCAAAATAGACCCAAATCTTTCTACCCGCCAATCCTAGCCCTCCTCCTCACTTCCCTGTTGCAGTCCAAGGCATGACCAATGTTCTAATCAACTGGGTTGGCAACAACTCCTCACTAAGAAGAATAATCCTTCCCTCTTTGTTCCAGAATCACCTAGTGTTTTTTCATGCATCTTCAGTCTTTCCTTTTACACTATCTCCTGCCTCAGACACTCATCAGCTGTGTATGGGCCTGGGCAAGTCACTTCACTGCTGTCTGCCTCAGTTTCCCCACCTGTTAAACAGGGATAATAGTAGCACCTACCCCCTGGGCTCTGTCGAGGATCAAAGAAGACAATATTTTTAAAGTGCTTCACAAACCTTAAGCACTAGCTATTGCTACTATTACTGATACCATTTAGAGTCTGTCTCTGTTCAGGTTTACTCCTCACTGGCCCCCAAACACTGACAGCGTGAGAAAGGGCAGAGCTCCTAAACAACCACCACTAAAGATGAGAGCATGTCTCAACTCCTTTACAGCCCAGAGAATAATGACTAATCACTGGCAGCTGTGAGCCCCTTTCACCTTCCGAGCAGAATCATCTGCTTTTCAACTTGGGCTTCCTGAAAAGGATTCTATACCTGCCCCTCTTCTCTCTCTACATCTTCACCCTTGACAATCTCATTTTCATCTATGCAAACAATTCCCAAAGCCCTCTTCCCAGTCTTGACTTCCCAATGAGGTCTAGACCTGCATCTTCATCTGCCTAAAGAACATCTGCGATCCAGTCCTACAAGAATTTATTAAGCATCTACCAGGTGCAAAGTGCTAAGTAGATTCCATGCATACAAAGACAAAATGAAAAAAGAATTCTTGTGCTCAAAAAGCTAACATTCTACCTGGGACGGATATGACATAATGGCTGTTAATGACCATTATGATAATAAGTAGCATTTATATAACACCTGAAGGTTGGCCAAGCATTTTACATATATTATCTCACGACTATATCAATAGATCTCATAATAGACAACAACTTTGTGAGTTGGTGATATTACCATCCCTATTTTACAGAAGGGGAAGCTGAAGCTGAGATTAACTGAATTGCCTAGGATAACATAGCTAATAAATGTCTGAGAAATATACACAACCATTTGAGGAAGAAGAGAGCAGTGACCAATAGGGAGGTCAGCAAGGGCCTCCACAAGCATGTGACACATGAGGAAGCCAGAGGAGTATAAGGGGCAGAGGTGAGGTGAGGAAGGAGTGCCTTCCACACCAGGCAGACAGGCCATGTAAAGGCTTGTAAGATGGAAAGCAAAACACATGAAACAGCAACCAGGCCAGTCTGCCTAGAATGCAGCTTTCACAAGGGTGAAATGTAATAAGCCTGGAAAGGCAGGCTGAAGTCATACTGGGAAGGGTTTTAAATGCCAAGCAGAGGAGCTCCTTTTTGATGGACCTGTTTAAGGTTCTTGAGCTGAGGAGTGATACAGCAAAACTGCATTTTACAAAGATGACTTTGGCATCTATCTATGTGAAGCACGGATTAGAGGGAAGACACTGGAGGCAGGGAGTCTGCTTAGGAGGCTTTAGAAATAGTCCAAGAAATAAGTGATGAACACCTGAAGTAGGATGGTAGCCACTGAGTAGAGGGAAGAGGACTAATGTGGGATCCATTGGGAAGGTAAGATCACTAAGACTTGTCAACCAAAAGGAAATCTTAGGGAAGAGGCACCAAAGATGATGCCAGTGTTGGGAACCTGGGTTGCCAGAAGGATGGTGGTATCCAGAAACAGGTAAGCTTGAAAGAGGGTTTCATTTTTGACATGTTAACTTTGACTGGCCTAGGGAACATCCAGATGAAGATTCCAATTGCCAATTGGGGATGCTAGACTAGAGTTCAGCAGAGAGATCTCTTCTTGGATGTGCCTAAAGCACATGGATATGTGTCCCAAACCACACTCTATCTCTCTCCCTAAACTTGCTTCTCCTCATGACATCCCTGATTCTTTCTAAGGCGTCACCTAGTCTCCCATGTTCATGATCTTGGCACCATCCCTTGGACTTATCCCTTCCCTTCACATCCAAATAGCTGTCAGGCCCTGTTGAGTCCACCTCCACATCCCTACACAAATGCCTTTTTCTCTATTACCACAGCCACCAACCATAACAACAAGCCCTAAATATGATGTATTTGGACTACTGAAACAGTCTCCTTACAGATCTTCCCACCTCCACTTTCTCTCCATTTCAATCTGTCCTTCATGCCCTGACCAGAATAATCTTGTTCACACATAGATCTAGCCATGTCAATCCTCTGCCAAAAATCATCAGTGGCTCCTTTCTATTCCCCCAAGTTCAAATTCTTCTGTGGGACATTCAAGGTCCCCCCTCGTCTTTCTGGTCTTACTTCATGTTACGTTGCTCTCTATGACCAACTAAAATGGACTGATTCTTTGTCCCACCAAGGATTTGGTTCTCACACTTCTTGGTAATTTTGCTGAGACTGTTTTGTTTGCTTTAAATGCCCGCCTCCACTTCTTAGCTTACAGGGATCCTACTCATTCTCTAAAGTAACTACAGAACCTCTTCTAGGATGTCACCCCTAATATTCCAGGCAGGTAAGGATAGCTTCCTCTCAGTCTAACATGGTCCATTTTTATGTAACTCTCTAATGAAGCCAGAAACCCAAAGGATTCGTGGATAGATTTCAAGAGGTCCATGAACTTGGATAGGGGTAAAAACAATTACAGAGAAGAAGCAGGACCTCCCTGCTGCTCTGGCTTCCACCTTCTCCAATCCATGTAAAAAGGGGACTCTAAACAAACTTTGGAGCTGCAGAACCCACAAAATGACACAGAGAAGCTAACCTCCCACTGAGGACAGCCTGGCAGGCCGGCAGGAATCAGCCAGCCAGTGCTCTGGGAGCTGAGCCCAGGTCTGCGTGAGCTGGAGGTTTTAGCCCCAGGGCAGGCCTGACCAGCCTCCGGCCAGAGGGACTCTAAATCAGCAGCAGCTGTGGCCATTTCCAGAATTATCAACACTTAGATGCCAAGGACAAAGTGAGAGGTCAGTGCAGTCTGGACTTTGGGACCAGTAAGTGGGAGTGTGTGGCTTTTGACCCCGGGGCAAGAAGCCGCTGAGACACTGGCACAGCCAGCCAGCACCAAGTGGCAGCTTCAGCTCCTGGCCTGCAGAGTGTAGGGGGACCAAGCATCAGTCTGAGGGGTAATCACTCTTGCTTTAACCTGTTTGGATCTGGATTGCAGTCTAGGGTGGAGGTTCTGGGGTGTATGTCCAGCTTGCCAGAGCATGTGGAGGCTTCAGAGAGGGCACCTATCTAATACCTCCGCCAACTGAGAAAACCCCAGTGTTTGGGACAAAAGCTCCCCTGTCTGGTGGCAGAGTCCTACTGTGGCAAAAAGCCCAGGGGTTGAATGACTGAGGGGCAACATGACCAGGCAAAGGAAACAAAGCAGACAGAAGATTCCAACATTAGACTCCTATTTTGGGGACAAAAAAGCATGGAACAGGAGGAAGACAGTGAAGTCAGAACTCCTGCACCAAAAGCTTCAAAGGAAAATATGAGCTGGTTACAGGCCATAGAGGAACTTAAGAAGCAGATGAGAGAAGTGGAGGAAAAATTGGGGAGAGAAATAAGAATGATGCAAGAAAATTATGAAATGAGAGTCAACAGCCTGACTGAGGAAAATAACACTTTAAAAAACAGACTGACTCAAATGGCAAAAGAGGCTCAAAAAGGCAATTTGAAGAAGAATGCCTTAAAAAGCTGAATTTGCCAGATGGAAAAAGAGTCTCAAAAGCTAAATGAGGAGAATCATTGCTTCAGAATTAGACTGGAGCAATTGGAAGCTAATGACTTTATGAGAAATCAAGATGCTGTTAAACAGATCCAAACAAATGAAAGAATAGAAGGCAATGTGGAATATCTCATGGGAAAAACCACTGATCAAAGTAAGAACCTAGAAATCATCCTCCAGGAAGTTCTCAAAGAAAACTGCCCTGATGTTTTAGAGCCAGAGGGCAAAATAGAGGTTGAAAGAATCCACCGATCACCTCCTGAAAAAGATCCCAAAAAGAAAACTCCTAGGAATATTATAGCCAGGTTCCAGAATTCCCAGATCAAGGAGAGAATATTAGAAGCAGCCAGGAATAAACAATTTGAATATTGTGGAAACACAATCAGGATAATCCAGGAACTGGCAGCTTCTACACTGAGGGATCGAAGGGCTTGGGATGTGATATTCCAGAAGTCAAAGGAGCTGGGATTAAGACCAAGAGTCACCTACCCAGGAAAACTGAGTATCATGTTTCAGGGGAAAATACGGTCATTCATTGGAATAGAGGACTTTCAAGCATTCTTGATGAAAAAAACAGAGTTGAACAGAAAATTTGACATTCAGATGCAAGAAGAGAAGCATGAGAAGGTAAACAGGCAAAAGAAATCATAAGGAACTTATCAAAGTTGAACTATTAACATTCCTACATGGAAAAACAATAATTGTAACTGATGAAACTTTTCTCAGTAGTTGAAGGGAATAGAAATATATGTCAATATATGAGGGTATATGGGCATATGAATACATATGTGAATGTGTGTATATATACTTACAGGTATACATAGATACAGGGCATAGGACCAATTTAACAGGAAGGGATGATACTTAAAGGTGAAAGAGGAATATAATGAGAGGAGATGGGAGAGACAGAATGGGGTAAACTATCTCATACAGAAGAGTTAAGGGAAAATGGTTACAATGGAGGGGAAGAATAGGAAGGCAAAGGGGAATGGGTCAACCTTATTCCCATTGAATTTGGCTTGGGGAGAGAATGAAATACACGCTAAATAGGGTATCACCCTACAGGAGAGTAGGGGGAAAGGGGATAAGAGGGGGAATGATGGAAGGGAGGGCAGGCTGGGGGGAGGGAAGTTGGAAGCACCCACTTTTGAAAAGGGAGAGGATCAAAGTAGAGAATAGAACAAGTGGGAGGTGGGATAGGAGGGAGGGAAATACAGTCAGTCTTTTACAATATATCTACTATGATAATGTTTTGCATAGCTATATACATACAACCCATACTAAACTGCTTATCTTCCCAGTAAGGGTGGGTAACAAGGGAGGAAGGGAATGAATCTGGAATTCAAAGTTTTAAAATCAAATGTTTATATATATATATATATGCTATTATTAATACTGTTTTATATGTAATTGGGAAATAAGATATACAGGCACTGAGGCATAGAGATCCACTGAAAAAGTCGAAAGGGGTATGGGAGAAAATATGGGAGAGAGCGACTGGAGGAGGGGATATCCTATGGGACTGCTATTTTGGGGCAGTGGGTAGGGGGAAAATGAGGAGAAAATTTGTAACTCAAAATCTGGCAGAAATGAATGATGTAAATCAGAAGTTAATAAAGCATTTGAAAAAAAAATTACATCTTCACTTTAGTATGACTGTTTTCCTATGTAACCTTACATATCTATTTTGCACTTCAAAAAACATGCTTCAGGGAGGTGTTCCATGGGCTTCCCCAGACTGGCAAAAGGGTCTGGAGCACACAAAAGGTAATCCCCAAATCTAACGTATTTATTATATAACTCTATGTATTATGCTCATGTGTGACAATGCCCCACCTTTCTACTAGACTATATGCTCCTTGAAGCTGAAACCAAGTTCTATGGCTAAACTTTGTGCCTCACCCAGCACCTGGAGCCCAGTATTCTGAATAAAGCAGATAAGGTACACATTGTAGATGGCATTATAATTATATAATATATATGTATATTTGTAAAATAGGAGGATTAGATTACATGTCCTCTGAGGTCTCTAGAGCTCTAAGGCTGTGATCCTACTGTGACCTTTAACAAGTCATTTCACTTCCCTGGGCCTCAGTTTCCCAATCTGTAAAATGAGTTGGAAGAGGTGGATTTCATGATTTCTAAAGTCAATTTCAGCTCTAAATCTAGGATCTATGACCGCAGGACCACCAAGGACCTAAGTTCTTTTATTCCAATAACCCCTTCAACCCTCCTCCTCTTTCCTCCCTTTTCCTCTTCCATCTTCTCCTTTTCTCATCCTTTCCTCCTCTGTCTGTTCTCCCTCCTCTACCTCTTCCTCCTTTCCTCCTCTTTCTATTCCTCTCCTCCTATTCCTACTCTTCCTCTCCTCTTTCTATTCCTCTTTTCGTTATCCCCCGTCCTCTCTTTCTGCTCCCCCTTCTCCTCCTTCTGTTCTCTCCCTCCTCTACCTCTTCCTCCTCTTTCCATCTTCCTCTATTTCTCTTCTCTCCTATTTCTACTCCTCTTCCTCACCTTCCCTTGTGGCTATTCCTCTTCTTTCTTTCCTCTCCTTTCTGTTATCCCTCAGCCTCCTCCTTCTGCTCCCCCTTCTCTCCTCCTCTTTCTTTTCCTCCTCCTCACCCAAGCACAGTCCCCTTCGATCACGCCGCCCCCACTCCCGTCACCTAGCAACCGTGCCCAGCGTGCCCTGCATCCCCAGCATCCCGCCCCGCCCGGGGGCGGTCACCCGCGCTGCTGCACCGCCTGGCGCTCGTGGAGCTGGGCGGCCCGGCCCTGCTTCCTGCGGAGGAAGCCCAGCATGCCCTGCATCTCCCGCTCGAAGGAGGCGAGCAGCGGATTCCTGGCGTCCAGGGGCCCGTAGAAAGAGGCTCCGGGCAGCTCGGCTCTGTAGCTCGGCTGGCCGGCCGAGGCGGGAAACGAGCTGCACTCGCACTCGGAACCCCACTGCGGCGCAAGGTAGCGCTTCAGCAACACCTTGACGGGCAGCGGCCGCGTGATGGACGTCAGCATGGTCTGCGTGGGGGGCTCGACGGCGGGCGGGCGGCGCCGGTGGACATGTGATGCCGGCGGGGCCGAGGCCCGCCCCAAGTCAGTACTGGACGGCGGGCTCCTGTAGGTGGCGAGGTTCGGCGACACCGCCATGGGGAGCGGGGGCATGGTCAGCCTCACTGCCAAGCTGCCGCTCTCCCCCAGCGATGACCAGCTCCGGCTCGTGGAGGAGCCCGACGACGAGCCCCCCGACGACGAGCTCGCCACCGGGCTGCTCGAGGCCGAGGCCGGCTCTCCCGGGACCTTCAGGGTGTCCATGACTGCTGCCTCTCAGGCCGGGGACCGGAGGACATCTGCTCAGAGGGGACGCTGGCGGTTGCCGGGAGATGGTCTCCTAGCAACCAGGCAGCCAATGGGGAGTGGCTCCCGGGAGAGCACGGGGCGGGGCGAGCCCTGGCTGAGGATCTCTGCCGGATCTTTTCGAATCCATCCCGGAGCTGGGGGACTGGGAGGTTTAGGGCTCGCACCAAGGTCCGACCTTAGAGACCATCTGCTCTTTGTTATATCAGTGTAATTTAATTTTAATGTATAGTATTACATTTATATTATAAGAATTATACTAGTCACAGTATTTTAGAACATTAGGAGTCATCTAATGCAATTATCACAAATACAGTAAACGTCCACTAAGTAGGAACTAAATAATGGTAATAGTTTGGAAATTACTTTACATACATAATAGTGGCAGCTAGGTGGCGCCATGGTGCATAGAGCCCTGTGCCTGGAGTCTTGACTCATCTTCTTGAGTTCAAATGTGTCTTCAGACATTTTCTAGCAGGGTGACCCTGGGTAAGTCACTTAACCCTGTTTGCTTCAGTTTCCTCATCTGTAAAATATGCTAGAGAGGGAAATGACAAAAGCACTTCAGTAATTTTGCCAAGAAAACCCCAAATGACCCAAAGAGCCAGCCACTACTAAACAACAAATTACATAAACGCATTTGAGTTTACAACACTAATCTAAGACTACTAGGGCTAGGGTCTTTATTTAGCAGATGAGGAAACTAAGACAGATGAATGACTTATCCCATGGTCACACAGTTATTAAGTCAGGATGTGAGCCCACCTCCACAGACTTTTCATGCAGCATTCCATTCATTGCATTAGTAAGAAAACTTTTTGGTCTCGAGACCCTTTTCCACTTAAAAATATTGAGGACCTAGCCCAAAGAACTTTTATGTATGACTATCATATCTATCAATATTTACCATATTGGAAATTAAAACATCTTAGTCTTACTATGAAAATAGACCTCACTGACCCTCTGAAAGAGTCTCCGAGGCCTGCTTGCTCAAGGACACACACTTTGAGAAGGAGAATGAAAGGGGACTAGAATTTATTAAGTACTTACTGTGTTCCAGGAACTGTGCTAAGCACTTTACAAAGGCTTCATTTGAGAACCACAGCATTACTCTATTTCATTTTTACATTACACTGTGTATTACTTAAGTATTACATTATTGTATTAGGTTACATATTATATAAGACTAAAGAAATCCTTAAATTAATAGAGACATTTCAATTCAAGTACTTATCAGGCTTCCAGACAGGTGCATAGGATGCAAAGAAAAATATCTTATGTCTCTGTTTTCAAGGCTTTTGGAATCTGGTAACAGACCGGTGGGATATATGTACAGAAACAATTGTGATGGGGGCAGCTAGATGATGCAGTGAATAGAGCACCCACCCTGGAGTCAGGAGGACCTGAGTTCAAAATCTGGCTCCAGACACTTAACACTTACTAGCCATGTGACCTTGGGTAAGTCAACCCCAATTGCCCTGCCCTCCCCCCTCCAAAAAGAAACAATTGTGATGGAAGAAAAAGTGTAAGGGAGGGGTCCAAGACAAACTAGGATAAATCTGAGGAAGGGGGGTTGACTTTCAGCCACAATGGTAAGGATCCTGGCAGGCTTCATGAAAGAGGTGGCCTCTGAGAAGGGTCTGGAAACAAATGAAGGACTTTATCAGGGATTGGGAGAGGTCAGGTGAGCCAAAGCAAAGAGACAGAAGAGAGTAAAACAGGAATGGTAAATGGACTAGTGTGATTATCTCGCTCAAAAGTACTTGCCCACATACCAGGGTCACATTAAAGGGGAGCATTTGATGGGTTTCTAGTCAACAGACCTGAGTTGGATCTCAGTTCTGTTACTGACTTACCTCTGTGACCTTAGGCAAGCCTTTCACCTGGAGCCTCAGTTTCCCCAGCTGTAAAAACAGGACTAGGTGGACTAACTTCAACTATAGATCTAGGCTTTTATGGTCTCTGTTCTCACTGCCCTTGAGCCCCCTAGCTTGACTTCCGGGCCTCCTCCACTTGTATTTCTCAGCCTCTAGCTGCCCAGGGAGCTTCTGAGTCTCTTCTAACCAAGCTGAGATAAAATTGGTTTAACACTGTTATTAACTCCATGCATGTCATGCCCTGAATATTGAATTTAAAATAGCAGGAGACAGCATTAATTATTTCATTTCATTGTTCCCACATTGACAAAGCCCGTCATGAGGGAGATGGAAGGAGTCTGCCTTTACTCCTTTTCTCTAACTCCCCCACATTTCCTGGGTGATAATAAAAGGCCAGATGCTCTGAATCTCCATTTCTTCATTCGTAAAATGGAGAGAAGAATACTGAGATGACCTAAATCAATGTTGTTAGGATCACAAATTTAGAGCCAGAAAAGACTTTAGAGATCATACAGTCCAATACCCTTGAGTTATAGATGAAAAGTGATTTGCCCCAGTTGAGTTGCACAGGCGAGATTTAAACCTAGACCCCTCAACCCCTGTCTGCCTCAGTTTCTCCAACTGTAAAATGTGAAGAATTGTAGTGCCTGCCTCACAAGGGTGTCATGAGAATCAAATGAGAGGATGTTAGTAAACTGTTTATCACAGTGCCTGGACCATAGTATTGCTCTTGCTGTTTAGTCGTTTTAAGTCATCCAACTCTTAATGACCCCATTTGGGGTTTTCTTGGAAAGGATACTTGAGTGGTTTGACATTTACATCTCCCATTGAGACAGACAAGGTATATTGACTTGTCCAAGATCATACAACAGCTAGTAAGCATCTGAGTCCATATCTGAACTCAGGTCGTCCTGACTCCAGGCCCAGGCACTCCATCCACTGAGCCACTTAGCTGCAACATACTTGGCAAAGCACTTGGCAAATCTTAAAACACCATATAAATGCTAGCTGCCCCTCTGGCACATAGTAGGTGTTTAATTAAAGCATATTTCCTTCTGAAGATAGCACTAGTTCTCTCTGATGGCATATCCTTTACTGCCATTTCTCCTGATTAATAATCAATAATTTATTCTCAATGATTATTAATAACTAATTATAATTTAGTAGTATATTCATCCATATATACTTAGTAAGGTCTTGGTGACTTCCAAGAACCAGACTTACCACCAGGTCAGCTTCAGAATATTGAATATTTTGACCAAAGCAACTTCCTTTGTTTTAAATATTTTTTTTATCATCAACTTTACAAACACAAACATTTCAATGTACAAAATACACTAAAAAGAGTATTGTGTATGAAACTTAACTTTTGTTAATATACAGTTTGTTTTTAAATGTATGTTACGTAGAATAAGGAAATGATAAAAATTTATGCTTGTGTCTCCTTCCGAAGTTGTTTTTTTTTTTAAAGCAATTGGGGTTAAGTAACTTGCTCAAGGTTACATGGCCAGTTATTTCTGGGTGTGGTGCTAAGTATCTGAGCCTGGATTTGATCCCAGGTCATCCCGACACTGGGGCCGGTGCTCTTACTCGCTGTGCTACCTGGCCACCCCCCGGAACTTATTTATATTTCCTTTTTTCTTTTTAACGTTTTATTGTTGGTCATTTCTTCCTTTTTATTTTTCTCCTCTGTCACTACCATTTACACTTGCTCCCCTTTCCTTCCACCCAAAGAAGCCTTCCCTTTATAATAAATAGAACTTAGGCAAAGTCCATGAAAGCATCAGTCATATCTAAAATGTATGCTTCATTCTGGACCCCAGACCAGCTTTTAAAGATAAAATATATATAACCAAGTTTATATTTAATGAATTAAATGTTACCAGTTAACAGAGACCCTATTTTTCTTGTAAATAGAATAATGCCAAACAGCATTACAGACATTCAAAAATATGTCAGTTAGAAACAAAGCATTTTAAAAATCAAAATTCTCACTTTTGTCACAGTTACAAACAACACATTAATTTGAAAACAAGCAAGTACTAGTACTAGATATTAAGTTCAATTTTCCATAAGATTCCTTGGCCTACAATCTGATTTATTTTAGCTCTGACCTAATTTCTTCCAAGCTCTATGGGCCTGTGCTAATTTTTACTGTTGGCCTAACGCAGTATATTCACTGCACTCAAATAGTCATTGAAAATGATGACAGTGATGATGTTGATAATTAAGTATCTCTGTCACCTACTGGAGGCAACGGCCTTCCTCTTTCTCTGCCCAAGATGGAATCACATTCTCTCAAAAGGAGAAGGAGAATCATTCTTTGATCATGGTAACTTAGGTCTTTATTTCTAAATGAACAATGAAGTCTCAAAATAAAGTAATTAATACCACCTAAAAGTTTTCCCCAGGACTTAAAGTAAAATATTAAAGAACTATGAATGAAATCTAGTGAGTATCTGGTCTTTCCTCCTTCTCTTTCTTTACAGGAAGAAATGGTGAGGTACACTGGAAATTGTTCTAGATATCAACTCAAAGGATCTAGATTGAAATCCCAGCTCTGCCCCTTATTAGCTATGTGCCCCTAGGGCAGATCACCCTTAATCTCACTAAGAGTATTTCCTCGTTTGTAAAATGAAGAGGTTGGCCTTGATCAGGGGGGTCAAACTCATACCGTGTTTCCCCGATAATAAGACATTGTCTTATTTATTTTTTTGGACAGAAAAACACCAGAGGGCTTATTTTCAGGGGAGGGCTTATTTTAATGAACATTGACAGCAATTATAATAAACAGGTAAATGTGAACAAAAAAATGTACCTTTATTCAATAAGCAAATCACTGGGGAAGAACAGGATGACGCACTCACTGCTGCAGCTCTGATTGGATGCAGCTCCAAACGCTGTGCATTTCACCCGGGGGGAGGGGGGTAGGTGCATACGGAGGTTACCGTAATGTAGCGTGTAGCGCAGGGGATCACCTTCACTACAGTAGCAATCTCAATAGGGCTTATTTTCGGGGGAGGGCTTATTTTAGAGGAATCTTACACAGTAAGGGGAGGGCTGATTTTCGGGATAGGTCTTATTATAGGGGAAACGGTATAAAAAGGGGAGCTGCTGAACTGTATGTACATAAGGATCTCCACAGGCCGCATGCTAAAATAGTTTTAAACTGTAATTTTATCTATTTTTCATTGTATTTTTATTTACTTTGTTAATTATTTCCTGATTACAGTTTAATTTGGTTCAGGCCACTCTGGAGTGTTACAGGCCCTGTATTTGACACTCTGACCTAGATGACCCATCTCTAAGATAATATGATCTTATGTAGTTTTCCACTCTCAAATTAAAAAAAACTAGCATGTAATTTGCCCCTAAGTACTGCCAATTATACTGATGAAGTCAAAAAGTCAATGAGAAAATTGTTAGAAAGTGTAACAACAAAAATAAAATTTTTTAAAAGAATACCAAAAGAGCATGGATATAGAAGTGGAAGGAACCCTTTAAAGAAAATTCAGTGACCAAAATAAAAGCATGCTCATCAGATTTGCAGAGGACACTAAGCTAGAAAATATAGCTAAAACATTGGATGACAAAGTCAAGATCCATAAGGCTCCAAAAAGGCAAGAGCATTGTATTGAACCTGATAAGAAGAAATTAAATAGGGATAATTGAAGTTTCATATCCAGACAAAACTAAACAAAACTCCTAGGGCAGCTAAATGACGTAATGGATAGAGTGCAAGGCCTAGAGTCAGGAAGGTTCATCTCCCTGAGCTCAAAACCAGCCTCAGAAACTTTCTAGCTGTGTGACCCTGGGTAAGTCACTTAACCCTATTTGCCTCCATTTCCTCATCTATAAAATGAGCTGGAGAAGGAAATGGTAAAGCACTCCAGTATCTTTCCCAAGAAAACCCCAAATGAGATCACAAAAAGTCAGACATAATTAAAAATGACTGAACAACAAAACAAAAAAGCCCAAAATTTTATAAGCATAATATGGGGAAGACCTGGTTAGAAGTCCTGAAAAAGATCTGAGGGCTTTAGTGGACTGCAAGCTCAATGTAAATCAACTGTGTGAGATAAAATCTGAAGAAGCTAATGTTATCCAGGGATGTATTAAGAAGCCCACAGTTTCCAGGAATAAGGAAGGGGTAGTCCCTTTGTTCTCTGCTCTCATCAGAATTCATCTGGAGTATTCTGTTCAGTTCTAGGCACTATGGTTTAGTGACTTTAATAAGCTGAAGAGTGCACAGAGGATAGGAAAAGATAAAACTCTGGGGGACATGACAGCTGTCTCCAAGTATGTGAAGGGCTGTCATGTGGAAGAGAGATTCAAACTGTTCTGTTTGGTACCAAAGGGCAGAACCAGGAGTGATGGATAAAAGTGGCAATGGGACAAATATAGGCTTGATGTTAGAAAAAAACTTCCTAAAAAATTTTATCCCAATATCTAGCAGAGGATTTGGTTGGTATTTGTTGTTGTATAGTCATTGTTCAGTCATAGCCTACTCTCCATGACCCCATTTGGGGTTTTCTTGGCAGAGATACTGGAGTGGTTTGCTATTTCTTTCTCCAGCTCATTTTACAGTTGAAGAAACTGAGGCAAACAAGGTTAAGTGACTTGTACAAATTCACACAGTGAATTTGAACTCAGGTCTTCCTGACTCCAGGCACTCTATGCACTATGGCATGACCTAGCTGCCCTAGAAACTGTCTAAAATTGCAATGGGCTCCCTCCAGAGGTGGTGGATTCCCCGTCCATGGAGGTCTTCAGAGGGTATTAAAGGATGTGATCTGGTGGAGATTCCTTTTGTATATGGATTCCATTATATGGCTGTTGTGGTCCCTTCCAACTCTCATGTTCTGTGATTCTGACTCAGAAGCCGTCTAGTCCAACCTTCTAATTTTACAGATAAGGAAATAGAGGAAGTTAAAAAGGTCACACAAGACTGTGTCACTGGCAGGTTTTAAATCCAAGTACTCTGATTTCATATCCAACAGATGGTATTTGAATTAAGGTCCCCAGATTCCAGAACCAATCACTTAATGCAGTGGGGACTGGCTATTCCCTCTAACGTAGCTTCACCCAAAACTCAACCGATAGCTTTTAAAAATCAATGATAAAATATAAGATATGGGCTGTACCTGTCATCTCATTGGCATATTCCTTCCAAAAAAAGGAAATTTCCTCTAACCATATTGGCTAGCATCTTCAAGGGTCAGTATGTGTCAGAGGCAGGACTCTCAACCCAGTCTTCCTGCCTCAGAGGCCTTCTACACCACAGTGAAATATGAGATTAATGAAATTTAAGTATTTAAGTTGGGAAATTAATTTTTATTTCTTTTCCTCCTCATGAATAATTACAAAAGGAACAATGGTTAGCTTGGCAATATTTTGGATAGCCTGGCATATTCACATAGGAACTACATTCTGAGTCATCCCATTGGCAAGAGAGAAGATCCAAGTTCCGTTCATTTGAAATTATATCTAAAACAATTTTCAGCTTTTTGGGGCCCTTCCTTGTAATTAGATCCAATGATTATAATGTCTTTCTATTTCGCTACCATTTCCCTTTCATCTAGCTGTAACACTAGCACACTGTATTATGGTAACAATTGTCCTTGACAGTGTTAAAATGTAAATAGCTCTATCCTTATAATTAAAATCACTGTTGGATGTTAGGTTCCCTGATTTTTTTTTTTTTGTCCATGCAAGTACCGTCTTCCTCCAAATTTACTATCAGAGGAAGAATATCTCACATCCATAATCATTATAATCCAGATTTAGGTTTTCTTCTGGGGCCTGACCCAAAGACAAATGTTTTGTTCTATTCAAAAATTCAATGACTTGCTCCTCCCATCCCACCCCTCCTTGGTTTTTTCCATGGATTCCAAACAAAATGAAATAACCCTTGCTAAACCCTCATCAGGGAAAAGCCACCATCGTTGTTCCCTTTAAAATCTCCTCAATGCCTCTTTCTTCTGTTAAAGGCTTCCGATGCTTATCTATTTTTAATAGCTTGCAAAAGAGCAATAGAAGAGTGGGGAGGAACCAGAGGAACCTTTGATTATTAGCATTCTGAACAATCAATTCATGTCAAAGTTATGATGAGATTCCAAGGCTTAAAGTATTGTCTCTTTTGCTATCCCAAATATATCACAATTCCTAGGGGGAAAGAAGCATAATCCATGAAATAGAATTTTTTTTACTTTGTTCAAGAAAAAGAAATGTTATGATAATAAGAATATGCTCCCAGCAATCCTTTATAGTAGTGACTTTGGGTATGCCACAATTGCTAAGGAATTTTTCAACAGGGCTACCACACTGGGCCCAAGGGGATTGTGCACAATAATTGTGCATGATCCAGCCTGCTAAAACCAGCTCGTGAGAACAGATTATTAGATTTCTAGTGGGAGCACCTCAGAAATCAGTAAATGTTACACATCTGCTTGATTTATTGTTCTGTCAATTGTCTAGACTTACAAAAGTAATGGAGAAAATATTAATAGTGTGTTGAGGTACATCCCCCCCAAATCAATTGTTAAACATTTGCCAGAACACACCTATTGGTAGTCCATAATATTTATATGAATAGTCAGTCCCCTGATGAAATTGTATGGTTGCATATGTTGGAGTCCCATTGTGAGTAGCTGAAAAGGCAATGGAGAGATATATGGCAGACTTCAAGTAGGCTGTAACATATGTCCAGTGAGAACAGCAATTATAATAGCTAGCAATTATATAGGGTATTACAAAATGCTTTCCGCATATTCTGATTTGGTCTTTACAACAACCCTATGAGATAGGTGCTATTATCATGCTACCTTTACATTATCAAGAAACTGAGGCTGAAAGACTTCAAGAGACTTGGACAGAATCATACAGCTAGTGAATATTTGGTGAAATTTAGAACTTAGGTTTTCTTGACTCCAAGTCTAGTTTGGGGATCAGCATAATAAAGATCTTTTATTTTTCCAGGGAGGGGGAGTGAGTTATAGGGGACACTGGAGGGAAACTGGGTAAGGGAGTATGAGGGAAGTGATAATGATGTAGAAATAAAAAGGAAAAAAAAGCAGAAAATAGTATCAATGAATCATTCAAAAAATACACAGAAGAAAGAAGGTTGTTCAGAAGAGGGCATGGAGCAGCAGTAGTCTTGGTACTGCCATATTGAATTTAACATGTACCTTTTGGGGGGGGAGGTGAAAGGGGGAAAGAAGGGCAAGGCAATAGGGGCTAAGTGACTTGCCCAAGGTCACACAGCTAGTAAGTGTCAAGTAAGTGTCTGAGGTTACATTTGAACTCAGGTTCTCCTGACTCCAAGGCTGCTGTTCTATCCACTGCACCACCTAACTGCCCCTTAACATATAGTTTTTTTAAAAACCTTACATATATAATTGAGGTTCATGTTATCCTATACAATTCTTTTTGGGGTTTTTTGTTGTTGTTTTTTAAGCAATCAGGGTTAAGTAACTTGCTCAAGGTTGCACGGCCAGTTATTTCTGGGTGTGGTGCTAAGTGTCTGGCCCGGATTTGATCCCCAGGTCATCCCGACACTGGAGCCGGTGCTCTTACTCGCTGAGCCACCTGGCCGCCCCAATTCTTTTTGGTTTTAACAGTTCTTTTTATATGAAAATGTTTGTGTTCTTGGTGTTTGTCACATTTATAAAGAAAAAGGAATATTTTTAAAGGAAAAAAGCAGTGTGTGTGTGTGTGTGTGTGTGTGTGTGTATGAGATCTTTCTCCTCCAGAGTTCCCTATTTTTTTTTAAAGGCAGCACCATCCTTCCAGTGACCCCAGTTCAAATCCTGAATTGAATTTGACTCTTCCCTGTACTCACTCATAGCCAACCAATTGGTAAGTCCTATATCATATTTATCTCTTTCTCTCCAATCACCAGCACCAGTTCATCCCACAATCCTTACTGAGCTGATAGATATTGGCCTGGCTTCATTTTGTTCTTCTCTGCCTTTGGGAAGCTATAAAAATACAACTCAGTAAAATCTTTTTTGTATGTTCTTAGCTGCCAAATTCTTCCAGGAAAGGTTCCAGCCAGGGTACCTGGGATCCAAGTCCAGGAGGGGTTTTGGACACTTTCTACCCTGACTCCCACTAACTGAAGAGCAGGGAGGTTAAATTTTACTTCAATTTCAGGTAGGTTCGATTTTAAACTTTTCCAGGGTTTTCCTGTACCCTTAGTGGGGTTTAGGGATGGGGAATTCTAGGTTCTACCATTAGGTCCGACCTCCTCTGATGTTTGTTTCCTTAATTTTAGGGGATGAGTTCCCTGCACTCTAGAGTCATTTAGCCACTAGTCAGATTAGCTTTTAATACTGAAATATATTTAATTCAAAAGGTATAATCACAAATAAATACATTTGTTCTCCAACACTTGGGAAGCATAATTCTCGTCTCCCCCTGTACTACCTTAGTGTCTGGGTCTGGGGAAGGAATTAGGTTAATAGTTTAGCTCAGTTCCTGTAGCACACAATCCTGTGTCCAAGTCTAAAATCCACATTGGGTTTGGGTCCCAGACACCCATCATTCACATGGTAAGGGATGCAGAGGCCTCCATGTTAGGCAAAGTAAATATGCTACATAAGCCCCTAAAGGGTCCCTCTATGTTAGACAAACTAGACATACCAAGACAAATCTGATATACAGCAGTAATACAATTAAGCACCATATTATCTTTTTTTAAAAACTGGTTTCTTTTAGAATAACTAGCAAAAACAGAACATTTAAAAAAAAACTTAAAAAAAAAAAAGGATTGAGAAAATAAGCTCATTTCTCCCTTGAAAGAACAAGAGCCAAAGGGAAGCAGAGAACAGGAGAATACTAATCGCTCATTCTGCCTCAGTAGCCCTTGGGTGTGACTCTGTATCAGTTGCCCAGTTTTTGCCCACATTGTCTCTGCTTCGCTACCTTAGGGTCCTCTTCTGGTTCCTCACATTGGCACCTCTCTCTTGCTCTGTTTATCATGGTGGCAACGACTTGGCTGGACCTCTCAAACTGATTGCAAGGGCGGTGGCTGAAGTTGCTCTGGTTTCCCCTTTGTCTCCCAGAGCATTTGCTCTTTGTCATACATGGTCATCTCTCTCATAACTCTTCTCTCTTAGGAATGGGAGGAGCTGTCACCCAAGGGCTCAGGAGAGAAACCCTGGCAGCTTCCTGTCATCCAGTGGACCTAAGTTCCCACCATCATCTGGTTACCTGGCCATCAAGGACAAAAATAGACATCTGAGTCATGCTTTAAACCTGCCTCCATATTATTTCATAATCAACAATTAACCCAGATAATAGTTTTTTGATGCGATAATTCTTAGTATCTACTCCCATTTTTCTATAATTTGGTCAAAGTGACCAAAGGATCCAAGTCATCTTCTATGTTTCTTTGTTTCACAGATCCATGTGTATTAAACTGTAGACAGAAGGCACCAAATACTATTTGGCTGAGTAACTGTGGGTTCAAAAAAAAGTCCTTGCCTACATTCTGAAGGTCTGACACTTTCCTTTTCTTTCACCATCATTCGTTCCCTTGGACACTGAATTTTTCACCCACCACCCAATGGTGCTAGCCAAATTACCAAGTCCTCTCCTTAACACCCTGTGTTTCAGTGGAGTCCCACTTTAAGATCTCTTCCTGAGGAATAAATTCATTAAAAGGCAGTTTCCATGCATAAGAAATCCCTCAGCACCATTCCAGCCCTAAAGTGGCCATAATACATTTCTGAAATTCCAGTTGATTTGACTTTAAATGGTATGCAAATTAGGATGCTAAAATGCAAATTCCTATCTACTGATATAAAATTCAGGGGGACAAAATTAGCTCATTTTCTTTTCCTGTGCCTGGGCCTCAGAGATACAAATAAATCCCTTTCAGTTTCAGGGTATCCTTTATAATGTGTAATCCTACCGGAATTCCTAAGGTGTCTATATGTTAGTCCTCCATTTAGGCAACTAGAATCTTTCCACTGTGTTATCTATCCTCCTAAATAGATATCTGGAACAGATTTTTACACTGCAGTTCTTACTTTAACTTCCTTGAATATGTTTTACCCTCCCTAGCATCTGAATTTCATTTAGAGATGGAATCCATGTTTTTCTCCTACATTCGCTTGTAAATATTAAATCAAATCAGCAGATGATCCTCTCCCTCCCAGCTTGAAAGATGCTCCCATATTAGCATAGGGCTGTTGACATTTTAAAGAATGAAAATAAGTGACAGACTGTCTCTTTACCCTATAAGCTATTAAAAAAAAAAAAAACAACCCCAGAAAGTGGCATTAAAGTAGTTGAATATAAGGATCTGAAAGATCCCCTATACATTTGGTTTTGAAAGAAGGAAGAAGCAAAATGACTTTGACTGCTGGCACTTTTTGTCAGGTGCTCAGGGGAGGGCCTGCTTTCGGTTATTATGTGTGATGGTAACAGCTTCCAAAAAGCAAACACATTACATATTTAAGAAGGAAAGGCAAATTTTGACCTAGAATGGCTAAGCCAAATGAAAGGATGTTATTTAAAATGCATTTGGTCAGACTTTAACACCAAAAAAAAGCTTACCCACCTACCTTTCTAAGGAAGGACAAAAGCAGCAAATGCCAAAGGAAAAAAGGTCAATTTGACCACTACACTTTCACTCAGACAATATGGCAATAAAAGGCACACTGAAGTTGGAGTCAAAGGACTTGAGTTAATATCCAGGCTCTGCCTCTTACAACATATGTGAATCTGGATAAGTCATTTCACACTTCTGTGCCTCAGTTTCCCCTTCTGTCAGATGAGCAGGTTGGACTAGGTAGCCTTTGAGGGCATATCCACAACTAATGTCTAGGATCCTATAAGCCATATTGAGGCATGGGGGTGACATTGATGTTCTCTAAGCAGATCCAAGCTCTGACAGGTACAGCTAACATGATGGAAAGACTTCAGATACAGACTTGCAACAGCAAACACCCTAGCCTACCCAGGATGACTGCTAGCACAGGTTCTTTGATCTGCTTTTCTAAAGGAAAGCAACTTTAAAGGAGTCAACAATCTTACTTTAATTACACACACACACACACACACACACACACACTCACACACACATATCATTCACTTATTTCAGTGGGGGAAAGTCAACACCCTGAACTTCAGAGAAAATACAAAAATTAGAAGAAGAAAAAATACAGACAGAGAAAATAACACAAATTAACAGAGAGGGCTTCATGCTGTCTGACCAAAGTTATGCATACAGTTGCCAGAGAGAGAAGCACCAAAATCTGGGTTTTCAAAGCTGGGGGACTCCTTAATGGCTACCCAGAGTCTCTCTGGCTACATTACTCAAACACTCTTCCCATGAGTAAGCCCCAAAAGCAAAACCTCACCTCAGAGTATATATATACCCTTCTTCAGGGTCAGAGAACATCACAATCTTTGTGACCCAATGCCTAATTACAAAGGAACAAAAGGTGTGGGCCTTCCTGAAAACGCAGCCTCCTCCCAATCAATTTCCACTTGAGGCCCATTAAGGGGCAGGGAAGATCTTCAAATTCTGTTACTATTACAAGACCCCATGATGGACCCTGTGTCATCTGGAGGAGAATAAACCTACCTACATTTAGAGTAAATTGTCAGCACAGAGCTGCCAGGTGATGTTTCCTTTTGCCTACAGCAAGTCAGGAAGTCATCTTATTAGGTCATAGGGAGCTGTGATCTGTGCTTGTTAATTAAGTGGCCTCCAACACCCCTCAGACACACATAGATACTTACATAAGATCTTTTGAAACACTAAAGTATATTTGCCCATCTGAAATACTAGAACCTTTCTGGCTTATTGTTCCATTTGGGAACATCCATACCCTAGCTGGAAGTTTCCCTTCCTTCCATCATCTCTACTAACAACACACACACACACACACACACACACACACACACACACACACACACACACACACACCCTGCCTCAATTCCCTCTTTTCTTTAATTCTTTGGCTGAGTATTGCTACTCCATGGTACTGTTCTAGGCAGTATACTCTTTGGTGTCCCACTACACTTAACTCCTCTGCAGGGCTGGATGCCAAAATTGAGTTTTGCTCTTTGTCACCACAGAATGGTGGCGTGACAATAGGAACAGTGTATACTAGCAGACACTGCAGCAACAACAAAGAAATTTCTGAGTGGATTGCAGAGCACAAAACAGTGAGATTTGTTGTATCATCCTTCCAGAAGGTAGGTACTGATGGGAGAGACGTTGGTGAATGTATGAAGGATTACGCTTCTGTGATATTAATTCCTCTGATTGTTACTACCTTAGGCTTCTTGGTGTCTTGGCTTGTAGAGATAACTATAATTCCCTTACTTTTTGGTCACAGTTCTCATCTTGGAGAGTTTTGAGAGTTTGTAAGGATTAGAGGCAATGTCTAGTCCTCCATCTTGTTGGCTACGTGATTCAGATGTCACTGGGGTTGAATCCTAAAGGAATCTAGGGAAATCAGGAAGCAGAGATGGGGAGGCAGAGCATTCCAAGAATGAGGGAGATCCAGTGTAAAGGGGTAGAAATGAGAGATGGAGCGCTGCATTCAGAGTTGTAAGCAGGCCAGTGTAGTTGGATTGTAGAGTATGAGGAGGAGAGCAAAGTATGGGGAGACCAAAAAAGCAGGAAAAGGCCAGGTTGTTAAAATGCCAAACAAAGGAATTTATATGTGATCCTAGAGCCCATTGGGAGTCATTGAAATTTATTGAGGTCTCTGCACTCAGCCAGAAAACTGAAGAACCAAGGTTATATGGCCAGACCTGTGCTTTATGGAGATCACTTTGGTAGCTGAATAGAGGATGGATTTTAATGGGGAGAGGCTTGAGTCTGGGAGACCAGTTAGAAAACTGTGCTAATAGTTAAGTCAAGAGGTGGCAAGGGTTTGAACTGTGGTGGTTAAAATGTGAATAGAGAGAAACAAACATATGGAAGAGAGATTGTAGAGAAATTCTAAGAGTCCATGCCTCTTTGACCACCAATTCTCTGAAGTTATAATTGGACAGCTCCACACAATTTCCCAAAGTTCTGCTTTTCTCCTATCCAATTCTGCAGTTCATTGTCTATCAGCAGGTTCTAGCCAAGATAACACAAGGCTTGGCACATGATAAGCCCCTAAAATGCTTTTGACTGACTAGTCAATTGTTAAATGCACAGACAGATAAACTGTATAGTTCATCCATCTAAAAACCATACAATGTGATTTTCCTGGTTCTCTACATAAATTGAATTTAAAGCCCAGGATCATCAGGGAATCATGGAAAACAGTTTATGAATCACCAGTTCTAACACATTTCTGTTGATTTATGAGAGCAGAACCCAGAAATGACATAGGATCATTGATTCAAAGCTAAAAAGGGTCTTAGTGGTCATCAGGTCCAAACTACTATTTCACAGATGAAGAAACTTAGGCATAGAGAGATCAGGTGACTTGTCCAGGGTCACACAGCTAGCAAACATCAAAGAATTTTTGCTCTGATCCCAGGAGAATGCCAGAGTGGCATGTCAGACCCTTTTGTCAACTCTGTGAGTTTGAGGAGTGGAGCAGACACAGAGAACCACTCTACTCTGGCCATGACCATCTTTCAATTCTTTTTCCCAACTCCTATAAACCTTCAGAGGATGCTTCACCTTGTGTCGCCTTGAAAACTTGACTCCTTCAACTAATAGCAAGAAGCAGTTTTCCTTTTGTCTGCTCTTAGATATTCTTCTGCTGGAGACAACCAGGCCAGTCCTACCAGCTTCCTTGGGGAAGCCTCCACCTTTCATGTTCTGTGCACACCCTCCCCACCATTGCATTCGAAGTGGCACGTTTCACTTCAAAGTGCACTTCAAAACAAGGGTAGAGCAGAAATCTTCTTCTGAAACAGTTAGCTGGCACACGAAGCAGAGTGGGTTGATTCTGAGTGAAGAAGACTTAGGTTTAAATTCTTCCTTGGACACTTATCTCAGGTGTGATCACATCCAAGTCTCTTGGCTTCTCTCAGCCTCATTTTTTTCACCTGTAAAATGGAGATTACAACAGTACCCCCCTCACAGTGTGGTTATGAGTACAAAGGGTGATAAAATATGTAAAGATTAAAGTGAAATACCAATACCAAGTTTAGCTCTTACTTTGGGGGTGGGAGGGAGGCAATCAGGGTTAAGTGACTTGCGAGGGTCATCCAGCTAGTAAGTATCTAAAGCTGGATTTGAACTCAAGTCTCCTGATTGCAGGGTCAGTGTTCTATGCATTGCTCCATATATCTGCCCCCTTAGGTATTATTTTTTAATTTCATTTGGGCGGGGGGAATGGGATCTAGCCCTGTGAATTTTTATTTATTTATTTCCAGACAATGTCCTCCTCTGACCAAAGGAGGAAGAGGTTAGAAGTGACCTGGCTAAGGGTAAACCTGAGGTCTCTATTTTTCCCCTCTCCTACCTCTCCATCCCCTCCAATCCTTCTCTTACAGCTCCTCTTAAACTTTGGGACCCCAAAGTTGGCAACAGTAAAAGGTTTCTGAATGTGCAGCTACAAAAATTAATTCAAAATCAAATGCATAATGAATCTGAGGTGTTTCTGGCAGGGCTTGCCTATGTTGCAGCATGAAACTTCATTGCAACCTTGGTTCTGAACACATAGCATGCATACTTTGCACTGCGCATGGCTCAGGTCATTGCTGAAAAGGGGTCCCAAGTGGAAAAAATTAAGAAGCCCTGATATAGAAAGTGCTATAAAGTCATACACTCTAGTTTCTGGAATTTCTCCCATTTTCAACTTGTTTGATAATTTACAGAGATCCCCAGAGCCACAGTTAACTTGCCTGGCTTACTGGAACAGATTTCTGGTCTCATTGTCATTTCATATTATCCAATAGCTTTAAAAGATTTTTCACATTTAGTCTAAGATCTTTTGATTAATTGGTTGACTGGTTGATATGGATTTTTACCTAGTTAAGGGACTAGAGCTAAAACTGGGTGGACACATAAACAAGCAAATAAAATAGCCCCTGCCCTCCATGATCTTCCATTCTAATGCAGAAAGAGAATGCACAAAGAGGTTCTAGAAAGTGGAAGGGTGAGGGAAAGAAAAGTGGTGTGTGTGTGTGTGTGTGTGTGTGTGTGTGTGTGTGTGTGTGTGTG
>NW_027185889.1:17092235-17095182 GCF_028583685.1 Petaurus breviceps papuanus | reverse complement strand
TGTGTGTGTGTGTGTGTGTGTGTGTGTGTGTGTGTGTGTGTGTGTGTAGGGCCGCACCAAGTCTGGAAGAAATGAGACTGGCATCTATCTGGAGCAGGTTCTGTAACTCTAGAAATCACTTGGGGAAGGAATGTTCTATGTACCAATTAACATATGTGTTGTCTCCTCTATCACATGGTAAATTTCACAAAGTCAAGAACTGTTTTTGCTTTTTTTTTCCTTTATATCCCCAGCGCTTAGCAAAGTTCCTGGTGCACAGGGCATGGGATGGGTATGCCAGCATCCCTGGGGCAGTGGTGTTTAAAAAGGTTCAAGAGAAATAAATTCTGGGAAATTTAATCATTTCATTAACAATGCCAGCATTTTAATAAAAGGATGGGCATTTGGCAGAGGTAGGCTCTCAGTTTTTATGCCATTTTGGAAGAGGAGTGCTCAAAAGGATGACAATCAACCATGACTGGCTAACAATTAATGAGCTGTGGACTTTACAAAGAGAAGTGGGCTTACTCCAATGAGGGGCTGAGAGTGACATCAGGTCACTCTAGAACAGAGAGACTGTCTCTCTACCCATACCAGCCCCAGTCTTGGGAAATTTAGACAAAAGGGTCTGTCTCCACCCAAGCTTGAATGAATGGAATTCACCTTAGACTAGAGACTCCTTGTAAGTTTGGGTAGGGTCAAATAGAGAAGGTTAACTCAACCTTCAGAGACTGAGGTCTTGAAACGAAGATAGAGAAAAGGTAGAACTCTGAATTTCCCCCAAATCATTAATTATTAATAAACATTTCTCTCAGTGCAAGTATTATCATTAACCCTTCCTCTGAGGGTGGGCATAGCTGGCCCATTCTCCATACCAGGGAGTCTGTCATGGACCCCTTTAGCTATCTAGTGAAGCCTATAGACCCCAGCTCAGAATCAAGTTTTTAAATGAAGAAAATAAAAAGATGAAAAAGAAACCAATTATATTGAAATACAGTGATAAAAATGATTTTTTAAGTTCATGAACCCCAGTTAAAAAACCCTAGGCAAGGGAGGTTCTATTGGAAGTGGAGGAAAGAGAGACGTTGAGAAGTGACCATGATGTAGAATTAGACAAAAGTAAAAAGAATTAATGAAAAAAAAAAGAAAAGGAATTTGTGTAGTGCTTCAAATAACCCCCCAGGCTTCTCCCTGAAACAAAGACCCATTTCTTTAATCATATTGTTCCAGTGGTGCTGTGTGACTGTGAGTCATCATATTCCGTCTCTGGAGAATTCAAGCAAAGGATCACCCAAAGGTCACTGTTGAGGCACAGTGAGGGAGCAGGCTTCAACATTCTCAACCCAGAAATTGCATAAGAGAAATGCTGGACAGCAAGGATTCTTAATCTGGGCATCAGAGAAGGCTCAAGGACTCCATAAATAGACTTCAGGGGGTTCATGAGTGAGGATGGGGAAAAATAATTGTACTTTTATTTTCCCTAACCTTTGTTTTCCTATGTCATCCTCTGCATTTTGTTTTATATATTTAAAAACATTATTCTGAGAAGGGACCCATAGGTTTCACTAAAAGACTTCCAAGGAGTATGTATGACACAAAGGAAGTAAGACCCCTGGAGTAAAGGACATAGGACCAGGGGCAGCCAGGTAGCACAGTGAGTAAGAGCACCGGCTCCAGTGTTGAGAAGACCTGGATCAAATCCGGGCTCAGACACTTAGCACCCACCCAGAAACACCTGGCCGTGTAACCTTGAGCAAGTTACTTAACCCCAATTGCTCAGGGGCAGCCAGGTGGCTCAGCAAGTAAGAGCACCGGCTCCAGTGTCGGGATGACCTGGATCAAATCCGGGCTCAGATACTCAGCACCACACCCCAGAAATAACTGGCTGTGTAACCTTGAGCAAGTTACTTAACCCCTATTGCTTTAAAAAAAAAAAAAAGACATAGGACCAGAAAAGAAGGAGGCTTAGAGAAGAGTTATTGAGGAGTGGCCCCAGCATGCCATTGACAGCCTTTCAATGATAAGATAACAAGAGGAGTGACCCCCCCACCCAAGGCAGGAACAAGAGTCATGGAGTCAAACAGGAAAAGAGGGCTTGCATAGCTGATAGTGGGAAGCAGTGAATTCACAGATACAGCAGAAGTGAAGAATAGCTTACTGGCTCAATACAATGTTTGTCTCCTTGGAACTGAGAGGAGATAACAAGACAGAAAAAAAAAGTAGGCAGTGGGGTGGGCTGGGAAGAGAGGGCAATGCAAGATTCTGAGCTGGAAGAGATGATAGAAGCAGGGTACTGGATGTCAGCTTCTAACCACCTCATTCATTTCAAACCTCTTCACAGCCTTCCAAAAACACTCTCTAAAAGAAAAGCACCCCCTCTCCAAACCGACTTCTTAATGTCACCAGGTTCCCGCATGCTCGCATGGCATTACAGCCCACACACTCTCTCTGTTGCTAAGTGCCCCTGGCTTGTCAAAATATGTTCCAAAGGCTTCTGATTCTCTCAAATTTAAGAAATGTATAGAAGAACTTAAGCCTTTCTGATAACAAAAACATAGAGATTCTATATGATGGAGAGATAAAAAGATTGATGAGTGGATATGTCATAAGTGGATAACAGATAATTTATTCTATGTGATAGATGACAGATATGTGAAAATTGGTAGATGATATGTGATAGATGATATATAATATTATACAGTATATAATAGACAAATTAAATGTGATAGATGGATTAATAGATGATTGAGAGCTAGATGATAGATAGAAAGAGATAGATATAGATAGATTGATTACATAAAGAGATAGGTAGGTAGACAGATAGAAAGAGGTATGTAGGTAAATAAGTAAGGAGACAGAGCTAATAGAAAGAGATAGGTAGGTAGTTAGAAAGACAGATAGAAAGTATGTAGATAGATGATAGATAGATAGATAGATAGATAGATAGATAGATAGATAGATAGATAGA
>NW_027185889.1:17082998-17092225 GCF_028583685.1 Petaurus breviceps papuanus | reverse complement strand
AGATAGATAGATAGATAGATAGATAGATAGATAGATAGATAGATAGAGAGAGAGAGAGATAGATGGATGGACGGACGGACGGACGGACAGACAGACAGACAGACAGACAGACAGACAGACAGACAGACAGATAGATAGATAGATAGATAGATAGATAGATAGATAGATAGATAGATAGATAGACAGACAGATTTTTTAAAAATTAAACACAGAGAAACCTTTAGGTACCAAAAGGTACAAATTGTACTGATTGCAGCCAGCCAAGGCAGAGTCAATCAGTACAGGCAACACATAATATTATGTTCTAATTTGGAACTCCGGGGTGTTTGTCCCTTCGTTTTGTATCCTTTAATTCACTTCCTTTGGAGCTGCTAGAGCCAACTGAATGTGTAATATGGTATTAAGGAAATAAAAGAGGCAGAACAATGCAGGGAATAAAGAGCCAACCTCAGAGTCAGACAGATCTGGGTTCAAGTCCTACTACTGATATAACCCGGCTGTGTGACCCCCACCTCCATCCCCAAGGGAGTCACTTAAAATCTCTATGCCCTGGAAAAGTCTCTACAACTCGATGAAAGGATTTCTCATCAGGCATTTTACACACTAATGAAATCACAGATAAGGACTCTCCCCTCCTCCCCGAAAAAGACAAAAAAACCAACCACTATAACCCTACTGAAATTAGGAGAACTAGCAACTGGAAAAAAGTGGTGTTCAAGTTAATCCTTTTGGTCTTCCAGATCCACTGGCAATTAAAGTCAAGTCAACAATCATTTATAAAGTTCCTACTATGTGCCAGGTACTATATTAGGCCCTTCACAATCTAATTTGAGCCTGCCTTTCTAGGCTTGCTACATGTTTCTCCCCTCACACATTTACCCTCCAAACTGGTCCATTTGCTCTACCATTTCCAGTCCATGACATCCCAACTCTATCTCTCTGCCTTTGCTCAGGTTGTTCTCCATGCTTGGTATGCATTCCTTTCTTGCTTCAAGCTCTAAGAATCCCTAGCTTCAGGGGCAGCCAGGTAGCACAGCGAGTAAGAGCACCAGCTCTAGTGTCGTAATGACCTGGAGATCGAATCCTGGGCTCAGACACTCAGCACCACACCCAGAAATAACTGGCCATGTAACCTTGAGCAAGTTACTTAACCCCAATTGCTTGAAAAAAAAAAAAAAAAGAATCCCTAGCTTCCTTCATAGCTCAACTGAGGCATCACCTCCGATATAAAACTTTTCCAGAGCCATTTGAATGCTAGTACCCTGCTAAACAGTTACTTTATATTTATTCTGTATATAGTTGATATTTGTGTATAAAAATTGTTTGCTTCCCTATCTTCCTTCCCCAGTAGAATATAGGTTCCTGGAGAACATGAACTATTGGCTTTTTTCCCTTTGTATACCTGGTGCATAGCACAGTGCCTGGCCCATAGTTGATGTTTAATAAATGTCCATTGGATGTTGAATTAATAAATGTTTCATTAATTATTAGAGATCTTTTCAACCTTTCCATTGAACCCTCCCTTATAATAAAAAAGACAGTTAAGCAAAACTAGCCAAGACATCAGTTGTGTCTGATGATATGAAAATTTTAACATTTATAGGTTACCACTTCTCTTCCAAGAGAAGATGTGTCATCACTAATCCATTGGGACCAAGAAGGGTCTCCGCACTGAATCAGAATTCAGAGATTTTAATGCATTATTTTCATTTATATTACTGTTATTGCACCCTCTTAGTTGCCCATATCTCTTGTTTCTTACTGCACTTTCTTACTGTCATATACACTTTCTTACTGTAATATCCATTACATTCCTATACTGTAATGTCCCAACTGTTCCTCTTTCAATGAACATACATTCTGCTATTCAAAAAAACTGTTTGGGGGAATAGTATGGCATTTGGGAGAATATCTTGGTATTTTTAGGGACCTTTTTTCTGCCACTGAACTATTGGGTCATGTGTCCAGTAACAAGATCACTCCATTATATAGAGTAAACAGAAGCAAGGACACCTTTATGGGAGAAAAAAAAAAAGTTAAAATGAAGATTGTAAATGACATACATAGAGGATGGTAAGGAATCAACAAGTCCATGCAGATTAATGTTGGATGTAATTAAAGGAACTCAGAGTTAGAAATAACTAGTCATCGGTCATCTCATCTAATTCTGAACCAAAGCATGAAACTTCTTTACAAAAGTATTCATTTCATTCAACTGTTCATTCAAGACATCTATTGAGCTTGCATTATATATGCGGCACTTTGCTAGGCACTGTAGGGAAGACCAAGATGGACTTTGCCCCCAAAGGAGTTTATAATCCAAAAGAAGAATTTAGTTGTATTTCATACATTTCCCCATATGTTCATTCAACAGGTAGTCCTTACTGAATAGCCATCATACAAGGTACGATTTGTCCAACAACCTGTAGCAGAGACAAGTACGAGGTCACCAGCCTTGCTTTCTCCTCTGGAGCCATCTGGATCCAGTGGCAAGATACTGATCGGGATGACTGGAGATGGCCCCCAGGTGATATTTGAGTTGTGTCTTAAAGGAAGACAGGGTTTCTACAAGGGAGATGGAGGTCATGAGGGAATACTTTGAAGGGAAGTAGGATGGCCAGTGTTAAAATAGAGATGAAAAATGGAGTATCATTTGTGAGGAACAGAAAGGCCAGTGTGGCTCGATCTCAGTGATGGAGAATAATATCCAAAGGGTACAAAGAGTTTAGTGACTTTGAGGGCATAGTTTCAAATTGCTTCCCAGAATGGCTGGACCATTATTGGTAGCTGCAATAACAGTGCATTAGTGTGCCTCTACTCTCAGATCACCTCCAACAATGGTCATTTTCTTTTTTGTCATCACCCATCTGAAAGGGGCAAAATAGAATCTCAGAGTTGCTTTAATTTGTCTTTCTCTACTAGTGATATAAAGCATTTTCCCCCCACAAGGTCATTAATAGATTGCATTTCTTCTTTTAAGGATTACCTATTCATATCCATTGATTTACATACTGGAAAAGGGGTCTGGTTCTTATATATTTTAATCAGTTCCTTATTTATCTTAATTATCAGGCCTTTATCAGAGAAGTTTGCTACAAAAAAAATCTTTCCCAGATAAATTTTCCCCTTATGATTCTAATAGCATTGATTTTGTTTACATGAAAACTTTAAAATTAAAATAGTTCATTTTATCTATCCCTTGTGATCCTCTCTGTGACTTATTTGGTCAAGAACTCTTCCCTGTCTATAATTTTTGAAAGGTATCTCATTCCCTGCTCCACTTAATCGTTTATGGAATCCTTTTTATGTCTAGGTTGTATTCATTTGAAGCTTATTGTGGTATATGGCATGAGATACTGACTAACATCTAATTTCTGCGAGTCTTTTCCAATTTTCTCAGCAGTTTTTGTCCTTCCCCTGCTAATTGGTCTAGGGAACACTAGGCTAGGTGTGTTTACTTTTAGTTTTTTGTCTACCTTATAAAAAAATTAATTATCTGAACAGAAGAAATGTGTCCAGTGTAAAAAGAAATCTCTTTTTTGTTAATGTTAAAAATGACTTTCTCCTCACTTCCCAGCAACCAAAGACCTCGCCTTAAAAGGAACACTGATAGAGGAAAGGGAAAATCAGTTCTTAAGGAAAAATATATATTGCAATTCATGGCAATTGTTTTGTCTCTTGGGGGACTGAGTGTTCTCTTTTCCGTGTTCTTTTCCTACCCCCACACCTCCCTCCTACCTCTGGCCCCATTCTCCTCTCTATGTGTACAAGCGGGTGTCCACCTGCTTCTGCCGAATTTAGATCCTCTGTTCTTTCAGACCACTGTGGCACAACTATAGCTTTTTGTTGTATGAGGAGAGGCAGTATCCTACAGTGGATAATAAGCCAACCTAGGAATCAGGAAAACCTGGGTTCAAATCCCAACTCCAACACATGCAGGCTGTGCAAGAGTGGGTAAGTCACTTAACCTTTTTTTTCATGCCCTCAGGCAATTCTCTAAGACTCCGGAAGTTTTAGGATACGGTAGGTGATGTTCTCCTTTGGTAAAGGGTGTTTTTCCTTTCCTTTAGCAGTGAAATCAGATCTACTCTACAAAATGTCTGACCTAAAATTCTTAGGAATTAATACTGCTCCACTCCCTGGCTTTACTTCCTTCCTTTCCTTCTTCTCTTCCTTTTTTCCTTCTTTCCTTTTCTCTTTCTTTCTTTCATTCCTTTCCTTCTTCCCTTCTTTTCTTCTTTTCCTTTTTTCTTTCCTTTTGTTTTCCTTCCTTCCATTCATTCCTTTCCTTCTTCCCTTCCTTTTACCTTCTTTCTTTCCTTTTCCTTCCATTCATTCCTTTCTTCCTTTCCTTCCTTCTTCCTTCCTTCTTTCCTATTGTCTTCCTCCTTTCTATCCTTCCTTGATTCCTTTTTTCCTGGGGCCCATCACACTTCTAATTAGTATGGAAGCTTTGACTTACTCTGTTACTAACCTGGGCTGGTTTACCCCTCTTTGGGAGGTCAGGTGGATCCTTTCTTCCAGGGGAAAGGAAGAGTGGTGTTTACCATATGGGTGCTAGACAGCAATGACAGCCAATTGTTTTTCTAGCCCTAAAGCAGCTTAGGACTCCTGAACTCAATAGATACACCAGCCTTAGCCTCCCCAGTAACAGAGATTATTGGCATGGCTACAGTACTATTTTCAGCTTTTATCATAGGAAATTGCTGTTAGATCCAAGGAAAAACAGGCATGTAAAAATGCTTATGCAGATTGTTTCAATTTGCCAACAATGTTAACAAACTCAACAAGACTTAATCCGGGTGAGAATCTTACCGAACTTAAAATCTAGCAGCATTTTTTGGTATCAGAGAAAAAGTTGGTCAGTCAGTCAAGAAACACTCATTAAATACCTACCATTTGCCAAGCAATGGGCTAAGCGGTAGGAATATGCAATTAGGAGTCTCACAGTATCTCTTGGCCTCATGGGTTTCTTATATGTATTCCTTTCTACCATTATACTTTAAATTTGAGCCTACTCTCCCTAGGGGCCATTCAGAGCAGAGAATGTACCATCAGTTTGGGGAATATTTGGTAACTTCTATCTTTGATATGTGAGGGAGCACACTATACGAGGGCTTGCGAATACCAGTACTAGAAAGTAGTATACAATAGACTATGTCTGTTGTTGAAGGACCAGGCTCGTCACCAGGTTGATCTCATAGGATCATAGATTTAACTCAGAACTTATCTAGTTTAACCTCTCCATTTTGCAGATCAGGAAACTGAGGTCCAGAGAGATTAAGTCACTTACCTAAGATCACAGAAATGGTACATATAAAAGTCAGGATTTGAATCTAGTTTCTCTTTCTCCATATCCAGCATCCTTCCGACTGTAACATGCCCATTAATTAGGGTGAGTAATTTTTCAGCCTCAATAATTCTTGAAGGACATCTTCTAAGCCATCTTTTTTGTATCATGGCCCACTTTGGCAGTCTACTGAAGTCCATAGACTCCTTCTCAGAGTCATTTTTTAAATGCAAAGAATCAAATACATAGCAATGCAAAAGAAGACAATTATATTGAAATATAGCCATCAATTTTTTTTTGCTTTTTGGAGGGCAATTGGGGTTAAGTGACTTGTCCAAAGTCACACGGCTAGTAAGCGTGTCAAGTGTCTGAGGCTGGATTTGAACTCAGGTTCTCCTGACTCTAGGGCCGGTGCTCTATTCACTGTACTACCTAGCTGCCCCATCAAATTTTTTTAATAAAAAACTGGAACTCAGGTTAAGAACCTCTGTCCTAAATAGTAATTAATTGACAATAAGAGCTAGAATTTATATAGCACATTAATGTTTGCAAACTGTATGCAAACATATATTATCATATTTGATTATCACAAAAGACCAGTGAAATAGGTACAAAGAATGAAATGACCTCTATTCACAAAGAGCTATTCTATTGGGGAAGACAACAAGAATATATAATTATATACAGAAAGAATAAAGAAAAATAAATACTTGAGAAGGAGGGCTCTTGCATGTGAGGATGAGGAATCAGGAAGGGCTTCATGTAGAAGATGGTGCTTGAGCTATGTTTTGAAAGAAGAGTGTCATTCTATCAGGCAGAGGTAAGGTAAGGCAGAGGTAAAGATGTAGGACAGCCAGTGCAAAGACGTGGACGTGGGAGATGGTTTGTCATGTGTGAGGCTCAAAGAGAAGGCCATTCTGGCTGGATCTCAGAGTGTAGGAGGAGGAATAATGTCCAATGGCTTTGGAAAGTTAGGTTGGGGCCAGTCTATACCAGTAAGGTTAGCAATCAAACTTCTCCCTGTTTCAGTCAATTAAATTTTGAGCATGCAGGAAATACTTAGGTGACATCCCCCCCCCCCCCCCCAGGAAGACTATTCACCTCTTGAAAAAACATATACATATTTTTGCTGTAGGTATGAAGAGGAAAATTCCACCTGATAAGCATACATATAGACATTCATAAATGAGCCTTGTTTGTGTACAAGTCCTTTGGAATAACAACTCTTTCTGATAGAGCATAGAAGCTCTTTTCATGGTCTTGTGGCAGCTCTGTCTCTGTGCAGCAATAGATAATTAGACCCTGAAAAAATGCTGCTGAGTGTCACCATCCCCCGCAAATCTGTTACTTGTCAGATGCAGCTTACAGCTGCTGTTACAAAAGGATGTTAAAGCAAAATGGTTGAATTCTCAGCTTCCTTGTTCTCAGATTCTGAGGATTAATCTGGTAGAACAAAAGTCTGTCCACTTCTCTCTTTGTTTTTGCTATATCATGATTTTTTTCTTTTTTTATAATATAAGCTCTTTGACTAATGTTTTATTCTTTGTAATTGCATCCTCAGTGCCTAGTACAGTGTGTCTAGCACACAGTAATTGCTCATGATCTGCCAGTAAAGAGAAAGTAAAGATGACTTCTACCCTGGTAAACAAACATAGGAGGTCCCAGCAGCTTTGTAAAGAGAAAAGTGTGATGGATTTAGAGTCAGGGGACTGGGGTTCAAATCCAGATTCTGTCACTTATTTACTCTATGACCTTGGACAAGTCTCTTAAGCTGTCTGAGCCTCAGTTTCCCCATCTGTAAAAAGAGATGGCATGGACTCTGAAACCCATTCCAGATTCAGATGTGTGATCCTATCATCCCTTTATAATGACTTAAATTATTTGGGTCTCAGTTTCCCCATCTGTAAAATGAAAGAGCCAGAGTAGATGACCTCAGAGATATAGTCCTAAATCTAGGATCCTAGGGGGGATAGGCATGGACAGCCTTTGATTTGTTCCATGGAAGGAATCAGTGAGACCATAGATACATTTGAGTAGAATGGGGCTAACACTTGAATTGCCTTTCTTACAAGGTCATTTAGAGAAAAGTCATTACACCCTAAAGCAGTATATAAAAGTGAATTATTATTACCTTCCTTTGAAAGTTGTGAATAAAGTGCTTCATAACTTTAATGTGCCACACATAAAGATTAATCATTATTATCAAGCAATTTGCCCATACTCATCGACAAATTAGAGTCAGAAAAAGTCAGAGAAGAGACTAATTTGACTGCAAAATGAAGGTAATGTCACAAGACCTAATCTTGATTTTAATATTCTTGCCTCCAAAAGGTTAAGCTTTTTGAAGAGATTTTGAAAACCACAAATCCATACTTAAGGTTGGATTGCTTATATAAAGAAATCCAGTCAAATTCCTAAAATGCCAACTGCTTGAGAGAGTTTCTCTTTCAGCAGGCTATTGCTACTCTCCGGGAAAGTACATCAAGTACCAAGCCTCCCATAGGTCGGTCACCAGACATAGCTCCTGGTAATTTGGTATAGTCTAACAATCCCTGCATTACTTAGTTCTGTGTCTTTTAGTAAATTGTAGGCATGCTGCCCTTAGAAACAGCTTACCCAGTGCCACACCAAGAAGGGAGCAAAGGATAAAGGATATTATTAAACTTTGCAGCTATACTTTCTTTCTTCCTTTGAAAAAAAAGTTGATGCAAACCAACAACATATCAGGTAAAAGGTGCTTCCCCAGGTTTTCCTAGAGGGATTACGTGTCACATCCTGTTCATTTGGCCAAAGTCCTTATCTGGCTCAGGATGCAGATCTGAGTTGCAGAAAAAAGAAGGCTTAAGGGGAAAAAAGTACTAAGATCAAACCAGATGTGTATGTAGCTCCAGAGGGAAAATGACTAATCTCAAAGAATTTTCTCCCTTCTTTATAACTACCCCTAGTTAATCTTGTCAAAGGAAACTGACTGCCTTGGACCATTTCCCTTTTCAATAAAGGAAACTGACTAGCATCCTAGTCAGGCTTTGGCAGAAAGGAAATTGTCCAGCATCTTAGTCAGTTTCCCTTGGCATTTTGCCAATAGCATAAAGAGATATTTTACCCTTCTGAGTAACTGGACAGGAGGGCTAACAATAAATTAATGGTGGTAGATAGATGGAAAGAGACAGACAGGTAGGTAGATAGATAGATAGATAGATAGATAGATAGATAGATAGATAGATAGATAGATAGATAGATAGATAGATAGATGTTATAGACAGACAGACAGGCCAGCTGAACAACTTTAAGAGCGGTTTGGTGACAAGGAAGTATATTACAGAGAAACAATATAGAGATCAGACTACTTGTGGTTGCCATTTAATTGTAATCAAGAGGTTTCTTACCAGCTTGTCCTAGATTTATAAAGGCAATAATAATGACTAGCATATATATAGCATCTACTGAAGTACTTTATAATTACCTTATTTGATCCTCATAACTCTGGGAGATAGGCACTATTAATATCCCCATTTTACAATTGAGGAAACTAAGGCAAACAGAGGTGAAGTGACTTGCCCAGGGTCACATAGCTAATAAGTGTCTGAGGCAAGATTTGAACTCAAATCTTCCTGACTTAAGTCCCAGCACTCTATGAAGTATGGCCCTACCTAGCTTCCTCTAAGCAAACTAAAGGTAGTTTTTAAAAATATTCCATAATTACTGTAGTGGATAGAGTATTGGCCCTGAAATCAGAAAGATTTGAATCCAAATATTGCCTTAGACACTTACTAATTTACCATGGATAGTCACTTAAACTCTCTGAACTCTAATTTTCTCAGCTATAAAGTAACAATGATGGTAGTTAGCAATGCACTTTAAGCTTTGCAAAATGGTTTATAAATATTATTTCATTTGATCCCCACAATAGTCCAGGGAGGTAGGTGCTATTATTATC
>NW_027185889.1:17072249-17082988 GCF_028583685.1 Petaurus breviceps papuanus | reverse complement strand
TTCCATTCAACCACATTCTTTTTTTTTTCTTTTTGGAGGGGGGAGGGCAGGGCAATTGGGGTTAAGTGACTTGCCCAAGGTCACATGGCTAGTAAGTGTTAAGTGTCTGAGGCCCAACCACATTCTTAATAATGTTTTTATTCTTGCATTTAACTCGTTGTTGGGAAATGTAATTTTGTTGAGTTATATCCACCTTGTACCTTTCAATTGCCCTTTGGGACTCTTCCATTTTGATTCTTCCAAGATCATGATATTCTATGACACCAAATCATGTAGTATCACTAGGAGACTATTAGAGCTGAAAAGAGAGACTTTGACATCAGGGAACAAGCTGGTACTGATGAAAGTGGTACACTTCCAAATGCAAGTTAGCATCTTCTCCTCCTTTTATTAAAATCTGGGACCAAATCAGTATTCACTTGCAAAGTCTATTTTGTGTATTCAAACTTATGGACTAACTCAGTGGGCTTTGCACCCAACTGCATGTCCTAGCTAGGCAACGTGCATTCTCTGTTCACTCCACCTTTCCTCTATGGATTAGTAAATCAGTCTCTTATGAATAACCATTTATCTCATTGGGAAGCCCTGTTGCATTCCAGAACTTGATTCAGTCAGTTCAATATATCTGCAAACAAGGGCATATGGAGTCTCTCACCATCTTAAAGAAATCTCTCTTCCATTTGGGTTTGATACAGCACACTCCGCAGGATGCTGGCAAGCATGTGGCCCCATATTGTGCCTTTGCTAATATTCTTTTTCTTTTATTTTTAAAACGTTCATTGCCACCTTTTGTTTTTATATCACCTTCATTTTCAAATGTGTTCTTCCATTTGCCCCTGCACAGAAAGCCAGCCCTAGAAATACAGAATAAAAAATAAACAGAAGACAAAAAAAAAGTTCATTGAAACTAACCAATCAACCAAACCTAACAGTAAAGACAATATTCTACTGCCATTCTTTTTGACGCCTGCAAAGAATGAAGGGAAGTACATTTTCTCAACTTTTTTCTGAGATGAAACTTGATCACTACATATAGTATTTGTGTATGTGTTCTTTCCATTTATAACATTATAATAATTTTGTCTATTACTTCCTGGGTTCTGCTTGCTTTCACTTTGCATCAGCTTATATGTCTTCCCATTCTTCTCTGAATCCTTCAAATTTGTTGTTATATTCCATTCCATTCAGGTACCACACTTTGTTTACCCATTCCCAAATCCATGGGCAACTATTTTGTTTGCATTTCTTTATTGTTCAGTCATTTTATTCATGTGCCACTCTGCATGACCCCATTTGGGGTTTTCTTGGCAAAGATACTGGAATGGTTTGCCATTTCCTTCTTCAACTCATTTTACAGATGAGGAAACTGAGGCAAACAAGACTAAGTGACTTGCCCAGGGTCACACAACTATTAAGTGCCTAAGGTCTGATTTGAACTCAGGTCTTCCCAGCTCCAGTTCTATTCTCTATCCACTGGGCAACCTAGCTGTCTCTGCATTTCTTTATTTCTTTATTAAATAATTTATTAAACAATTTCTTTATTGCCACAAAAAGTGCTGCTATAAATATATTGGTGCATATGTTGGCTTTTTTTGTGTGTCTCTTTGACTTCCCTGGAGTGCATACCATTGAACCTCTGGATCAAAGGGTATGAACTTTCAGTCAGTCACTTTCTTCTCCTTCATATTGTTGATCAAAGGATTGTTGAATGGTGTTATTTCTGTGGTAGCTTCTAACAAGAAATCTTGTAAGATCTTAACATGTGCGTAAGACGTGCCTTCTTGGACAAGAACCTTCAAGACTATGTTTGCTCTGCAAAATCAAGTGCTTTCTTGTAATCAGCAAACAGCAGGTTCCTGTAATCATTACACCTCTCAATCAGTTGTGTGACTGTGATTATATGGCCTGCTATAGAGAAGCATCTGCAAAAACCTGTGTGGCATTCTCATGTTTTTATCAAGGATGCTGATAAATCCCGACGAGGCAGCAGATGTGTGTTTGTATGAGTCTAGCCAAAATGCCTCTTAGTATAGGAGCTGAGCCAAGAAAGATACCTGAATTATTGCAATACCTACTATGGTGTCACTGCCTTAAGTCAACCCCCATTTCAATCCAGCCTCCAAATGCATTGCCACCAAAGTGATTTTCCTAAAACACAGCTCTAACCATGCCACTCCCACCACTCATTAAATTGATATAAACTCTCCTGATTGGCATTTAAAGCTTGTCACAACCTGGCCCTTTCCTCTTTTCAGTCATTATATATAATTCCCCTCTGAGTACTCTATAATTCAGCTGGACTGGCTCATTTACCATTTCTCTCATATGATACTCCATTTCTCACCTCTATGCCTTTGCATGAGCAGTCCCCCATCCCTCAGGGTTTTTACATCCTTATTTCCACCCTCTTAATAGTCATGGCTTCCTTCAAGACTCAGATTAAATTCCACTTTGCGCATTTCCACTCCAACTCTACTTGGCATCTAGTGCCTTTCCCCCTAAGGTCACCTGGTAACTGCTCTGTAGGAGTCCCCTACATACCTAATAATGTACATGCTGTTCTCCCCTTAAAATGGAAGTTCCTTGAGAGCAGGGATTTTTTTTTTGCTTTTTCTTTGTATCCCTAGCACTTCATTGAGTGAGTGAAAGCACATAGAGGCCACTTAATAAATGCTTGTTGACTGACTGAAGGATTGATCTTAACTTATCCACACTTCACACTAACAGGTCAGGTTAAGCTGTTTATCTGATGAAGGACACAGGGGTGGGAATATGTGGGTTTCCTGTGTTATACAGTACTTCAGGGCCCCACAATCTGGGGTATTCACTAATATCACTGGATATTATTGCCTGTGTAACCACCGGCAAGACTCTCTGGACCTCAGGATTCCAAACGACTTCTCCTCTGAGCCTGGAGAAGTGAATGATTGCTAGCACCTGGAGTAGCCTGAGAAAGCTTGATGAAGGAGGAGACAGGCCATTGGGACTTGAAAGATGGATAGGATTTGGACAGGAGGGTATCACCGATGGGAAAATAGCACAGTCAAAGACACTTCTGATATCGCTGGAGTATCCACTCATCAAAAGATAGCCAGTTCCCCCATGACACATCAGCTGAGAGAGAAAGAAACATTGCATGAGTCTGTAGGTGTCTGGTGTAGATCTTTGCTGGGTCTGTTGGTTTATCAATTGAAGCTGAGAGAATTTAAGTGACTCATTCTAGGTCACATAGCTAGTTAAGGATCTGAGGCAGGATGTGAACCCAGGACTTCCTGACAGCTCTATCCACTACACCACACTGCTTCCCATATCTGGCCCTCTTGCATTCAGAATCTAATTGGCAACTGATGCTTTGACAGCTACATCTAACCCTAACCCTAAGTGACTCTGCCTCTATCTTTTCTCCCTTCTTTCTTCTTTTTTTTTTAAAGCAATTGGGGTTAAGTAACTTGTTCAAGGTTACATGGCCAGTTATTTTTGTGTGGGTGCCGAGTATCTGAGGCTGGAACTGATCCTGGGTCTCCCGACGCCGGAGCTGACACTCTTACTCACTGCACCACCTGGCCGCCCCTCCTTCTTTCTTCTTAACTTCCATATTCCTGCTGAGGGTACCACCTTCCTACCAGTCACCTAGGTTTGCAATTTCAATCATCTCTGCCTCTTCCCTCTCCTATACCACCCATACCCTATCAGTTTCCAAGTGCGGTCCATTTTATCACATTTCTCACATATGTCTCCTCTCTGCCCACATAACCTTCACCTTCATGGAGGCTCTCATCACCTCTTGTCTGAACCGCTGCAGTAGGCTCCTAATTGGTCTCCTATGCATCCATTCTCTCCTCTCTGTCTAATTGATTCTTCTCAGAGCCACCAAACTGCTATTCCCAGATTACAGATCTAATCATGTCACTCAGCATTCTCAAGAAACTTCATCGGATCCTTATCGCCTCTAGAATAAAATACAAACTGTCTGGCACTTAAAACCCTTCACAAATGGGCTCCAGGTCACTTTTAACGCCATTGAAGCTGTCTTAGTGTCCTCACTATCTGACCAAATCAAGAGTGAACCTGTGTTAGCAGCCCTCCTGTGTGCTAGGTATAGATATAGTATTTCACACTACTTCCCTTCAGACACTTTGTATTCTGGTCAAACTTGCCTCCTTGCCATTCCCTGCATGTGAATCTCCATCGCCCACTTCATGCTTTTGTATAACCCATCCCCCATGCCTGGAACTCTCTCCTTACCTCTACCCCTTAAAATCCTTACCTTGCTTCAAGGTTTAAGACAAGTGTGGCTGCCTCTTAACAAGAGACCTCATCTGATCCACCCCCATTATTAGTGCCTGCCCCTCAAAAATGACTGTGTTTATTTCTCTGTTTTTCCCCCCAGTAGAATGTATTTCCTTGAAGACTAAATCTCTAGTACCTGGGGACTGCTTGACACAGTAGACAAGAAGAGTGTGCTGAAGGGATGAAATAATGTACAAAGTCATTTTTCAGGATTGGAGCCTCCCCAAAATGCCACGTATTTTTTCAAAGAAAAATGTTTTCAAGGGGAGATGCCCTCCTAGCCGGCATTTCCCACAGCTTCATATTCTTTCATGTCACTTCTCTGTCGAAAAACTTTCAATGTATCCTACTTGTCTGCAAAATAAAATTCAAATTCCAAATTCAAGGCCCTAACCTACTTCTTGACCCTCACATCCCCTACAGTTTCCAGACAAACAAGTCTATTCATTAGGGACAATAAGTGCCCCTTATAATCTCTTACTCTAGCGTCTTTGACCATGGTATTTTCCCATTGGTGATACCCTCCTGTCCAAATCCTATCCATCTTTCAAGCCCCAACCCACCTGCCTCCTCTTCCATCAAGCTTTCTCAGACTACTCCAGGTCCCAGCAATCATTCACTTCTCCAGGCTCAGAGGAGAAGTAATTTTGAACCCTGAGGTCCAGAGAGTCTTGCCGGTGGTTACACAGGCAATAAATTAGTGTTAGAAGCAGGATTTGAACTCAGATCCCCTGATCTTTCCACTATATCAAGCTGCTCATCCCAGGGATTGCAAAAGGGTACAAGAAAGATCCACAATAGCCAGACAGCCACAGTTGACCTGAAATTCCAGGGTTCAAGTCAGGAAGTCAGAAAGAGAGTCACCACGCCAAGGAAGCATCAATTAGCAGAGGGTCTAGTGGCCAACATCAATACTAGCAATAAAACTAGGAACCCAGAAGCAAAGCTATAGGATTTCCAAATGCAGAGGGACCTCAGAGACTATCTACCTGATCAGAATCCCTTCTCCAACTTTGTTGATAAAGACCTCTGGCAAAGGGAACCTTTGTGCACAAATAAAACCAGAGGCAGCTAAAATTAAAAGGAAAGTAGGTAACTGGGGGAAAAAAAATCTTTGCAATAAGTTTCTCTGATAAAGGTCTCATATCCAAAATATAAAAAGGCCTGATTCAAAATGATGTAGATAAGAGTCATACCCCAACAAATAAGTGGTCAGAAGATAAGAACAGGAATTTAAAAAAAAAAAAAGACATCCAACCTATCAATATGGCCACAAGAAAAATGTTCCATGTCACAGATCAGAGGAATCTGAATTAAAGCAGGTCTTAGGTGTTACTTCATATTCATCAGATTGGCAAAGATGAGAAAGGAGAAAAATGGCAAATATTAAAAGGACTATAGGAAAATAAACACACTAAGGCATCTTGGTAAATCTGTGAATTAGTGTAGTCCTAGGGTAGGGAACCTACAGCCAAGAGACCACATGTGACCCTCTAGGTCCTTAAGTGCAGCCCTTTGACTGAATCCAAAATTCACAGAACAAATCCCCTTAATAAAAGGATTTGTTTTGTAAAACTTGGACTCAGGCAAAAGGTTGCACCCAAGGACCTAGAAGGCGACATGCAGCTTTGAGGCTGCAGGTTCCCTACCCCTGGTGTAGTCATTCTGGAAAACAATTTGGAATTATGCCCCCAAAGTCTAAACCTGCAGCCCCTTTGATCCAGAGATCCTATGATTAGGAATATATCCCAAAGAAATCAAAGAGGAAGGCAAAGCACACATACACACATACATGCATGCAACACACGTGCACACAATCAGGCACACAAAAAATATTTATAGAATTTCCTTTTTTTTTTACTAGGAATAAACTGGAGACTAAAGGAATATCCATCTATTGGGGAATGGCTAAACAAATTGTGGTATATGAATGTGCTGTTCAGTTGTCTCTGGCTCTTTGTGATCCCATTTGGGATTTTCCATTTCCTTCTCCAGCTCATTTTATAGATGAGGAACCTGAGGATAATAGGGTTAAGTGACTTAGCCAAGGTCACACAGTTTGTATGTGTCTGAGGCCAGATTTGAGCTCAGGGAGATGGTCTTCATAACTCCAGGCCTGGTATTCTGTCTGAATTTAATGGAATATTATTATTCCATAAGAATTAGCAAAGAGGAAATTGGGAGAACCTCTATGAACTAAGGCAGAGTAAAGTTAACCCACTAGAACAATAAATGACAGCATCATATAGGAAAATAATTCTGAAAGACTTTAGAACTCTGATCAAATGCCATAAGCAACTTATGATTCTAGAGGACTAATTGTTGAATTATGCTACTGTTCTCCCACCAGAAAGACAATGATTTCAAAAGGAGGATGAGAAAGAGAGACTCTTTTGGGCATGGCCAATGTGAGAATCTGCTTTGTTTGACCTTATTTGTTATAAAGGTTTGATTTTTTTTTTCTTTTTTTCTTCAGTTTTTCAGGGGGAGGGGGAAACGAGAGGGAATTTTTGTTGTTGTTGTTAATTAGGAAACATACAATTAAAATTTGACCCCCCGGGTGTGGCTAGGTGGTGCAGTGAATAGAGCACCAGCCTTAGAGTCAGGAGGACCTGAGGTCAAGTGTGACCTCAGACACTTAACACTTACTAGCCGTTCGACCTTGGGCAAGTCACTTAGCCCCAATTGCCCTACCTTCCCTCTCCAAAAAGAAAAAAAAGTTTAAGGGGCGGCCAGGTGGCTCAGTGAGTAAGAGCACTGGCTCCAGTGTTGGGATGACCTGGAGATTGAATCCCAGGCTCAGACACTCAGCATCACACCCAGAAATAACTGGCCATAAAACCTTAAGCAAGTTAATTAACCCCGATTGCTTAAAAAAAAAAAAAAGTTTGCCCCCCCCCCCAATCTACTCTATAAGGGCTAGTGTGAGGAAGATGTACAATAAATCTTAAGAGTACTACCAAAAAATTACAACTCAAGGGATAATTAATTATAATAACAGAGAATTCTGGGGTCTAAATAGTTACATGTTGCAGGGCCCTGATGAGACACACTGACATGCTTTCTAAATGCTGCTTTTATTTTCCTACTGAATATTCTAGAACTGAAACCATTGGAAATCTGTTAGCCTACAAAGAAATACAGGGTAATTATTTGTCAAGGAGACATTGCCAAAGTTTCTCCAAGCCAAAAATCTGCAGGAGCTCTCAGTCTGGAATAAATCACAGAAAAAGAAGAAAAATAATAGGATAAAGTCTAATCAAGGGTCTACAGGCATGTGGGAAATTTCCATTCCTCTTTAGGTCGTTTCCTCAATCCCTCCCAATGCTTTTGTTTATATTCTCTTCTCCCTTGGAATTCAACAGCTTGATGCCCTTCCATAATTGAAACAAAACTACATTTCAAAATGCGTAAGGCAGAATCAGAAATATAAATTATTTTCAATGCCACCACCAATATTCAATTCAGCTCAACCAGTGTCCATTAAGTAATTATTCTAGTCAAACCACTATCCTAGGTGCTAGAATAGTAACACAAAAATGGGAACAATTCCTGTCCTCAAGAAAGTTATTATATTCTGTTGAGATGAAACTGAAACATATACAAATTTAAAAGTAGGTGCAAAATAAACACAAATTATTGGGTGTGCTCTGAGTGCTACAAACTGAGAGAATCAGAAATGGCCTCCAGTTGGAGAAATGGTATCCGGACTGAGCCTTGATGGCAGTTTGGTACTCCAAGAGGCAGGGGTGAGGAGGAAAACAATATTCCAGGAACTGGGGCTACCTCGGGATAGATATCTGTATAGAGGTGGGAAATGAGATGTGTATACAGGGAATGTATGCCTGTTGTTTAGCAACAACTCATTCCCTTGCCCTGGTCCCACACCCCATCTGGTACTTCAGCCTTTCTAATGTTGCTTGCATTTGTCCTTTCCTTTCCACTTGCACTACTACTGAGTCGTCAGCACCTTACAAATGCACTATTGAAACAGCTGGATACTTGCTCCCCCTAGAATTTGAACCAGTTGAGCAACTAGACCCAAAGGGTTTATTCATAGGTCAACATTTATAGGTCAAGATTTACAGGTCAACATCGATCCAAAAGGAGGTCTCTGGTTCCATACTGAAAAACTGGAAAATGATTTGACCAGATTAGACCAATATCTCACACTGGATACTGAAACAAACTTCAAGTGGATATTTGTCTTAGATGTATGAAGTGACATCATATGCAAGTTAGAGGAGCAAGGAGGAAATTATCTTTTGGATATGTGAATAGGGAAGTCATTCACGACTATTCTTGGTCCTGTTCTTGATGTTATTCATCAATGACTGCCATGCTAATTAGATTTGCAGATGATAAGAATCTGGGAGGGATGGCTGTTATTTTGGATGATAGAAGTGGGAGGTAAAAAGGTATGCAAAAGATGAGCCAATTCTGATAAGATAGAATCTATACTTCATTTCTCATATTCCAATACTTTCACATACATGTTCATATATGTGCATGTAGTTCATTTCTTATTGAGTCTTCTATCTCTTTGCTATAAGTATGCCTACCTACAGTGCAGATCTTGATCCATCCATGTTGTCTTATCCTAGGTCTTGTCATCATCTCCCAATACATTCTCCCTAGAGGTACTAACCAACACACTGAAATTTCTTAAGGAGTTGGGTTTTTTTTTTAACATTCTATAAGTACCCACAACTCCGAAAGGAGACAATTTCAGATCTGAGGTAAGAATATATCATTGTATTAAATATAATAAAATAGCATTCTATGTGTTACTAACTTAACTCTGGGTTAAGTCACTTAACCACTATTTGCCTCAGTTTCCTCATCTGTAAAAGGGGAATAATAAAAAAAGGCATTTCACACAGTACCTGGCACATAGTAAGTAATATGTAAATGTTAGCTATTAGTATTATTGTAGGATCCAATTACAAACTTCTAGCTAAGATGGCTGCCTGCACAGAGGAATATCACCCAGATCCCACATACTCACTCCAGCAAAAAGTGGAAAGTCACACCTGACCAAGTAATGATCAAGAAATCCAATGAAAAACTATAATAAGTGGCTTCTTTTTTTTTTTTTAATTTAAAGATTCTCTCCTATCTTGCCTAGGATAGAAATACAAGGGACTACTCCCTGACCCAATGGTTGGCAGGGGAACTTTGACCTGCTCTGTTTCCAGCCTGAACCAGTTTTTCCCTTAGACAATCTGATGGCCCTGTGCCTTACAGGGTCTCACCATATTGATGCACAACTTAGTGAGGACACTCCACTGACATAGCCCACTGAAGCTCAGAACTGTAAAGTGCATTAGATCTGCCAGACTCAGCTTTCCCAGTAGCTGAGATCGGAGGTATGAACCACCATACCTAGCAAAATGACTTCTTCTATCCTAGAATCTCAGCTAAAACTTCTCAGAAGGTCACTGGTATTAGGAAAGGAGGTGATCTAACAAACCAGCATTAGTGCAGACAAACAAGCCATTGGATCCCAGAGCTATGAGGACTGCCTTAGACATGGATAACTTTCAAGGCTCTGTGTCCAGAGGCAGCAGGAAAAGAGGAACCCTCTAGAAAGCCTCAGGGAGGTCAAAAAACCCCAGCATAAGGACCTTATGGTAGAGGAGCACTCAGACCAGGATAGCACAAGTCCATGGACTCCAAGGTCCCTAACAGTCTCTTCCAAGATTCCAAAGAAGACCCCTTATAAGCAGTTCTCCAAATCTCAAGGATCCAAAGAGGTCTAAACTGGGCAGATGGAGGCCAGCTCAATAATCCAAAGTAGAGAAGACCAAACCAAACAGGGAAGACCACCCCACCCAAAAGTACAACAGAGGGCAAAACCTTGCCTGGGCACAGAGCTCCTCTTCAGGAACTAAGGCTGGAGAAAAGAGTAAATCCAAGAAAATATTAATCATTATTTTAGAATCTATTGTATATCTAGAGATTCCCAAAAGAAGGAGCAAGTAATTCCTCCACCAAATGGTCATATGAGTCCATAACACAAGCAAAAATAGGTTAAGGACCCCTGGGTTATAGGATTTTCAGACATTTCTGGTCAAAAGACCTGAGCTAAGTACAAACTTTAAAAGACAAACACAAGTCCAGAGAAATCAAGAAAATTGAACAATCGGAAGGAGCTGTATATGGATATAGTGCTAGCATTCTAATAGGGGAAGGAGAAACAAGTGTCTCCTCAAAATATCAATGTCTTCGAAGAGTATTGAAGGAGTTTAAATGTACTTTAAAAAGTGAAATTTGATATCTGAATAAGAATATATTTGACAGTACTAATTTTATATTAAACTGATGCACTGCACTTTTGATATGTGTCAAAGTTATATACCTGCAATTTTCTATAAAGTGGAAAGGATTTCTAAGTAAATAGTCAATATGAAAGATTAATATTGCAATTAAGTCATTCCACCAAAAAA
>NW_027185889.1:17014888-17071849 GCF_028583685.1 Petaurus breviceps papuanus | reverse complement strand
ATAAATTTATATAATATAATATATAAATAAATATAAGAAAAACAAGGATCCTTGGAGGTAAATTTGTTCTGTTCTGAGGGTTTGTAGAGAAGAAAGAGAAGGAAAGGTAAATGGAAGAATGCAATACTTAGAAGGAGAAAGAAGCAGGTAAAATTTGCTATTTCACAAAATTGGGGTGTATGAAATGATAGAAACATAGATGGAGAGGTAAGGGAAGGAGGTGTCAGATGAATCCCATTCTCATGTGAAAATTACAAAGAAGAGTTGAACACACATATATACATATAGTTTGGTGTAAAAACACATCAGACTCAGCAAGGAAATGGGCGGTGGCTGGGAGGAGTGGGGCATAAGAGGGAGGATAACAATGTTATCTGTAAGGATGTTCCCCTTCTCACATTTTGACATCTCACCAAACCATCCTTTTCATTGTCTCTCACACATGACACTCCGTCTCTAGTTTCCCATATTCCTGGAATGCACTCCTTCCATACCTCCTCAGCGTATGAATCCCTCTCTTCCTTTAAGACACAGCTCAATCACTATCTTCACAAGAAACCTTATCTGATACCCTCATTTACTAGTGTCCTCCCTCCCAAATTCCCTGATTTTTAATTACTCTGTATTCATTCCCTTTAAATTTAGGATATATCTACTTATATAGTATATGTAGTTGTCTCCTCAGTTAGAATATAAGCTACTTTTTTTAAGCAGAAATTGTTTCATTCTTTATACTATACCATGTCTAGCGCATAGTAGGTGCTTCATAAATTCTTGATATATATTATTTTTTGCATCCCTCACTGTTCATAGCACAGTGTTTTGTTGGTAGCAGACTCTGAATAAATATTTGTTGACTGGTTGGTTTGATATAAGCTGTTATACTTGTCTTTCCTGTTCTTAAAATTCAACCTGGAAGAAAATGCATTTTACTTTCTGGGACGTGCAACCTAAGAAGCAGCTTTTGAGGGTGGTTACAAAGAGATCTGACAAAACTAGGCTTGGTGATTGGGGAACAGAGTGAGGGGGTGTGAGGTCTGTTGTTAGGGAAAAAAAAGAAATACAGAGCAGTGAAGGAAGAAATAGAGAAACCATGTTAAAAATATAGGTTTGTTGTCAGCCTCTCCTCCCCATCTTTCCCTATTAGTCAGTCTGTCATTCAACAAGCATTTATTAAGCGCTTCTGATGTGCCAGGCACTAGGCTAAATTACACACTCTAGAAATGGCCCCTGCTTTGTATGTAGAAGTAAAGTCAGAGCTGAATCATAAAATTAATTTATTTAGTCTCTTCAGTGGGAGGGAGATAGACAAGAGAAAGAGAAAGCATGTAGGAGTTAGTGGGAAAGTAACTGGGGACAGCTAACTGGGTTGTTGTTTAATTTTATGTTCAGTCTGTGAAGAAAGATAGAATGGATTTAGATAGAGAGCCACCAGCCTCAAACCCAAGAAGATCAGGGTTCAAGTCCTACCTCTGACACATACTGACTGTGTGATACTGCGTAAGTCACTTAACTTCTCAGTTCTCTAGTCTCTACAACTCTCTAAGACTAAAAATGGCAAACAGCTTTTTTTTTACCTTGAAATAAAGAGTTTTCGGGGGCGGCTAGGTGGCACAGTGAATAGAGCACCCTCCCTGGAGTCAGGAGGACCCGAGTTCAAAATCTGGCTTCAGACACTTAACACTTACTAGCCATATGACCCTGGGAAAGTTACTTAACCTCAATTGCCCTGCTTTCCCCCCTCCAAAAAAAAAAGCAAAAAGAAATAAGGAGTTTTCTCACTAAGGAGTTCCCTAGACTAATGGAATCACAAGCCCAGCCTCCCCTCTAAAACAAAGAAATACTCCCAAAGAAAAGATGTGGCATCATAAACAAAAAGCTACCTTTGAAGCTAGCAAGTCTGACCTGTGGTGGCTGTGTGACCTTGGAAAATTCCTTTCACCTCTCAGAGATCTAGGCAACTAAAACTACAATTTCAGAGCAGGTCCCAACCTGTATTGGTAGAGGAAATTCCTTATGCTAATGAAAGCATGGTTCTAGCTCCTGTTCATATATACAAGTGGAGGTGATGTAGGGTCTTGAGTCCATGCTATCTGAGAATTAGTTGAAGGAACTGGGGATCTATGAATTGGAGAAAAGAAGGCTGGGGAGACATGAAAACCATCATAAGGGAGGGTCATTACTCAGAAAGAGGAAATAAGTGGCTCAGTGGATAGAGGGGTGGACCTGGAGTCAAGAAGACATGAGTTTGAATCCCACCTCAGATACTTACTAGCATGTGACCCTGGGCAAGTTACTTCATCCCATTTACCTCAGTTTCCTTATCTGTAAATAAGCTAGAGAAAGAAATAGCAAACCACTCTAGTATTTTTGCCCAGAAAACCCCAAATGGGGTCATGAAGAGTCAGACAGGACTGAAAAGACTGAACAACACCTGGGAGGGGAATTAGACCAGTTCTACTTGGCTCCAGGGAACAGCTATAGGAGTGACAGGTGGAAGTTGCAAAGTGGCACATTTAGACTTGATACCAGGAAACAAAGCTATCTATAATTAGGACAGGTGGCCTCAAAACAATTATAGGCTATTCTTCACATGCAGTAGTTGTGTTGCCTAACTGGCCAGATGACTCTGAAGGAGAAAGCGAGGCTGGTGACTTTACACATCCCTCCCTCGCTTAAATCCAATTCACTTGTATGTCATAGCATCACTTCCCTATGTCATAACTTCTTTGGGGGTATTTCTTTGTTTGTTTTAGAGGGGAAACTGGGCTTGTGATTTCATTAGTCTAGGGAATTCCTCAGTGAGGAAACCCCTTATTTCAAGGCAGAGTAGCAGCTGTTTGCAATTTTTAGTCTTAGAGAGGTGTAGAGACTAGAGAACTGAGGAGTTAAGTGACTTACCCAGGGTCACACAGCCACTTCGAGAATGAAGGGCAGACAAGAAATGCAACAGCCTTCTGCTTGATCTCCCTGCCTCAAGTCTCTCCCACCTCAATCCCAAGTAAGTTTCCCGAAGCACAGGTCTAACCATGATATCTCCCTATTCTCTGTTACCTCCTTTTTGTTTTTCATACTGGAAAATCAAATATAACATCCTCTGTTTAGTTTTTTTAAAGTCCTTTACAACCTGGCCCCTTCCTATGTCTCCAGTCTTCTTACAAATTACTATCCTCCACCTATTCTTTGGTTCAGTCATATTGTCTTACTTGGTGTTTCATACCCATGACATGTCTTTTCCCATCTCTGTGACTTTGTCCTGTCCATTTCAATCAATCTATCAGTAAATAGTTATTAGGCAATGTGCCAGGGACTATATTAAGAATGGGGATACAAATATGAAAAAAAGACAGTCTCTTCCCTTAAAGGAGCTTAAGACCTTATAGAAGACAACACACAAAAAGAAGGAAGGGTGAAGAGGGGAGGAGGACTTAGAGGACATGGTGGGGAAGTCTGTGAGAGAAGCTCCAAAGTAGTGCGACCAGGAGAGAAATAGGGAGATGTGAGAGCTGAGCTATCCTAAAATGGAGATTTGGAGTTCATGGACCAACCCTCTAATCAGAGAAGCAGAGGGTAGTGATGGTAGAGATGAGATCTTGCAAGATGATGAGGTTATCCCAATAATGAGCTACCTGGGGCATGATGGAGAAGGCGGTCAGAGAAGCACCAGAGTAGTACAGCCAGGTGAAAAAATGCAATACCTGCAATGCTCTTCTTCCCCACCTCAGCCTCTTAGAATTCCTAGCTTCCTTCAAGACTCAGTTCAAATTCTACCTTCTTCAGGAAACTCTCTGGTCCCACCCACCTGCTAGTGCCTTCCCCTTTAAGGCTACCTTTTAACTGTTCTGTATGAATCTGGTATGTATGTGTCTTCTTTACCTTAAAATGTACGTTCTCTGAGGGCAGGGATTGTTTTTGCCATTCTTTATATAATAAGTAAATAAATTGATTGGTTGATGGACATTTAATAAATCTTTATTGACACATTAAATGCTGAATTCCTCTTTTTCATCCTATAGGTAATCTCCCCCATAACTCACAAATGCTCCCGTTTGTATATTTTGCTCTAGCTAATCTACTTGCTATCTCCCATACATCCCATCATCCTTTTCTCCCTTTGAGTTGTCCTTGGTGCAATTTTCCTTGCTTAGAATAAACATCTTTTTTTTCTCCACTGAATCATGACTCTCCCCTCCTTCCAACTTTTGACAAAGGTTTAGCCCCACTAGGAACCCTTCCTAGATTAACCCCAGTTGGTTTAAACCAATCAAAGTACTTCTTTTTTCTTCCTTTCACTCCCCCATATATGACAGTATTATTTCCTTCTTCCTCCCAAGCATAGCAACAATGTGAACATATTATTATCCAAGGAGATATGGTCTCAAGACTTCTTTAGCTATTTTTTTTTTTTTTGGTATGTGGATAAATGCAAAAGAAGAACAGTCCTTTGTAAAAGAGGTTGGAAATCTATTTTAGGAAATAGCATTTTTTTGTTGTTCATCTGGACCTGTGATTTCAGCAGTGTGGTAAATCCCCAATACAGAAAATGCCTCCTTGATGGAAGTTGAAAATGCCCCCCAAAGGAATTTAAGTACCTTTGATGGGGTACAGGCTCTGGAAACCCCCTTGAACTCTTGTTGAATCTTCCCACTTGATGAGAAATTTGCCTGAGGCCATAAACCTTTCATTATCACTAGACCCAAATCTTTGTTGCTGGCCTAGCCCTTCATTGCCCAACTGCTCCCCACAAATGATCCTCCCAAAATACCTAGGTTTAACCTGCCATTGTCTGTCATCGCCAGGGAGCCTCCAGCTATTTCCCGCACTCCATCTCTCTTTCCTGGAGTCTGACCACCCCTGGAGCCCTCCCACAGTCTTTCTGTATAGGCTCCATCATGCCTCCTCTAGGGAGCCTAGAATTTTCTAGCACAGACTGACTCCGTGTCAGATTGTTCTGGCCCACTTGTCCAATAAAGCATCACAGATACCTAGACTCCTTAAGAGTCTACCTATCATGGTGAGCCTTTAATAAACTTTGTTTTTACTTGGACCAAGAGAAGACTTGTGTCGACTCATTTGGCAGGACCCAGTGTGCTGATATTTTGGGGTCTCGCACACCCCTAAACCTTAAACCTCAACACCTTGAGAGTAGGGACTTTTTAAAATCTTAAAAAAAAATCTGTGTCCTCAGTGCCTGGCACAGTACCTGGCACATAGTAAGCACATAATAAATACTTGTTCATAGAATCGTATTGAATGAACAAATGAATAAAAAGCATTTTCTAAGCACTTAAGTACCTACTATGTGCCAGGAGCTGTGCTAAGCACTTAGTTTATAATTTTTTTCTTAGAAAGTTGTTCACTGTATTGAGCAGATTAAGAGACTTGCCTGGGGTCACACAGACAAAAAAGTCTGCCCATTAAAGCCTGGACCTAGACAGGGCAATAGTTGATACACATTTATTAAACACCTACTCTGTGCCAGGAAAGGATAGTTAGGCGGCATAGTGGATGGAGCATCAGGCCTGGAGTCCGGGAAAATATGAGTTCAAATCCCACGTCAGACACTTACTAGCTGTACAATCCTAGTCAAGTCACTTAACCCCTACTTGCCACAGTTCCTCATCTGTAAAAGGGGGACACATTGGAGAAGGAAAGGCAAAACACTCCAGTGTCTTTGCTAAAGAAAGCCCCATCCACGGGGTCACGTAGAGTCAGACACAAATGAACAACAACAACAATGTACTGATTACTGTGCTAAGTGCTAGGGATAAAGATAGGGAAAATGGTGGTTCCTGCCTTCAAGGAATTTACAATCTAATGGGGAAGACAACGTGCAAAAAGAAAGTGGTGGTGGTGGAGAAATCAATTAGAGAAGTTCCAGCATAGTTCAGCAAGGTGAGAAGAGATGTCTGAGCTGAACTCTCCTTACATGGAGATCTGGAGTTTGGGCCCCATCCTCCAATAAGATAGGCAGAGGATTATGATGCAGTGGAGTACCAAAGTTGAGGAGATCTTGAAAGGTCATGAGGTCACCCCAATATTGAGTTTCCTGAGGCACAGCCGGAAAATTGGAAAAGTCCCAAAGTAGGGCAGCCAGGTAAGAAATGAGGTGAGTTCGGCCCTATTGGAGCAAACACCCACTTCAACGAAATCACCAAGCCATTGAGAAACTGAACTATTTTGTGTACAACTAAAAGCTAGGGTAGAAGATGTTTTATTTTCAAATTTTTCCAAGATTCAAATTTGGAACCAATAGCCCCAAACTTAAGTTCCAATGGTAGCCTGGAGCACTTTATTGTATCCCATGAAATCTTCAAAGAGATTTTGAAGCTGCATGCATTGAAATTCTTTGGTTAGTCAGCATTAAGCATACTCCTAAAATTAGACCATGCCCTAATAAGTGCTGAATCAGCTGTTACTGGATCACATACTCACTCCTCTAAAACTCATCAAAAGAATTATATGTAGTTCACCATTTAAATAAAGCCCCACTTCAGAGAGTAGCAGAATCTGAGTTAGAAGGGATTTCAGCAGCCATCAAGTCTAACCCACATCTGAACAGGAATTCCTTCTACATAATTTTGTTGTTGTTTAGCCATTTTTAGTTGTATCTGACTATTAGTGGCCCCATTTGTGGTTTTCTTGGCAAAGATAAAGGAGTGGTTTGCCATTTCCCTTTCCAATTCATTTTACAGATGAGGAAACTGAGGCAAACAGGGTTAAGTGACATCCCCAGAATCACATAGCTGCTGGTAAGTGTCTGAGGCCAGATTTGAACCCAGAAAGATGAGTTTTCCTGACTCTCTGCCTGACACTCTGTACAACTGTGCCACCTACCTGGCCAAAAGATTTTAAAAAATGAGTGCTTCTAAACTACTTTTTGTTATTGTTCTGGTATTTCAGTCATATCTGGCTCTTAATGATCCCATTTGGGATTTTCTTGGCAAAGATACTAGAGAGCTTTGTCATTTTTTTTTCTCCAGCTTATTTTACAGATGAGAAAACTAAGGCAAAGAGATTAAATGATTTCCTCAGAGTCACATAGCTAGTGAGTATCTGAGGCCAGATTTGAACCCAGGAAGATGAGTCTTCCTGACTCCAGGCCCAGAGTTCTATCCACCGTGCTACCCAATGGTTATTTTTCTGGCCATCTCTTTGAGGCCTCCTGTGAGGGAGAACCCACTATTTCCTAAAATAGCCCATTCCACTTTTAGACAAAAGTCATTGTAAAGTTGTTGTTTTCCCTTTAACATGAAATGTAAATTTGTTTTTCCCAAAACTTCTGTTCATTGCTCTTAGTTCCACTCTTTGAGGTAGACAATCAATATTTAATCAATACACATTTATTAAGCATTTGTGATGTGCCAGACATTGTACTAAGTGTTGGCAATACAAAAAGAGGCAAAAGATAGTCCCTGTCCTCAAGGAGCTTACATTCTGATGGGGGGAGACAACAGACAAACAAACAAGCTAGTTGGAAAGCACTGGAATTAAGTGAGGTTAGGGAAGGTGGGATTTTAAGCATTTATTAAGCACCTACTAAGTGCCAGCCACTGTGCTAGATTCTGAGGATACCAAGAAAGGCAAATGGAGAAATCCTGGGCCTTTTCCTCCAGACGCTGATGATGTCTCTCACTCTGGCTAAATGTTCTTTTCTCCAGGCTAAGCATCCTCCGTCCTTGGATTGCTATTCCCATGGCTCTTTACCGTGATGATTGCCTTTCCCTAGACAGTCTTTAGCCCAGGGAAGTTCTTCCTGAAGGACAGCACCCAGTGCTGAACACGATAGTCCATGTGTTATCACATGGACCAGGGCAGAGGACAGAGGAGCTTGCACTAAGCACAATTCATTCCTCTCTTAATGCAGCCTCCCACTGCAATGCTTTACCTGATGGTCATAAGCCAGTGTTGCTTACAGTGTTGAGCTTGTCGTCACAAAATCAGAGAGGCAAAACTAGGAAAGATCTCTGTAGCTGTCTGGTTCAACTCTCCCAGTTTCCAAGTGAGGATATTGAAGTTTCAATGACTTGTCTAAAGTCATTTGAACCTACATCCTTTCACTCTAAAGACAAAGTCCTTTCTTCTGTGTCATGCTGCCTAACATCCCCTAGCCTTCTTCAGATAAACTGGTGTCCAATTATACCTCCCCATCTTTGTCTTAGTGAAGTTGATTTTGTTTAATTCAAATTAGTCAACAAGCATTTAAGTGCTGCTAAATGCTAGGGATACAAAAAAAAAAGGCAAGAACATGGTCCTGTCCTCAAGGAGCGCCCAGTCTAATTGAGGAGACAATATAAAAATAATGATAACTATACATATATACATACATATGCATGTATGGTAGATAGCTAGATGTACACATAAATACATGCATAGATAATATACACATTCATAGATACATGAACAAATACATACATGGATAGATACATAGATATATACATAGATAAACAGACAGATACATGGATAGATATATAAAAGATACAGAGATACAACATGTGTGCATACATGGATAGATATATACACATACAGATATATTGACATACACATACATAAATAAATACACATAGATATATATGTACAGGCATAGATACATATACATAGATAAATATAGATGAAAATGTAGTCTCAGCAACAAAGGGCAGGAGAGGAAGTAGGAAAGACCAGGAAAACCCTCCTATAAGAGTACAAGACTTTCCATTTATCTCCATCAAATTTCATCACATTAGCTTTGGCCTGATTCTAAACTGTCAAGGTCATTCAAATCTTGCCTCTTTCATCCAGTGTGCTAGCCTTCCCTCCTTCCTTTGCTTTCCTTTTCCTATCAGCAAAGGATAGTGGGAAGAACACCCAATTTGGAGTCAGAGAACATGGATTCCAACCCAGGCTTCATCCAATACTTTGCCTTGTGAGCTTGAGTCAAAAGCTGGTCTTGAAGTCAAAAGACCTGTATTTGAGCCCTAGCTGTGCAACCCCAGACAAGTCACCTAGCCTTGATGAGCCTCAGTCAACTCATCAGGAGAGTAGGGATAATAATATTTGTGTCAGCGCTCTTCATATGATTGTTGTCTATTTAAGGTCAATTAAAACCATGAAGTGTGATGACAGAGTGAACAATTATAGGGCAAAAGATGAGATTTATAAATTTAGAACTGAAAATTACTGCAGAGATCATTTAGTTCCCCCCCCTCCCCCAATGAGAAAATTGAGACCCATAGAGGTTAAGTGACTTGCCCAAGGTTACAGTGGTAATGCCATAGTCAAAATTTGAAACCAGATCATCTGAACTCTAGGCAACAATGAATAGAGTGCCTGGCTTGGAGTCATGAAGACTGATTTTCCTGAGTTCAAATCCAGCCTCAGATAGACACTTACTAGGTGTGTGACCCTGGACAAGTCACTTAACTGTTTGCCTTGGTTTCTTCATCTGTAAAATGAGCTGGAGAAGGAAATGGCAAATCACTCTAGTATCTTTGCCAAGAAAACCTCAAATGGAGTCACAAAGAGTCAAACACAAGCGAACAACAACCTCTGAACTTGAAATCCAATGTTTTTTTCCCATCTAACCAGGCTGCCTGCCATCTTCCAGCTGGTACATTAGAACAGATTCCCAAGGTGAATGCCTGCATTGAGCTCCATTCACTTTCTTTCCTTTTATTCAAGAAAAGAACACGCCCCAGGTACAGTTAGAAAAAGAAAGCTGTTAAGAGGTCTGTCATTTAGAGAATCTCTAGCAACCTAGATTTCTTTCTCTGAGGTTGCATAGGTGAGAAAGCCCAGCTCTGGACTTTTGTTCAATGGATTAAGAATTCTGTTTCAGGAGCGCACAATGGCACCCAAGGACATCCTCCCGAGGTATTCAGGCCTACTTAAGAAATTCTGTCATTCTCATATTCTCTCTCTCTCTCTCTCTCTCTCTCTCTCTCTCTCTCTTTCTCTCTCTCTCTCTCTCTCCTTTTTCCTCCCTCTCTTTCTCTCCCACTTTCCCTCCCTTCTTCCCTCCCTCTCCCTCTCTGCCCCTCCCCCCCTTTCTTTCTCCCTCCCTCTAACTCTAATTCCCCCCTCCCCACCCTTACCTCCCTTTCTCTCTCTCTGTCTCTCTGTTCTTGTCTCTTCCTTTTTGTCCTTTCCATTTGCAGGGAGAACAGGTATTTCCTCAGAAGAAATGTGCTGAGTGGGACATCTCTTCAAGTTGGGACAGGTTCAGCAATCAAAGTGACTGAATTCTGAGTACAGATAGGACACATCCACACACAAGAAGCAAAGCTACTTTATTTTACTTTACTTCACACTTGGGATTACTTGGATATCCTTTGCACGGTCAAGGGATGAAGGTGTGGTGTGTGGGTAGGCAAATACAATTCATCTCTGAGAAAATTCACTTCTTTTCCCTGAGTGATCTAGTCATGTTTGAAGGGCTTAAAAGTCATTGGCAGTATCTTGATTAACTGTACATGTTACAAAAGAGGGAAGGTAGGAGAGGTAAGTGACAATGATAGAAAAATAAAGGATACCAATTTTGAAAATGCTTAATTATTTTTTGAAAAGGTAACCCCCAAAATTTGAAATTTGGGGGTTATTTGAAAATAACCCCCAAATGACCAAGACAAGATGGTAAGGTGATCAGAAATGGAAAGTATTGAAGGAGAATTCTTTGTTGTAGCAAATAAATGAAAACAAAGTTTATTGGTTGCAAAATACATTAAAAAAAATTGTAGTACATAGACATGGTAGAATGCCTATGTACCATAGGAAATGATGAAAATGAAGAATTCAAAGAAACATAAAAGGACTTACATGAATTGATGCAGAGCAAAGTAAGCAGGACCAGCAAAACAATAGACATTATGACTATAATACTATATGAAAAAGAACAACATGTAAGGAAACTTAGTGCTATGTAATATTGACCACTTGGTCTGAAGAAGAGATAATAAATTGCATCACCCTCCATACTTTGTGAAAGTGGGGGCTATGTGTGTGGAACACTACAGAAACTGTCATAATATTGATGTGTTCATTAGTTTTGCTGAAGGGTTTTTTTTTTTCTTTTCCTCCCCCCCCCCCTTTTCTTTATGTCAAAGGATTGATCTCTGCTGGGAGGATTGAAATGACATTTTTGGAAATGATGGTAATATAAAAATAGAAGATATTAGTAGGACTATTATTTTATTTTAAATGAATTAAAGTAGGAATTGGGGCAGTGTATCCTTAAAGAGGAAAAATATGCTTTACAAAGATAAGAAACATCTGCCTGTTCAAAGATCTAGCAGAAAAAAATACATAGGATTATAATTGACTACAAAATGTGAGTCAGCTCATGGCTAAGAGGTGCTCAAGACACCCACTTATAAACAATTAACAAGAATTCGTCAAATATTTTCTATGTGCCAGGCATTGTACTTAGAGCTGTATAAACAGGAGTATAGAATGTAGGAAGAGGAAGATGGTTATTGGTTCAAAAACTCAGAGCTGAAAAGTACCTTAGAAATCATGCAGACCAAACTCTTCCCATTTTACAGATGAGAAAACTGAGATTCAGAAAGATCATTTCATTTGCCTAAGGTTACAAATTATTAAGTGGCAGAAGACAAATTTGAACCTAGATCCTTTGGCTTCGAGTCTAGTGCCCCTGCCCTGCTGTATTCTCATTTCCCCCCTAAAGTTAAAAAAAAAGTGATAGTTTCATCATTAATTGAAAGAGAAATTGACAGTGTTTAGGGCTGTTGCATTTTGGTGGAGTCATCATTTTCTGATCTCTCAATTCAAAGAACCTTTCAGAATCTACAAGTTAACTTATCCAGAGGTAATCAAGCTCAAAGAAAATTAACTCCAATCATACAAACTCAAAAGAGATTGATTTTTACTGGGAGACCAATTTATAAGGGGGATTAATGGGAGATGCAGAATTGAGAAGTAGATGTTGACTGGCCTCAGAGATAGGAAGGCCTGAGTTTTGAGTCCCTCTCATCCTGTCTGGGCAAATCCCTTACCCTCTCAGTGTCCTAGGTGACTCTCTGAGGTATAAATTGCAGAGAATATAAAGATTTGCACTGGTAGAGGGAATCCTTCACAGGTCCCATTTAAAAAATAATAATAATGGGCTATAATGGGAGATTATATTCCACTAAGGGGCATTATGTCATAGTAGAGAGAGAGTCTGCAAGACCAGAGTTGGAATTTCACTGCTGATCTTGTGACTTTGGGCTAGTCATTCAACCTTGATATGCCTCAGGCAATGACTTAGGAGTTGAGCACAGTTGTAGAAAGGGGTGGGTCTGCATTACTGGAGAGAGTTCTCCAACAGGGACTTCCCCAAGATGACTAACCATTCAGACTCATCTAGATGTGGAAGAGATTTGGATTCTTCAAAGCTGTGCCAGTGAATACAAGTTCTGGCAAGTCCGACCAAGCTGGATGTTAAATATGGACCTGGTGATATGCTTTCTGCCTGTTGTAGAAGGACCGGGCTGGGTAAATTTAGAGAAACTGATCATCCAAAGAGTGGCCACTGACTGTCTTTTTTGTTTGTTTGTTTGATGTTTTGCCATAGCAACAAGTGAAACTCATCTAAAGACAATGTTGAACTCCCCTTCTCAAAGACTTGAATTTGAATCCTGCCTCAGAGACTTGCTAACTGTGTGAGCCTCTACAAATTGCTTTACCTTACTCAGTCTCAGCTTTCTCATCTGTAAAATGGGGATGAATAGGGTATCCATCTCACGGAGTTGCTATGAGAATCAAGTGATAGATGTTGAACTCTTTGCCAAACTTAAAGCTCTATGCTGGTTATGGTAATCAGTGAATGCCTTGGGTGGAGAGGTGGCAGCCAGACTATTCTTTGAAGGAAGACAGCTCTTCTAGCCTCTGACCAATGTCCAGGCTCACACCTCACACCTCTCTGTGACTGTCCTTCAGAAGATCAATAGTTGGATATTATCCTTCCTATTCGGTCTGCCTGGACACACTCTCCTGACCTTTGTAAGGCCGGTGGGCAAGGTAGCAGTAGTTCACGTTTCAAGTCCTGGGCAAAATTAAGGTCAGTAGTAGCAGATTCCAATGAGGTAAGAATTCAGTGGGCAAAGACAGTGGTCAAAGTTCAGGCTAGTAAGATTTTTAGTGGCTGGGACAAACCACTTGAGACACAATTCATTCTAGACAAATCTAAGTTCAGAGGGTAGCATCTCAAAAAGACCAAATTCATAGGATCGCAGTCTAGAGACAAAAGGAATCTTAGAAGTCATCTTGTTTGGATGAATGCCTGGGCAAAAAAGTATCCTATTCATTGAGCTAACCTGGTACAAGGTCCATAGTGAAGAAGGGGAAAGCTGCTCCCTTGGAAGGAAAAGACCTTGGAAAAGCTTTTGGTAGGCCAGATAGAAACTGAAGTGAGTAAGTATTTGTGGAGAATTATGGATCATCACAAATTTAGAGCTAGAAGGAACCACAGAAATCCTTAAGCCTAGTGTTTCTCAATCTTAGAGACCCTTAAAAATTATTAAGGACCCCAAAGAGCTTTTTTATTTTTATTATGTCTTTTGATATTTCCCATGTTATAAATTAAAATTTATAATTGAAATGTGTATTTATTAATCCATTATAGGATGACAATAATGAACCTATTGCAAATTAACATAAATTACATTTTCCCTGAAAAATCTATTTTCCAAAACAAAAATATTTAGTGAGAAAAATAGCATTGTTTTACATACTTTTGCAAATCTCTCTAATGTCTGGCTTAATAGAAGACAGCTGGATTCTCATATCTGCTTCTGCATTCAATCTGTCACCATATGTTGTTTTGGTTAACTATATGAAAAAAAATAAGGCCTCACATGTGGTTGGAAAAGGGAGGAGGGATATTTTAATAGGCAAATAACCTCTTAGTTTTATTGTGAAAATAGCTTTGAACCCCACATACTACCTAAAAGGGTCTCAGGGACCCTCATGGGATATGCAAGCTATATTTTGGGAAGTGCTGATCTAATCTAACTCCCTCATTTGCCAGAGAAGGAAACAGGGCCTCAGTCACTAAGATAATAGGTGGCAAGGCTATATTTTAACTCAGGTCTTTTGGTCCCAAATCCAGTTTTCTTTCCACTTCATCACACTATTTCCAGGGGGAGTTGATAGGTTTGGGGCTAGGAAAAAAATGAGAAAAGAGCTGAGAAGAAGCAGAGGTCATGCTGACACTTTCCTCAGTTTGGGGTACTCTTTGCATCTGTATGTATTTATTCCAGGGGGAGTACTGAGTACACCCTTGCCGTCCTGTACCATGCCCAATGCTCACCTGCAGGGCAGCAACAAAAGAAGGCATGGCAGGGGCCATCTATATAACCTGTAGGGATTTGGGGTAATCCTGCTAAGCAGCAATCCATGCTTTGAACTGCTATAATTATTCTCCCCCAGGCACCCAGGGTGAGAGGAGCAGGAGGGGAAGGACCTCCAATGGTAATGCTGTTATAATCCCTGCCTGGTGCTTCCCACTGCCCCCACACTCTTTCCTGGGGATGGGAGGTCAGGAGAGAGAGCTCAGCTGGTCCAATTTAGATCGGCAGCATTGGGCTGCCTCTGCCTCTGAGAGCTTCAACATTGCTATCCCAATTTTTATTAATGTTTTGGGTTTGTAGGAATTGTGGCTCTGCCCCAGCAGAAACGCCTATGAAGGCCTGGAGAGCCACTCTGATTTTGCAAGGGAAAAACACCCAGGGTTCAAACACTGTGTATGCCACCTTGGGACTGCACATAACAGCCTTAGCCATTTATAACACCCTTCTTCCCCTCCCCCCCCCAAACTCTTATGAATCATTCTCTCCTGGCCAAACACAGACTGGGCTGAGACAAGCTACAGTAGCCCCCTTCTACTCCTAGGACTCCCTTAAATACCCTGGCAGAGATTGTTCCAGGAGCTGCCACTGGATTCAGCTGTTTCCCACAGCCCCATTACTTCAAGAAACCTGCCAGCAGTATCCTAGGCAACAAGTCTGGGAGGTGGTGGGGGCAATGCAACTCAGATGCCAAAATTTTGCCTGGAGCCCTTTTGCTTCAAAGTATGCCTATTACTAACAGTTAGAGCAGTTCAAAAGTGGAATTAGATTACCTTGGAAAGTCATAAAATCAGATATTTAAGCTGGAAGAAACCTTCAAGGTCATCCTCTGCATTTTGCAGTTAAGGAAACTGAGGCCCTCGTGGGAGGTTAAATAAACACTCTATGACTATTTGTTAGGGACAACATAATGGATATTCCTATTTAGTTGGACTCTAGGGACTCCAGTCAGTTAGTGAGTCAGCAAATCTTTACTAAGCACCTACTATGTTCCAGGCACTGTGCTAAAATTCAAAGAATGCAAAAAGAGGCAAAACAAGGTCCCTGCCCCCCAAGAGTCCCCAATATAATGGGGGAGATGAGAAGCAAAGAGATCTGTACATGCCAGCTATGTACGGGACCAATAGAGAATAACACAGGGAGGTACTAGAAGTCAGGGGCTGAGAAAAGCTTCCTGTAGAATGTAGGGTTTGAACTGGAACTGGAAGGAAGCAAAGAAATAGAGGAGGGGGAGTGTTCCAGGCACAGGGCACACAGCCCATGAACATTCCCAGAACTTAGAGATGGAGTGTGGAATAGCCAGGAGGCCGGTGTCAGTGCATGTCTTCCTATGTTCAGGTTCTGCCATGCTGATAGATCAGAAGCCAGAGGAACAGGGCTGGAATCTCTCCACTAGTCAGTCATTTATTACATTTACTGCATCCAAGTCTCTGGATCCAGATGGTTCTGGAGGAGAAAGTGAGGCTGGTGACCTTGCACAGCCCTGCCTCACTCAAATCAAAGTCAAGTGCAAGTCATCTCATCATTTCCCTGATGCCATGGTCCTCTTCAAAGACAAAGGACAAACACAACAACTATATTCCAGGTACTTTATTGAACATTGAGAATACAAAAAAAAGAAAAAAAAAACATTGCCCCTGCCCCCCAAAGAGCCCACATTCTAGTAAAATTATGTACATGCTATATATATAGCTGTATGTCCATACATACATGTATGTATATATGCATGTGTGTATATGCCTATCCACATGTGTGTATCCATGTATGTGCAGGCATATATGTGTCTTTGTATATGCGCATATATACATACATATGTGTATATGTGAAGATAATCAGAAGGAAAACACTAGTAGTAGAGAGGGGGTGGGAGATAATGGGGGAAAGATTCCTATAGAAGATTGGGTTTGAACTGAGTCTTGAAGGAAGGCAGGGAAATCAAGATGGAGGGAGAGGTGATGGGTAGAAGATCTTTCTATTTATAGTAATAGTTGACATTTACATTGTATTTTAAGATTTGCAAAGTACTTTTTACAATGGCAAAAAATTAGAAACTGAAGAGATGCAAAATGGCTGAGCAAATTATGGTACATAAATGTGCTCGAATATCATTGTGCTGTAAGAAATGAACGAGTGGATAGTTTTGTAGAAACCTGGGAAGACTGGTATGAACTGATGCAGAATGAAAGGAGCAGAACCATGAGAATAATTTATACAATAACAACACTGTGGTAAAGACAAATACTTTTAAAAACTTATCTGATCAATACAACAACCAACCAAAATTCCAGAGAACTCATAATGAAACATTATATCTATGTATAAATATGTATGTGGACATAAAGGAGAAAACTAAGATTAAGAAAGGTTAAACCACTTGTGTATGTATGTGTGTGTGTGTGTGTGTGTGTGTGTGTGTGTGTGTACACTCATATGTCTTCTTTTGTACTAAGTCTATTGCCTCTCTACCAGGAGGTAGGTAGCATGTTTCATGTATATGTATATGTGCTTATATTTAAGTGTTTATATATTTTTATGTTGTGTGTGTGTGTATATACATACATATATATATACACACATATATATGCACACATATAAAACAGAGACTTTTTACAATGGCATATTGTTTTGCTTGACTATACATTTTTGTAACAGAGATTTTGTTTTTCTTCTTCTTTCTTAATTGGGAGTGGGTAAAAGGTGATAAGGTAAATTTTTTTAAATATTTATTTATTTGCTTTTTTGGAGGGAGAGGGCAGGGCAATCGAGGTTATGTGACTTGCCCAAAATCACACAGCTAGTAAGTGTTAAGTGTCTGAGGCCGGATTTGAACTCAGGTCCTCCTGACTTCAGGGTTGGTGCTCTATTTACTGCACCACCTAGCCACCCCAAAACTTTTTTTTTTTGCTTTTTGGAAGGCAATTGGGGTTAAGTGACTTGCCCAAGGTCACAGGCTAATTTTTGTGTTAAGTGTCTCAGGTCGGATCTGAACCCAGGTCCTCCCGACTCCAGGGCCGGTGCTCTATTCACTGCACCACATAATCGCCCCTGATAAGGTAAATTTTTGATGATTAACAAATAAAATTTAATTTAAAAGAGATCTGCAAAGCACTTTATATACACAATCTCATTTGATCTTCACGATAACCTTATAAGTCAGGTACTACAAGTATTTTTATTATCCCTTTTACAGATGGAGAAAACTGAGGTTCACCAATTTGTTTGTTACCCCACACCTAATAAATGTCTGAGGTAGGATTCAAACCCAGATCTCTTGACTGAAAGTCACCTCCTTCTCCATCATCCTACAGAACCACTAACGTATCTATGTTCTTCTCATTCCATCACACTTGCCCTAAACTCAGAGGTCGGTTAGCATAGATGGCCTTTTGGATAGTGAGGCATGGATGGGAAAGGATGGAGGGAATGAAATATGTTTAAAAGGAAAGATAACTTTCATTTATTCACCCACAAATATTTGCTGAAAGAATATCAAATATCTTCTGCACATATGTTTTATATTACAGATCAGGAGTTCTTAATCTTTTTTGTATATCATGGACCACTCCTCAGAATGCAAAAATAAATGCACAATCTCCATAATTACAACTGAAAATGCCCCAAATATCTATCAGAGGAACAAGAAAAGAACATGAATTTTAAAGGGAGTGTTCCCTTCCCCACCAATGTGGGATTCTTTGGGAGATTATATGCTTTCATATGAGCAACTAGGTGGCACCGTGGAAAGAACACTGTGCTAGGAGTTAGCAAGACTCATCTTCCTGAGTTCAAATTTGGCCTCAAACACTTACTAGCTATGTAAACCTGAGCAACTCATTTCACTCTGCCTCAGTTTACTCATCTGCAAAATGATCTGGAGAAGGAAATCAGGTCATGAAGAGTTGGACACAACTGAACAACAACATCCTTTCATGTATGGGTGCTGAGAATTATTCTGTTCCTTGCTTTTCTGATAGTTACTCCGCTATTTTGTTCCAACTAAATGCTTTGCTATTTGATTTATGGTTTTCAGTGTCTGGTCTATGAGTAGATCATGAACTAGATGGGGGATGGGGGAAGACCCCAAACTACATTTGAAAATTATGATTACTCTAAACACTCTCATTTAAGCCTGAGGTAGCAAGATGTTCTGTGGGCCCTAAGCTACTTGGGATTCTAAATAGTTTCCAGTTAAAACATAGAAGTGAGGAAGCCAAAGTTTAGTGCCTCTCTGAATAACAAAATACTTGAACTTTTCACTGGAGAGATTAATATTCTAACCACATCTGGAGCTTTTTATGCATAAACACTAAGCCTGAATTTAATGTGGCACTACAGTCATCATCAGGTGACAGTCACTTAGGAATATTTTAATTCATTTGAATGTAAGTGAACTTAATCTTTTAAAAAACCTTTTAAAATATAAGCCTTACTCAGAAATCAAATACATTTATAGGTCTAAATGTGAACTTTTTTGGAATTTGAACTATCAAATTCTAAAAGAACTCTTCTCAGGCAGAATTCAGAAGGCAAGTCATGGACCATCCATTTTTGCCAAAGGGATGGAGAACAACTGAAAATAATTTTCCCATGAAGTTCTTTTGGATGACATCCCCATATTAACTTTCCTAAAACACTACTTTGTGGCACTCCATTGCTTAATATTGTGTACAATCCTTATTGCCTCTTAGTTTCTGACCAATAAGTAAGGATGGGTTGCTAAGGAAGAAATGATGGGAAGTGTGAGTGACCAGGCCATCCTAAGACTTCAGAAGAGATAAGGAATGAAATGCCAGACATGGTCTGATCTGTTCCCTAGACTTATGGAGCTCAGATTGACAGATGTAGACATTGTGGTTGTGTGGTTTGTCCTTTATTCTTGAAGAAGACCATAACATCAGGAAGACGATGACATGACTTGCAATTGAATTGGATTTAAGTGAAGAAGGGCTGAGATGTAGAAAAAGTCTTTGTAGGACTCCTGACTTGAGACTCTAATAGAGAGATCTGCCCTAAGTGTTAGGAAGCCCTTAAGAATAAAACCCTGATAATTCAATTTTTAAAAATAATAATACATCGGGCAATGGCAAGAAAAATGAAGTTGAAATCAAAGGAACAAGGTTCAATTTCCATTCTTTTGTATTTTGTGCTATGAGAAATTGTCAGTGCAACATGGTACTATAGAAAGAACTAGCTCTGGAGTCAGAGAATGGGGGTTCAAATCCCACTTTTGATGCTGATAACCTTGGAAAGGGCAGTTGATTCCTTTATACCTCAGTTTCCTCATCTGTAAAATAAAGGTGTTGACTTTTGAGACCCTTTCTAGATATAAATATAGATATAGGAGCCTATGTTCCCTAAAAGGGAGCAGTATCTAAAGAGAAATCAACAACCTCAGATTTTATTTTTTACTTTCTTTTTTCTTAATAAATTTCATTTTCACATACCTCACAAATGCACAATTAAACTCCTCCCGCTTCCCCCAATATACAATCCCATAAAATAGTTGAGCCAAACAGCATCTCTCGATCACAATCAATGGGGCATTCAAGTCTATACCTTTGTCAGTTTGCATACAGGGTGTCCCAAAAGTCTTAGTGAAGTTTTAAACTTTAATAACTTAAAGCTAGAAAACTGACAGCAAACAGTTATTGGTTAAGCTTTAGTAGCTTAAAACTGCACTGAGATTTTTGGGACACCCCAGCTGGTTAAAAAAAAAAAAGTGTGCTGTAACTTCAAATATGTTAGTATTAACGATATCTATTATTCTTTTTTCTAATTGTATTGCTACTTAAAGTTGTCTTTACATAGTTATAGTCATTGTACATACTATTCTTTTGTTTTGGTTTTCTTCACACTGCATCATGTTATACAAATGTTTCTGCATTTCTTAGCATTCTTCACCTTCATTGTTTCTTATGGTATAATAATGTGGCATATGAGAAAAATGATTACTAAATAACTTATTGCTTATATTGGGGAGACACAGGATTTATCCCTGTCTGAAACCTTATTCTCTACTGGGCCAAGCTAGGGCTCAAGGACATTGCTAATAACGAGATTAGATTGGTTTTCTTCTGAAATCTTGTTTAGACCCTGTCCAGGTGAGGAGGCCCTTGGGTTCTGCTCAGGTTTGGGTGAAGATAATAACGTAACTTGCAATTGACTTTGATTTGAGGGAGGGAGGGTTGTGCAAAGTCACCAGATTGAACAAAGCTGGGAGTGATTTGGTAATAAATGACATGATCAAAATAATGTTTCCCTGCCCCACCCACCCCCACTCCCCAGGCCTAAGAATAAGTCCACTTCTCATTATAATATTGATTCTCTTTCATTACTGGTTAACCAGACAGAATTGATTTCCACCATCAGGAACAACCCATTCTTCCAAGGGCATATAAGCATAGAATGGGTTCCACATTTTGTCTTTTGGTCTAAGAGAAACTGCCAAATGACTCTCCTATTAATAACATGCTAGCATTATTAATGGTATGATTACCCAGAAACCATGTCTCTTGAACTTTTTATACATCACACATATTCCCCAATTGTTGGGGACACAGTCTGTCTTCAACTTTCTGTTACTATTGGATACTACTATGAATATCTTTGTACAAATAGGTCTCTTTTTTTTTGCTGTCAATAACCTTTTTTGGGATATAATATCAGTAGGGAGACTTCTGGGTCAAAGGGCAAGAGCAATGTTGTAACTTTTCTTACATAATCCCAAGTTGTTTTCCAAAATGATTGGAACAAATCACAGCTCTGCCAGTAGTATACTAGCACTAATGTTTTCCCCATAACTTCACCAATAATAAGCTTGCCTTTTTACTATCTTTGCCAATTTTAATGGATGGGAGGTGGTACCTCAAGTTTGTTTTAATATGCATTTCTTTGATTGTTAATAAATTTGGGTTCTTTTTCCTATAGTTGGTTGGTAGTTTTGTATTTCTTCTTTTAAAAACTATTCATATCCTTTGATCAGTTGCTATAGGGGCATAGCTCTTAATCATTTTAGATTTTTAACAGTCCTCCACACTGTAACCTGGGTTTTCAGTCAAGCCTAGGGAATGTTGCCTGCCACTGTATTGTCATAAGGAGAGTCCCAATTGATGGTGAGAATGTTAATATTAAAGATTTGTGTGAGGGGTAGCATGAATTCCAGACTTTCTTGGAGAGAGATATTCTCTAAGAGAGACACATGCGGTTCCAGATACTCTTCAGGAGTGATTCCCAGAGAGAGAAAAGAGACTTTGGAAGATATGGACATGGCATCACTTCAACATGTCAATTCCTCAATGTGATTTCCAGCTTGCTTCCCTAATCAATAGTCAATAATAATCAATAAATATTTATTAACTGCCTACTATGTGTCAGGCACTGTGCTAAGCACTGAGGATACAAATACCAAAAAAAAGACAGACCTTACCTTCAAGGAACTTACAACCTAAAGGGGGAAGATTGTTGTTTGTCCTTTCTCAAAGAAGACAATGATATCAGGAAGATGATGCCATGACATGCAAGTGAATTGGATTTAAATGAGGGAAGACTGTTCAAAGTCACCAGCCTCACTTTCTCCTAGGGGTGGGTCTCTGGGTCCAGGGGTGAGATATAAATCAGGATGACTAAAGATGGCCCTCAGGGGATAATAATACACAAAAGGAAGTTGAAAAGGTGGGGAAGGTACCCAATATGAGAGTATTTTGGAAAAGTCAGTCAGAGAAGTCCCAAAGTAGTATTCCCAGCTGAGAAATGGGGGGAGGGGGAGGGGAAGGGAGGGGGGGAGAAGGGAGGCAGAGAAAAAGAAAGAAAAAGACAGAGCAAGAGCGAGAAAGAGATGGGGAGAGGGAGAGACAGACAGACAGAGGGAGAGAGAGAAAGAGAGAGAGGGAGAGACAGATGGACAGAGGAAGAGAGAGAGAGAGAGAGAGAGAGAGAGAGAGAGAGAGAGAGAGAGAGAGAGAGAGAGAGAGATTTTCCTCTTGGGTGAGATTGGAATCTTTCTCTTTTGGTTCAAGCCAAGATCTTATCTTGCTCCCAACAGAAGAGCCCATTTGCTCTTCCCATTTATGTTAGTTGCTTTGCTTGGATAAATTTTTTTTTTTGCTCATTCACTATTTGTGATGATCTTTTGTGTAACCTGCATTTGTTGGAAAGGGACCAAGCTAGAGTTTATAAGCTTGAGGTCACCCTCTCCCCATAAGGTCTAGCAATCAGGGAAATGGTCATTTTTCCAAACCTAAAAACCATCATTACTACACCATGAATATAGACAGATATAATTTTAGTCCAGGATCCCTCTCAGAGACTGAAGAAAAGAGTATCTGGTCTCATCATCCTTTTTATGCTCCCCCAAAGCAGGAATATTAGTCTCACTTAGAAATAAGCATACAAGATTCCAAAGACATTTTTCAGTGCCTCTTATAACTTATGGTTAGACAACCTATGGAATACACACACACATACACACACACTACCATAACTTTTAGATGTTAGTCTTTCATCAGAAATGATTTAATGCAAAATTTTATCCTAGTTTATCCATTATCTTCCCATCCAAGCTACTTTGATATGTGTACAAAAAGCTTTTGTTTTTTAAGTAGTATCATCCTGATTGCTTTCCTATGCACAATCTTCAGGTTATCTTTTTTCTACTTAAAATTAACACCCAGAAATGAAGACAATATTATTGATACTGGGTAGAATATAATAGGATTCTCAGCTTCCTCATCATAGATAATATAGCCTAAGATCCTACTAGCCTTTCTGAAGAAGACTAAATAAAGATATACTTTTGTAGGGAGATACTGAGGTTTTTGCACCGACCAAAACACAGCGTGATAGGCAAGGGATTTTGCTGTTGACAGATATACACAATAAAAGTAGGAACTTGGGCCAGGAAGGTAGAAAAAAATGAAGTTATACTCTTCACATAGCTTTTTTTCCTGACTGATATCAATTGAATGCCAAGTCAGGGGGTTAGGGAGTGGGGGAGGTGTAAACCTTAGGCATTTCCAACCCTAAGTCAGGTAGTTGTATAGGACAAAAGCCTGTGATTCCACCCCAGAAACAGGAAATTAAAAATAACTAAATAAATGACTTAATCTTATGTGGAAACCTTAATGAGATTTTGGGCCTCAGTTATGCCTAAAAAGCTATTAACCTGACCCTGTCAGGAAGTGGACATATTATTATTGTTGTTCATTTATGTCCAATTCTTCACACCCCCATGTAGAGTTTTCTTGGCAGATACTGGAGTGGTTTGTCATTTCCTCCTTCAGTGGATTAAGGCAAACAAAGGTTAAGTGACTTGCCCAAGGTCACACAGTTAGTGAGTGTTTGAGGTCAAATTTGAACTCAAGTCTTCCTGATTCCAGTTCCAGCACTCTATCCACTGAGGCACCATTTCATCCTAACAAAAGGGAGCTGAGATGGCCCAAAAGAGATATAGCCCAGAAGATTATAACAGAGAAAAACTGGGTGACTATGTACTAAACAGAGATAAGGTATCTACCAGTAAACCAGTGAGAATGTCATTTTTATATCACCAGAGGACATCCACAGTCTTGTAGCTTTTAAAGTATGAGTTGCTCTAATCATGTATCTTCTCTCTTAGTGTGCTTTCTATGTATGATCTTTGGCCACACCTATTCTTCATGTGTGTGGCTTCTATGCATGGTCTTTGGTCACCCCTGTTTTTCCTATGTGTGCCTTCCTTTGTAATCTGTGGGAACATGTACTCCATGTATGCATGTGGAAAATCTGATGTTTAATTTATTATCGTGTTTGATTAAATATCTTTTGCTATCTAATCCTCTGGATGGCTGGATCATGATCGTTGACTCATGGCTTTGAGCTAGTGCCAACACCACAGGTTATCTCAAATGTGGGGTAACTTTTCTGAAAGAATCATGTATAAGAATGTGTGTACCAGGGTCACACATTGATACTCATTAACTTCATTGCAAAAGTAAAGACGGTCAAAAACAGAGAAAAAAAATTTTGAAAATAGAGTTTGGGATAAAAAAAATGAAACAAGTCATGGGTTTATAGACTTCTAAGTATCCACATGCCTGAATACTGTAAATTCTTTTTAAAGAAAGTACTGGATATGATGAACCTTAAACAGCATCACAAAAAACTGATCACATCTTAGCAAATCGGAAATGACATATTACTGATCTGAGAATCATTTAAAAATCAACAAGCTGTCTGTGTGCTATAGATACATTGGTTAGAGGAAAGGTCAAAACTGACATTACATTGAAAGAAACTCTAATGATGGGAAGGAAGTGCAATAAATCAATTTTACCCTTGGATACTTTGAATTTCTACTTGGCAAGATAAAAAAAACTTGCTAAATGAAATATTTTTAGCTTCTTGTTTTCAAATGGTCAAAATTCTTTAGGAATTGGAAATAGTTGGTCGCATTATCAAAATTATGCTAGACTATTCTTCTGATCCTCTTGGCATTTCAAAACTCTCCAAAATAAGAATTATGTACAAGGGATAAAGCAATTTCTGCTGCTTCCAAGGTTCAAGACACCAAGAACCCCTAATAAGGCAAAAACCCAGTGAACTAACAGCAAAGAAGGCTAATCCCTAATGCCTAACTCAAACACTCAGCACTCCATTCTCTGCACACCCACCCAATTAGCACACTGGCAGGTGTGGGAATTATGGAAATTGAGTGAACCACACTGATACCATTTTGTGATTCAATTCTGGATCTAACTCAGTCCCTTTTTATTAAATTATGGGTTTAGTTCAAATTCTTTCTTATGAGAAAACTTTATTCAATTATGAGAATTGTGAGAAAAACATTATCACATTCTTTGAATCTGGTCCTCTATGACTGGGAAACTAGACCACCTCTACCTGCTGCTTAGAGACTCTTAACTAAGGAGCTAGGTTATGCTGACCAGAAACCCAGTCAGATCCAATGATTGATGCAAGGAGTTTTCCACAATTATTAACTATCATTATAATCTCAAACAACCCATATGTCTTATCTGAAAGTTGGCTCCATGTTGGTCAATCAGTTACTGTTTCTATGTTCCTTTGATTGAATATAGACACTGGGGGAGTAGGATACCTTTTTCTGATTTCAGGGAATTTAATGTTTGCTCTCCCCTCCCAAAACAAAAATCTTTCATCTTTCCTCCATTTAGAAATCCGATGACCTAATCTTGTATCCTGATTTATGTCTTGGTAATTGTTTTCTTTTAATGCCTCAAATTAGTGGTACAGTGGATAGAGTGCCAATCTTGGAGTCAGGAAGACCTGAGTCCAAATCCACTCTTAGACATTTACTAGTTGTGTGACCCTAGGCAAGTTATTTAATTCTGTTTGCCTCAGTTTCCTCATCTATAAAATGACCTGGAGAAGGAAATGGCAAATCACTCGTTTATTTGCCAAGAAAACCCCAAATGAGGGTCATGAATAGTTGGACACAACTGAACAACAACAATGCATAAAAATCTGTCTCCCCTTATATTTGGAGTCCAATGCCAAGGACATCCAAAAGGCACAAGTTTCTCTGGCTAGTACTTCAGTGTGGCAATGCTCTATGCTGCGACTATACTTAGCTAGAAAATTAAGAAAGAGGGAACCTTGGAAAGCACTAATGTGAAAGTCTAAAATGACAAGAGATCTCAAGAGCCTGAGAAATGGAGACAGTCAGAGTTAAAGCGTGTATTTCTGTCCATTTAGTAATTGAATGTAGTGGTTACAAAGCAGTTAATGTGAAAAGGATCAGGGGGTTGGAGCAGACTGCAAGCAGAATAGGAGTTCAACAGCATGATTTGCCAAAAGAGTTAATTCAATATTATGCTGCATCAATAGATATGTAATATTCAGAAGGAAAGAGGTGCGCTTCTTGGTGAGAATTGCCCTTCAGGATTTATTGTCCTCCATTCTTAGCACCATAGTGTAGGAAGACATTAGCAACTCACATCACATTAAGAAGAGGGTAACCCTGATGAGGAAGAGACTCAAAGCCATTTTCCATATGAGGGCTGGCTAAAGGATTGTGAATGTTTTAGCAAGAAGAAATCAAATTTGAGGGGAAAGAATATACATAATCCCTGGCCTTCATATATCTGAAGAGAACACTGCCAGCTGAACATATAGAGAACATGAAACCTGATGTCAGCCATTTGTTGTTCAGGAGTGTCCAACTCTTAATGACACCATTGGGGGGTTTTCTTGTCAAAGACACTAGAGTGGTTTGCCATTTCCTTCTCTAGCTCATTTTACAAACAAGGAAATGGAGGCAAACAGGGTTAAGTGACTTGCTCAGGGTCACACAGCTAGTACCTGGGAACAGATTCAAACTCAGGAAGATGAGTCTTCCTTACTCTAGGGCTACTGTTCTTATCCTAGCCATGGTGGAAGATAAAGAAGGAAGAGTTGAAGACACAACCTGTCCAGGTATGTACAAAGACATGGAAACAGATACAGTATGTTTAGTTCAGAGAACATGTCACAGTTTAATTTTGCTAGAATGTAAAGTGTATAAAGGGGAATAATGTGAAATAAGATTGAAAGAGTAGGGTGAAACCATATTATAAAGTAGTAGTGTCAAATGCCAATAAAAACAGGGTCCACTGAACAGCAGGGCACAAACTGACAGTTTTTAAATGCAACATCTACATTTCATTGTATTTTTATTTATTTTGTAAAATATTTCCCAATTATATTTAATCTGGTACAGGCTGCACTCCAGAATGTTGTGGGTTACCTGCATATTTAATACCTCTGTTGTAAAGGTATTTAAATATTGGGCTAAGGAATGAGTATGTCAGCCTATAACCAATATGGAGAAAATATGGAGCTTTGGCTCTGGAGCCAAAGTTCAAGCCTTGCTCTTGCTGCTTACTACCTGTGTGGCCTCAAATCACTTAACCTCTCTAGGCCACAGTTTCTTCAACCATAAAATAAAGGGGCTGAACTAAATGGCCTCTGAGGTCATTTCCAAGCTCTAGATCCATAAACCATTAAAGTTTTTGAGTCCAAGAAGATGATATAAAAGTAGTAATATAATCCTACCTATGCTTTGGAGGTCCCTTCACCTATGATTCTTAGAAAGATTATTTTGGCATCTCTGATGGGTGACTTGGAAAGAAGGGAGATTCCACAGAAGCAGAGTGACCAGTTGGGAGGTTATTGCAGTTTGTTGTTCATCATTAATTCTTGAAGATGATCAATGACATTAGGAAAGTGATGCCTTGAATTGCAAGTGAATTGGATTTAAGGGAGGCAGAGCTGTGCAAAGGCACTACCCTCACTCTCTCCTCCAGAGTCATCTGAGTCCAGTGGCAAAACAAGTCAAGACAACTAGTGATAGCCCCCAATTCGGTGGCATACCTTTGCCTTTTTAAGCTAAGGTCTTTCTCAAATTGAAAGGCAACACACTTAGGCAACACCCATTCAGCTAGGTAAGAATTAAGGCAAAAGACAGCCTCGTTTATCTTCTCAAAAGAATGAGGTTGTTAGGGTAGCTAAGTGGAGCAGTGAATAGAGCATGGCCCTGGAATCAGGAGGACCTGAGTGTAAATCCAGACACTTAACACTTACTAGCCACGTGACCTTGGGCAAGTCACTTAACCCCAATTGCCCTGCCTTTCCCCTCCAAAAAGCAAAATTTTAAATTAAAAAAAAAAAAGAATCAAGTTGTTGTGTTTGTCCTTCATTTTTGAAGAGGACCATGACATCAGGGAGATGATGACATGACTTGCAGTTGACTTTGATTTGAGTAACAGAGGCCATGCAAGGTTACCAGGCTCACTTTCTCCTCCAGAGCCATCTGGATCTAGTGACTGTCAAAAGAATCAATCTAGGAGGAGAAGACCTTGGGGTTTCTGACTAGAACAGAAACAATTGCTATTTACACTCAATCTGAACCATCAAAACCCAAACAATGAACAAATCAGGCTTGAATTGGGCTTATTATGGACCAATCAGTGAGAGCCACAGTGATTTGGTTTTAAAGACATAGTCAATTAGCCCAAAAGGCTTTATCAAAGCCTGGTTTTTCAGAGCTATATTTCACAAAATCATACTGAAAACTACATAAAATTAAAGAGTTAACTGTCCCTGTGTTCTTTTTTTTTTCATTTTTCAAATGCTTTATTAACTGCTGATTTACATCATTCATTTCTGCCAGATTTTGAGTTACAAATTTTCTCCCCATTTTCCCCCTACCCACCACCCCAAAACAGCAGTCCCACAGGATATCCCCTCCTCCAATCTGCTCTCTTCCATATTTTCTCCCATACTCCTTTCAACTTTCCAGTAGGGCATGGTGATGTATGATCTCTATGCCCCAGTGCCTGCATATCTTATTTCCCAATTACATGTAAAATAGTATTAATAATAGTATATATATTTAAACATTTGATTTTAAAACTTTGAATTAAAGATTCATTCCCTTCCTCCCTTGTCACCCACCCTTACTGGGAAGATAAGCAGTTCAGTATAGGTTGTACATGTGTAGCTAATGCAAAACAATAACATAATAGATATATTGTAAAAGACTGACTATATTTCCCTCTCTCCTATCCCACCTCCCACTTGTTCTATTCTTTACTTTGATCCTCTCCCTTTTCAAAAGTGGGTGCTTCCAACTTCCCTCCCTGCCCAGCCTGCCCTCCCTTCCATCATCCCCGCTCTCATCCCCTTCCCCCCTACTCTCCTGGAGGGTGAGATACCCTATTTAGTGTGTATGTCATTCCCTCCCTAAGCCAAATTTAATGAGAATAAGATTGACCCATTCCCTTTTGCCTTCCTGTTCTTCCCCTCCATTGTAAACATTTTCCCTTGCCTCTTCTATATGAGATAGTTTACCCCATTCTCCTCTCATTATATTCCTCTCTCACCTCTTAATTTCACCTTTTAAGTATCATCCCTTCCTGTTAAATTGGTCCTGTGCCTTCTATCTATGTATACCTGTAAACATATATACACACATTCACATATGTATTTCTGTGCCCATATGCCCTCATATATAGACACACACACACACACACACACACATATATATATATATTTCTATTCCCTTCAACTATTTTCCTACTGACAAAAGTTTCATCAGTTACAATTATTGTTTTTCCATGTAGGAATGTTAATAGTTCAATTTTGATAAGTTCCTTATGATTTCTTTTCCCTGTTTACCTTCTCATGCTTCTCTTGCTTCTTGTATTTGAATGTCAAATTTTTTATTCAACTCTGGTTTTTTCAGCAAGAATGCTTGAAAGTCTTCTATTTCTACTGAATGACCATATTTTCCCCTGAAACATGATACTCAGTTTTGCTGGATAGGTGACTCTTGGTCTTAATTCCAGCTCCTTTGACTTCTGGAATATCACATTCCAAGCCCTCTGATCCCTCAATGTAGAAGCTGCCAGATCTTGGGTTATCCTGATTGTGTTTCCACAATATTCAAATTGTTTCTTCCTGGCTGCTTGTAATATTCTCTCCTTAATCTGGGAATTCCAGAACCTGGCTATAATATTCCTAGGAGTTTTCTTTTTGGGATCTTTTTCAGGAGGTGATCGGTGGATTCTTTCAACTTCTATTTTGCCCCCTGGTTCTAAAACATCAGGGCAGTTTTCTTTGAGAACTTCCTGGAGGATGATTTCTAGGTTCTTATTTTGATCATGGCTTTCAGGTAGTCCAATAATTTTTAAATGATCTCTCCTGGATCTATTTTCCAGTTCAGTGGTTTTTCCCATGAGATATTTCACATTGCCTTCTATTCTTTCATTTGTTTGGATCTGTTTAACAGTATCTTGATTTCTCATAAAGTCATTAGCTTCCATTTGCTTCCATCTAATTCAGAAGCAATGATTCTCCTCATTGAGCTTTTGAGATTCTTTTTCCATCTGGCAAATTCGGCTTTTTAAGGCATTCTTCTCCTCATTGCCTTTTTGAGCCTCTTTTGCCATTTGAGTTAGTCTATTTTTTAAGGTATTATTTTCCTCAGTCAGGCTATTGACTCTCATTTCATAATTTTCTTGCATCATTCCCAATTTTTCCTCCACTTCTCTCATCTGTTTCTTAAGATCCTCTATGGCCTGTAACCAGCTCATATTTTCCTTTGAAGCTTTTGGTGCAGGAGTTCTGACTTCACTGTCTTCCTCTTGTTCCATGCTTTGCTCTTTTTTGTCCCCAAAATAGGAGTCTAATGTTAGAATCTTCTGTGTGCTTTATTTCCTTTGCCTGGTCATATTGCCCCTCAGTCACTTGACCCCTGACCTTTTTGCCACAGTAGGACTCTGCCACCAGACAGGGGTGCTTTTGTCCCAAACACTGAGGTTTTCTCAGCTGCCTGACGTATAAGATGGGTGCACTCTCTGAAGCCTCTACATGCTCTGGCAAGCTGGACACACACCCCAGAACCTCCACCCTAGACTGCAATCCAGATCCAAGCAGGTTAAAGCAAGAGCAATTACCCCTCAGACTTGTTGCTTGGTCCCCCTACACTCTGCAGGCCAGGAGCTGAAGCTGCCATATGAAGCTGGCTGACTGTGTGGTTGTCTCAGTGGCTTCTCACCCCGGGGGGAAAAGCTGACACACTCCCACTTACTGGGTCCCAAAGTCCAGACTGCACTGACCTCTCACTTTGTCCTTCGAATCTATGTGTTGATAATTCTGGAAATGGACACAGCTGCTGCTGATCTGGAGTCCCTGTGGCGTCAGGCCCGCCCTTGGGCTAAAAGCTCCAGCCCAGGAGCCTAGGCTTGGCTCCCAGAGCACTATCCTGGCCGATTCCTGCTGGCAGGCCGGGCTGTCCTCAGTGGGAGGTTAGCTTCTCTGTGTCATTTTGTAGGTTCTGCAGCTCCAAAGTTTGTTCGGAGTCCCCTTTTTACATTGATTGGGGAAGGTGGAAGCCAGAGCCACTCAGAGGTCATACTTCTACTCTGCCATCTTGACTCCACCTTCTGGTCCCTGTGTTCTGAAAAAAATGATAGAGAAGTAAATAAATCTAGCCCCCAAGCCCCAAGAGATCTTGTGAAGTAAAAATGATCAAAATTTATATTCCTTTGGACAGAGAATGAACATATAAGGGTATGACTCCCCACGTGGACAGAGGGAGAGAAGGAGGAAGAAAAGGAAGGAAGAAAGGAAGAAGTATTGCTCAACTGGAACTGGCTAGTTGGGTCCCCAGTGGGTCATCTACTACTACTCATGTCTATTGCAGTAACACAGGCAAGAAGTAATAGGAACTTGAATAGATGAATAAATGGATAGACTATAAATTTTTATATATAGAATAATATTAGTACAAATTACCAGTCAGGCAGGGTTCATTAAAAATAAGGCATGTTATAGATTGGGGGAAGGGGTATTCAGTAGGGGGGGTAGGGGAAAGATGGGGAGAAAAATTTTAATTCAAAATCTTATGGAAATGAATGTTAAAAAATAAAAATAAATTAAAAATTTTTTAAAAAATAAGGCACATTAAATTAATCTGTACTAGTCTTTCAGAGTCCATGAAATACTTTGAATCACCTGTTTCCCATCTTTAATATTGTCATATATTAACTTCCATGACATTCTCTTAATTTGTTCAATTATTTTAGTACCTAGCTATGATGAGAGGATTTCCCAATCCTTGCCCTCAGGTCAATCAGGCTAGTTTTTCCTTAAAAGGAATTGAAAGTATCTATGAGATTTGATTCACTCAAAGGACTAAAGGCTAAAGGCTGTTGACAGAATTTTCTGATCATCTAAGTGGCAACATACCCAAGGAGCTTTTACTGTTGTTCATCTATGTCTGACTCTTCATGACCCCATTCAGAGTTTTCTTGGCAGAGATACTGAAGTGGTTTGCTATTTCCTTCTCCAGCTCATTTTATAGGTGAGGAAACTGAGGCAAACAGGGTGAAGTGATTTGCCCTGGGTCACATAGTTAGTAACTGACTGAGGCCAGATTTGAACTCAACAGATTAAGTCTTCCTGACTCCAGGGCTGGCCCTCAATCCACTACTCCACTACTTCTAGGCATTCTGTAATGCTTGATTGGTGGACCGTGACAGGTAAGTGAGGGAAGAAAGCCTCACATGGTAGAAAGAAAACAACCAAAGGTATTCTTAATAACGTCCTTCTAGAATATCCTTCTCTTTATGGCTGAGGAAATTTCCTTTTATTAACTGTTTACATGGTTTATGAGTATATCATTTCAATCCAAAATCAAACCTAGAACAAGAGGAATATGGTCTGAGCCAGGCCTAGCCCAGAAAAACTGACATAGCTATGCAGGTTTGGAGTTGCAGAGGAAGATGAAGCTGAATTAGCCTTCACACATCTGAGGGTCTTTTAGGTCTGCCAACTGTATTAGTCCTGACCCTTCCAGCCTGGTAGTTTAAGCCTCTTTCATGTTTTACTGTATTTATAGCCAGAATTCAATTTACCTTCAAAGCAGCCCTGAGCAAACTAAATTCTTTGGGACTGAACTGGATTATTTTCCCCTTCCCTAAGTAGAGCAAACAGAAGAATGAGGAGTACTCCACCCTTTCTGGGACTGAAATGTCTTTGTATTGCTAATGGTCATTATGACCCAATTGCTTCTAGGGAGGCCTATTGAAAGAAAGGCCCTCTCTGCTTTAAGGGAGTCATAAAGTGTGAAGGAGGAAAGAACTGCTTGTTCTTAAATAATTTTTTTTCCAGTGAATAAACATTGATTTTCTCTCTCTTTTATACTCCCCCTCACATTGGAAAAAAAGAAAAACAAAATTCTTGTAACAAATATCCATAGTCAAGGAAAATAAATTCCCTTTAGTGGCACATCCAAAAAATATGCCTCATGTGTGGGGTACAGGGACCCCCAAAAAATTAAGTCAGAGGTGTCTTGAGGAAAGAATAGGAAGTTTTATTCAGTTCTCACAAGAAGAGGGCATCCCTTCCATCAGTCCAACCTAACTGAACCAGGGGAATAAGGTCTATTACAGAAGATGAACAAGAATTTATACCCTAACAAGTCAAGCCCCCTCCCACCCCTGTCCTTTCTCCCATTGTCTGGGAGGTGAATTTATAATCTGATTATGAAATCTCCAATGATAAGGAACAAGGAAATAGGGGATAGCCAATCAAAATGTACCTATCCTTATTTGGCAAATGCCATAGTGAAGAAGGGCGAAGGGCTCTAAGGGATTCCTAAAATTCCTGAAGGTATTAAGACTGATTGACAGCAAGGGAAAGGGGGAAGGGTCCTAGGTTGTGTAATTTCTTAGGAAACCCAGGACTCAGGTCTGTCCAGTCTTACAAAAGTCTGTCTCTGGTTCCCAGATAGTTTCTCTCCCTTCTCCTCTTTCTGAGGAGTCTTCACAGAGGGTAAAGAGAGTGTACCCCACTCATTTCTGTTGGGAGGTAAATAGCATGCTTCATTCGTCATCAATCCATTCAGCACTTAGGACAGTGCCTGGCACATAGTATAGGTGCTTAATGAATGTTTAATTGAATGACCAATATGGAAATGTTTTACATGATTTCATGAGTATAACCTATTTCAAATTGTTTACCTTCTCAGGGAGAGGAAAGGGGAGGAAAGAAGGACAGAGAGAATCTGAAACCCTAAATTTTATCTTTATTTATTTTGATTTTAATTACTTATCTAATATTTTATTTTTCCCCAATTAAATATAAAAACAATTTTCAACATTTGGTTTTAAAATTGGAACTCAAAGCTTTTAAAAATGTTAAAAATTATTTTATCATGTAATTGGGAAAAAAACAAAATATTATAAGAACTGAAAAAAACGTTTATTGAATCATTCATCTGGAACCATGGCCAGTCATTGCATTATCAGAGAACTATTTGGCTTTGAATGACTTTTTTGAAAGTACAATGTAACTGAGCAAGAACTCTTTAGATTTATAATTGTAGATGGATGTAACCAATCAGTTGAGAGGTGGTATGAGAGAACATAAACCAAGGCAGATTCCTGGAATTTATGATTTTCTGACTGCTCTCATGAAGGACTGTTTTGAGTGTCTGTTTGTTTTAAATTGGGCATTCAAGAGGCCAACCAGAAACGTGCCCCTTGGACTTTGGTGTTATGTCCAGTGCAAGCCATTGGAGGAGGTAACTGAAAGGACAATGTTTCCTTTTTTTGTTTTTGATTTTGCTTTTTGGAGGGCAATTGGGGTTAAGTGACTTGCCCAAAGTCACATGGTTAGTGTGTCAAGTGTCTGAGGTCATATTTGAACTCAGGTCCTCCTGATTCCAGGGCTGGTGCTCTATTCACTGCACCACCTAGCCTCCCCAATGTTTCCTATTTTCCAGAAGCCCGAAGACATTTCTGGCATTGGAGGGATGAACAAATATGTCAACTGCAGCCCAGCTGATTTGCTAAGGAGAAGCCAGGGTATTGCAGCAGTTTAAAAAGGATATAATCTCACTCCTGAACTGTGACCTATCTCTCAATAGTATCCAATGAGGGGTGGCCACGAAAGCCCAGAACCGGGCATCCTCTCATTGCAACAAATGTGGCTATTGCTTGTACACTGCAGATACTGCTCTGTCTGCTAGCCTAGATGCATTTCTGGTTTTCTGGCTTTTTGCTTTGCTTTGCCTCTTCCCCTGAGCATAGGGGGCCATCCCTGAGTCTTTTCTTGGACCATTCCCCATGCCTGGAACACTCTCCTTCCTCATCTCTGCTTCCTGGCATCCCTGGTTTCCTTCAAGTCTTAGCTAAAATCCTACCTTCTCCAGGAAGCCATTCCCAATCCCTCTTCATTCTACTGCCTTTCCTCTCTGGATGATTTTACATTTAATTTATAAATGTGTTTGCTTGTGGTTTCCCCCATTAGAATGAGAGCTCCTTGAGGGCAGGGGCTGTCTTGGCTTTCTTTGTATTTCTGGTGCCTAGCATAGTGCCTATTATGTAGTAGGTGCTTAAAAAATGATTACTGACAGACTGACAGAGATGTACATTCCTAGTGTTTGTGGCAGCCTTATGAGTGAGATATCAGGAGCCCCCTGGGTCCCTTAGTGGGAGCCTGCCAGTAGCAGAAGGAATTTCCTTCAATGGAGAAAATGACAACTGACAGGAAGGGACCTGTCATCAACTACTCTCAACAACTATAGTGAACCAGCCAGGGTCAGGGATACTCTGGCCTGTAACAACAGAAGGGCAGAGTCAAGTCTCAGCAGTGGCAGGCCTGGGTATGAGGGGTGGGAGGAAGAGGAATTATATTTACTTCAATATAGGAGGATGATCAGGCCTGCCACAGTGGGGGCAGAGGCCCCAAAAGTGGCAGGCCTAGGTTTTTTTGGGGGGGACATTCACTCCAACATAAAGGGGCAGAATCAGGCCCCAATGGTACTCAGATCTCCAGCAACATTCTGCTCTAACCCAGGGTAACAGAAATTAAACCACAGAAGAGACCGTTATCCTGGCCTGACCCAGGGGAAAACAGTTGATTCTAGCAGAGGGGGGCAGCAGGCACAAGCTTTAGGTTAGATGGTAGAGCTGCTTGAGCAGAAGGGGTATCAGCATCTAGGGGAGCAGTGCCCAGTGGCAGTGGCATTCCAGGGGGGCTGGCCTGGAGGTTGGCAAAAGGTAGATCTTCTCTAGCATCTCGCTTCATGTAAATCTGGAAATGATGGGTCCTTCCACAATGGTGCCAGGACAATACCCAGAGGTCTTCATACATTCCCTCCCAAGGGAGGGCTTGGAAACTCAAGGGCTTTGTTGGAAAGTGCCTTGCTTTCTGGCAACAAGTTGAAAGTGTCTAGCTAGCTCCAAAGAAGAAGGTGGGTAGGGCCATTCCTCTGAAGCTTCTCGTGGGGTGAAGATTTTGTATCTTTCCCCCTTTTCCTCATCCAAATGTATGAGGGCAGAGGCTGTTTTTGCCTTTCTTTGTATTCCTGGTCTTTAGGATGCAGTGTGCACTTACTATATTATATGCTCATTGACTGACTGAGCAAGAGTCACATTTATCCCCATGTCTTAAATGTGCCAGATGACTTCACTGTCCCAGTTAACTTCCAGATAGACAGCTCCAGTCTTGTCTTCTCTTCCAAGTTTCAGGCATGCATCTCTAAGCACCCATTGGAGGCAACGTCCCATTGGTACTTTAAACTCAATGGGTCCAAAAATGAGTTCTTTTCCCCTCCTCCTAAAAATGCTTCTCTTCCTGACTTCACTGTTTCTATCTCTGCAACCACCTTAGAATCCCACATTTGGAACTCCATGGTTACCTTTGATTTTTCCCTTTCCCTCAATCAGTTACTAGGTCCTGTTGATTCTCTCTGAAGCATCTGTCATATCTGCGTCCCCCTCATTATTCCTACCATCCCCACCTTCATTACCTTCTGCTCAGACTACTGCAATAGTTCCATTTGGGAGTCTGCCACCACACTTTCCTCACTCTAATCCATCCTTCAAGACATAATCCTTTATGCATATAAACCTGGTGACGTTACTCATGTGCTCAGAAATCATAGCTGGTTCTTAATTATCTCTCCCAGGAGAGCTCAAATGCCACATGACATGTAGGACACTGTGCATTCTGGTCTCTGCTTCCTCTCCCATCTTCCTGGCAGCTGTATTTCATATTATTTCCTTCCATATACTAAAGAAAGACTCCATTTATGACACTGACTTTTACAGTTATAGCTACGCTATGCATTTGTTAATAGTTATGACCATTCATGCAGAAACACTTGATGATAGAGGCCTCAAGAGTGCTATTTCATCATGCCTAGCAATGGACAGTGAAAAGAATATTAACTAAGGAGGGAAAGAATGTTAAGGGCCCTGCTCCCTCCTGTGACCTCATTTTCCTCCACCTTTCTTAATAACATTCCAGGAATAATCCTAAATTTGGAGCTTAGAGGGACCTTAGAGGGGGTAGGGAAGAAACATTTATATAGCACCTACTGTGTGGTAGGCACTTTGCTAAACAAATATATATCTCATTTGATCCTTACAATAACCCTGGGAGGTAAACGCTATTACTATCCCCATTTTACAGGTGGGGAAACTAAGGTAAACAGAGGTTAAATGACTTGCCCAGGATCACACAGCTACTAAGTGTCTGAGGCTAGATTTGAACTCATGAAGGTAAGTAAGTCTGTCTGACTCCTGGTCCAGAACTCAATCCACTATATCACTTAGTTGAAAGAATTTAAGGAATTCAAAGCTGAAGACACAAAACCAGTCAAAAGACCTTAATATCACATTGTGTTCCACTATTTCCGTTCTAGTCAGATACCAAGTAATTAATTATCTTCTGGCAGATGTAACCTGCTCTGCATTATTCCTTAAGAGTTATAATTAAAAATTCAAGTTCAACATCATTAATTCCAAACAAGGCAATATGGAACAGAGGACATAGAGCTGGATTTGGAGCCAGAAAACCCTGGTTCAAATCCTGACTCAAATCTCACTACCTTTGTAATATAGGGAGGGTCACTTAAACTCTCTGGGTGTCAGGTCTTCAACTGTAAAATAGAGGAGGCAGAAGTACCTGTTCACGTCTTTTTTTTTTTTTTTTTCTTTTTGGAGGGCAGGCAATTGGTGTTAAGTGACTTGCCCAAGGTCACATGGCTAGTTGTATTGTTAAGTGTCTGATGCTGGATCCGAATGCAGGTCCTCCTGACTCCAGGGCCAGTGTTCTATTTACTGTGCCACCTAGCTGCCCCCCAACCTGTTCACTTCTAAAACTGTGATCTGAGGGCCAGTGGAGAATATTCTCATCTGATAATCAAGGGATCTTTCATTCAAGGAAGTCCATCCCTATTAAAATTTGCCTCCTCCATCATTAAGGCACTTTTCTAAGATCTATTGTACTAGCTGTAAATGAAAGGGGGAGGAATGAGCTGTCATTATCTTCTATTCCAATTAGCTCAAAAGTAATGAAATTTTAGTTGATAATTATGACACTATCATGATTAATAGACAGTGTTCTTACAAGAATGAATATTAAACAGAGGTATATAATGCACATGTATGAAAATTGACTAGCCCTTCAGATTTTCTTGGTTGAAAGTGATTTGTATTATAACTACCCACAGAATCTGTACTCACAGATCAGAGTACTGTTAGATAGCTGCCATAGTCCTTGCTTCCCATTGATATTTCTAAATCATTTTTCTATCACTATCACTCAATGGTCTTTCCTGTTTTTAGAAGTCCATGCCATCCAAATATATCATCCTTTCCCTATCATTGTGATAGTCAATTACCAACCTCCAGGATATGCTCCCAAAACTTCTTAATCACTTTGTTACTTGGCACGTAATCTTCTTCAGTGCTTTGTTCCTTATCATCATGCTTAGAGATTTCAATGTATGTTTTACGAATCAATTCAACCCAAATATTTATTAAGCACCTACAACTATGTACAACCTTCCTATACCTTGAATGCTAAGTTTCTTGGTTTTCTCACTGACCTCTGCACTAATTGAACAAATCAACAAAAATGATGAGTGGGAATGTGGTGCTTTGGCCACCCTCTCAGATGGACATACCTTACATTTGACTATCATTCAGAACTTTACCATGTCCTAGCTCTGGAACTCTGAAATTCCCCTTCAATCAGTCTCCTGTCCTTTTCCTTCTCCAGCTGCCATTGAAACTGCTTGCTAATCTTCCTGAGATCTCAAGTCCCATGACTTCTCCCTAGTGGCTAATTTAATAATTCCCATCCTTCCCTTTACAACTCAGAGAACTTCCTAGGTAAGCTACCACCTCTAGGGTTGCTAGTGTTAGGAATCAAGGGACATGTTAGGGGTCAGTTTCTGTGTGCATGTGTGTGTGTAGAAAGGGAAAGAACTCTAGGGAGATCTCCAATTCAACATACAAAAGTTCCTACCTGCCTCTCTTGACCCCCTATCTGGAATGCCTCCCCTAAAGTGTGTCTGTCTATTCCTCCTGTAGATGCCTGGCATTGGAGGTTGAGCAGTGTCTTGGCTAATCAAGAATCATCTATCCCTACTTGTACACAGGGCTGTCTGACCCTCAGGAAAACCAGCACAATCTTGGGGGGGGGGGTAGTGGGGTTATATATTTATTCTGTACATACCTATACACACACATACATGTCATATCTCCCAATAGATAATGAGTTTTTTGGAAGCAGATACTATTTCATTTTTATCTTTGCGACCCAACAATGCCTGGCATATAGTTGGTGCTTAATAAATGCTTATTGGCTAATTATTCCATCCATCAGTGCTCTTATCTTTCTGCCTCTGTCTGCCTCTCTCCACACCCCTTCCCCCCATCTCTGAATTTCAGTCTCTCCATTACTGACTCTTTTCCCTCAGCCTACAAATATGCCCAGGTTTATCTCAATCTAAAAGAGCCCTACTTCCTTGGACTCAACTATACCATCTCCTTCCCTCAAATCTATTACCCTTTTCCATTAACCACAAAACTCTTTGGAAAAGTTGTCTTCACTCCATCATCTCGATGAATTCTCTGCCTCCTTATTCCTCCACTCTTTGCAAGCCTTCCACAGAAACCCAGAAAAGTTAAACTGTCTTGTCCAAAGTCTCTAGACTAGTGAGTATCTGAACCAGGATTCGATTCCATGAACCCACTATATCTCTAACACTTGATTGAAACTACTCTTTCAAAAGTCGAGCACAGCATCAAAACCCCCAAGATGTCGCTCCTCTAAATCCTTAAGCCCTCTTCATTTTTAGATTCTTTTTTTTTGGGGGGGGGCAGGGTTTGGCATGTAGTCAGGGACTAGATCCCACTTGAGATATTTACTAGATGTGATCACAAGCCTCTGTCTGAGCTCCACTGGGTCTCAGTTTTCATGAAGGCTTTTTCTGTTTGTGTCCCTCACAGCATCCTGGTTCTTGCTGTACCTCAGGTTTTACTTAGATGTTTAGTATTTCTGAGAAACTTCTGTTCCTCACCAGGTTCAGCCTCTGATTGACTCTCATTTAAATTCCTGATCTAAATCTCTTTTCCCATGTGAGGGTTTTCCCTCTGGTCCAGTAATTGCACTAATCACTGACAGGTGTTGGCTCCAGGTAGTGTCTGTAACATTCTTGCCTCCTCCTCTTATCTTGATAGTCTCTCCCCTGGCTTCTTTAATACTGCCCTGTCTGGATTCTCTTCCTCAGCCTCTAGCCATCTGTCCTCTGTCTCCTTTTAAGATTCCTTTTCCTCCTTCTATATTATAAAATGAGTTCCCCAAGTTTCTGATCTTGGTCTCTTCATATTTTCTCTTTATATATTTCCTCCTGCTGCCACCTCTTTCTCTCCCACACTTCAATTATCACCTCTATGTAAATGACTCCTAAAACTACGTCTCTGCTTTGACCTCTCTGGGCCTTCAGGAAGCAGATTTGTAAAGTAGAAAGGCTACTGACTGGAAGAGCTGGATTGAAATCCTGTCTCTAATACTTATTACCTGTATGACCTTTGGCAATTAGCTCAAAAGTAATGAAATTTCAGCACTGCACCAAATTTTAGGGATATAAATTCAAAAAGGCGGGGAAGCTGGAGAAGTCCCAAAGTAGTACAGTCAGGTGAGAGGTGAAGATTGAGCATTTCTTAAACATCTACTATGAGTACATAGGAAAGAAACCATCATTTATTAAGGATGCCTATTATATAGTAGGCACTGAGCTAGGCAATTTACAAATACTATCTCATTTGATTCTCACAACAAAATTACCCTCATTTTACAGTTGTGGAAACTGAGGCAGACAGAGGCTAAGTGACTTGCCAACCTAGCTTCCTCACCTTGGACAAGGCATATTTATCTTGGACCTTAGTTCCCTCGTCTGTGAAATGACGGAATTGGATTAGATGGCTGCTGGGGTTCTGCCCTGCTCTAGATCTATGAATCTCAAGCTGAGTTCATTGCCTTCCCCACTAAAAACAAACCCCCAAATCTTAAGGCAGTTAAATGACACAGTATAAAGAGTGCTTGACCAAGAATCAGGAAAAATTGAGTTCAAATCTGGCCTCAGACATTTACTAGTTATGTGACCCTGGGCAAGTCACTTTAACCTATTTGCTTCAATTTCCTCAACTATAAAATAGCGATCATATTAGCATTTACCTTACATTGTTGTTGCAAGGATGAAATGAGATAATATTTATAAAATGCTTAGCATAGTGCCTGACATATGGTAGGTGCTTAAAAAATGCCTATTTCCTTCCTTCCATATTTCCCTTATTTCTCTCTCATGACCATTCACCCAGTTGCCTAAACTCCAAACCTCAGAGCTGTGCCTGACTTCCCATTCCCCACATCTAATCAGTTGCCAATTTTTCTTTACTCCATTTGTGCAACCTCTTAGTTCAGTCCTCCTCACCTCCTACCTGGATTATTGCAAGAGCCTCTTAACTAACTTGCTATCTTATCTGCGGCCAAATTTACCTCCCTGTATCACAATAGTGATCAGATCATTCTCCTACACAAAAATCTCCTCCACTGTGGCCTCTTTGGATAGAAGAGCCATTCACTTTTCTATGAGGCTGTAATTTATAATGAACAACAATTTATTATGAACAACAAGCATTTATATAGCACTTTCAGGTTTGCAAAATACTGTGCCTGCTATCTCATTTGATCCTTTCTTCACAAGAACCCTATGAAGTAGAGAATGCAAATATTATCCCCATTTTACAAATGAAGAAATGAAAGCTCAGAAAGAACTGCCTCATTGAATGTTACTAAGTGCCCAATTATATCCAGGATTTGAACCTGAGTCCATTACGTTTTCCAATAAATCAGGGCATTTTTCTTTAGGTTACTGCCTATGCTCCTCAACTAAATTTGTTTAAGGAAGTATAATAATGTGGTAGATAGTGGTCTGGACATTAACTCAGGAAGGCCTAGATTTGAATTCTGTCTCAGAAACTAACTAGTTTTAGGACCCTGGACAAAGCATGTAACTTCTTCTAGTCCCTGTTTCTCATCTACAAAATGCATATAATTACAGTTATTACCTATTATTTATGAATAATTGCAAAAGCTAGCATTTGCTTTAGATAAGGAAGAAAAGAATTCCAGTTTAGAAATTAGCTTCTCATCCCCTTTCTACTTACTATGTTTAGAAATTATTAGCTACTAATTGTGGCTGCAGCCCATACATAGAATATGGCAATCCTATTTTACTTAAAAAGACACTCCCATTTTCCTCCTTATCTGTGGTACCTTTTAACATAATGTGGTTTCCCTGTTTATCTCTTTTAATTAAGTCTATTTAACTTTGACTTTGTCTGAGATCATGATTGCTACCCCTGCTTTTTTTTTTTAATCACCTGAAGCATAATCAATTCTCCAGTCATTTATTTTTATTCTATGTGTGTCTCTCATTTTATTTTGCTTTTTTTCTTGGAAGGCAGTTGGGGTTAAGTGACTTGCCCAAGGTCACATGGCTAGTTTTTGTGTTAAGTGTCTGAGGCCAGATTTTGAACTCTGGTCCTCCTGACTCCAGGGCCAGTGCTCTATTCACTGCGCCATCTAGATACCCCATGTGTCTCTCATTTTTTAACGTGTTTCTTGTGAGCAACATACTGTCAGGTTCTGGTTTTTGATCCATTGTGCCACCTGTTTTGGTTTTATGGGTGAGTTCATCCTATTCCCATACAGATTTAAAATTGCTATTTGGGTATGTCCTCTTATTCTTTTTTTCCTTGCTGTTTATCCTTCTCTCTGTCTCTCTTTTTTAAAATGTATTATTAACTCCTGGTTTACATCATTCATTTCTGCCAGATTTTGAGTTACAAATTTTCTCCCCAGTTTTTCCCTACCCACCGCCCCAAAATAGCAGTCCCACAGGATATTCTCCAATTTGCTCTCTCCCATATCTTCTCCCATACCCCCTTCGACTTTTGCAATAGGGCATGGTGGATCTCTATGTCCCAGTGCCTATATATCTTATTTCCCAATCACATGTAAAATAGCATTAATAATAGTATATATTTAAACATTTGATTTTAAAACTTTGAATTCCAGATTCATTCCTTTCCTCCCTTGTCACCCACCCTTACTGGGAAGATAAGCAATTCAGTACAGGTTGTACATATGTAGCTATGCAAAACATTACCATAGTAGATATATTGTAAAAGACTGACTATATTTCCCTCCCTCCTATCCCACCTCCCACTTGTTCTATTCTCTACTTTGATCCTCTCCCTTTTCAAAAGTGGGTGCTTCCAACTTCCCTCCCCCCCAGCCTTCTCTCCCTTTCATCATCCCCCCTTTCATCCCCTTCACCCCTACTCTCCTGTAGGGTGAGATACCCTATTTAGTGTGTATGTCATTCCCTCCCTGAGGCCAATTGAATGAGAATAAGGTTGACCCATTCCATTTTGCCTTCCTGTTCTTCCCCTCCATTGTAACCATTTTCCCTTGCCTCTTCTATATGAGATGGTTACCCCATTCTGTCTCTCCCCATCTCCTCTCATTATATTCCTCTCTCACCTCTTAATTTCACCTTTTAAGTATCATCCCTTCTTATTAAATTGGCCCTGTGCCCTCTATCTATGTATACCTGTAAGCATATATATACACACATTCACATATGTATTCATATGCCCATATACCCTCCTATATAGACACACACACACACACACACACATATTCCCTTCAACTATTTTCCTACTGACAAAAGTTTCATCAGTTACAATTATCAGTTTTCCATGTAGGAATATAAATAGTTCAACTTTGATAAGTTCTTTATGATTTCTTTTCCCTGTTTACCTTCTCATGCTTCTCTTGCTTCTTGTATCTGAATGTCAGTTTTTCTATTCAACTCTGGTTTTTTCATCAAGAATACTTGAAAGTCCTCTATTCCACTGAATAGCCATATTTTCCCCTGAAACATGATACTCAGTTTTGCTGGGTAGGTGACTCTTGGTTTTAATCACAGCTCCTTTGACCTCTGGAATATCATATTCCAAGCCTTTCGATCTCTCAGTGCAGAACCTGCCAGATCCTGTGTTATCCTGATTGTGTTTCCACAATATTCAAATTGTTTCTTCCTGGCTACTTGTAATATTCTCTCCTTGATCTGGGAACTCTGGAACCTGCTATACTATTCCTAGGAGTTTTCTTTTTGGGATCTTTTTCAGGAGGTAATTGGTGGATTCTTTCAACCTCTATTTTGCCCTCTAGTTCTAAAGCATCAGGGCAGTTTTCCTTGAGAATTTCTTGGAGGATGATTTCTAGGTTATTTCTTTGATCATGGCTTTCAGGTAGTCCAATAATTTTTAAATGATCTCTCCTGGATCTACTTTCCAAGTGAGTGGTTTTTCCAATGAGATATCTCACATTGCCTTCTATTTTTTCACTTGTTTGGATCTTTTTAATAATATCTTGATTTCTTATAAAGTCATTAGTTTCCATTTGCTTCAATCTAATTCTGAATCAATGATTCTCCTCATTGAGCTTTTCAGATTCTTTTTCCATCTGGCAAATGCAGCTTTTTAAGGTATTCTTCTCCTCATTGCCTTTTTGAGCCTCTTTTGCCATTTGAGTTAGTCTATTTTTTAAGGTATTATTTTCCTCAGTCAGGCTGTTGACTCTCATTTCATAATTTTCTTGCATTATTCTCATTTCTCTTCCCAATTTTTCCTCCACTTCTCTTATTTGCTTCTTAAGGTCCTCTATGGTCTGTAACCAGCTCGTATTTTTCATTGAAGCTTTTGGTGCAGGAGTTCTGACTTCACTGTCTTCCTCCTGTTCCATACTTTGATCCTTTTTCTCACCAAAATAGGAGTGTAAAGTTGGGTTTCTCTGTTTATTTTGCTTCCTTTGCCTGCTCATGTCACCACTCAACCACTTGACCCCTGGGCTTTTTGCCACAGTAGGACTCTGACACCAGACAGGGGAGATTTGTCCCAAATGCTGGGGTTTTCTCAGCTGCCAAAGGTATTAGTTGGGTGCCCTCTCTGAAGCCTCCACACATTCTGGCAAGCTTGTCACACAACCCAGGACCTCCACCCTAGACTGCAATCTAGATCCAAGCAGGTTAAAGCAAGAGCAATTACAGCTCTGACTAGTGGCTTGGTCCCCCTACACTCTGCAAGCCAGGAGTTGAAGCTGCCATGTTGGGGGGGGCTGCATGGACACTGTGCCTCAGTGGCTTCTTGCCCAGGGGAAAGGCCAACCGCACTCCCAACTACTGGATCCCAAAGTCCACACTGCACTGACCTCTCACTTTGTCCTTAGCATCTATGTGTTGATAATTCTGGAAACCACCACAGCTGCTTGTGATCTGAAGTCCCTCCAGCCAGTTGTTGGTCAGGCCCACCCTGGGGCTAAAATCTTCACTGGTGTGGGGCTGGGCTTGGCCTGCTGGGCTGTCCTCAGTGGGAGATTAGCTTCTCTGTGTCATTTTGCGGATTCTGTAGTTCCAAAGTTTGTTAAGAGTCCCCTTTCACATGAATTGGGGGAGGTGGAAGGGCTTCTGTCTCTCTTTATGCTGTCTCTCCTCAGAAATCTAATTTACTTTGACTACTGCCTCTCTAATCCCTTCTGAGTCCCTACCTTTTCCTATCCCCTTACCCTCCTATTTCTTTGTAAATTAAGAAAACTTTTAAACCCTACTAGATGCATGTTATTCATTCTTTTTTTTGGGGGGGGGGAGGGCAATTGGGGTTAAGTAACTTGCTCAAGGTTATACGGCTAGTCTTTTGTTTTTTTGTGGGTGTTAAGTGTCTGAGGCCAGAACCGAACTCAGGTCCTCTTGACTCCAGGGCCAGTATTCTATTCACTGTGCCACCTAGCCGCCCCAATGTTATTCATTCTTTAACCCAGTTCTCCATGAGAATAAGGTTCCCAAACTACCTGCCCTCCACTGTCTCCTCCCCTCCATTGTAACAGTTATACCATTCACACCTCTTTTGCATGATAATTTGATCCATTTTACCTCTCTCTACCCAATTTTATTTCTTAGGATCATCCCATCATAATTCAACCTCAAGCTTGTTTATCTATGTATACTCTTTCAAACTAATATTCTTAAGAGTTACAAATATCATTTTCCTGTATAAGAAGTAAACAATTTAATCTTATTAAATCCTTTGTAATTAGTCTTTCATGTTTACCTTCTTATGTTTCTTCTGATTCTTGTAAGGCAAATTTTCTGTTTAGTTCTGGTCTTTTCCTCAAGAATACCTGAAAGTCAGGGGCAATTAGGTAGTGTAGTGAATAGAGCACCAGCCCTGGAGTCAGGAGGACCTTAGTTCAAATCTTGTCTCAGATTTGAATCATATACTTACTAGTGGTGTAATCTTGGGTAAGTCACTTAACCTTAATTGCCCTGTCTTCTCCCCTCCAAAAAGCAAAAAAAAAAAAAAAAGTACTTGAAAATCTTTTAGTTCATTAAATATCCATCTTTCCCTTGCAGAATTACATTCAATTTTTCTGGGTAGGTTATTCTTGGTTAAACTCAGCTCCTTTGCTCTTTGGAATGTCATATTTCGCACCCTTTGGTCTTTTAATGTACAAGCAGCTAAATTTTGTGTTACCCTGACTGTAGCTCCACAATATTTAAATTGTTTCTTCTTGGTTGCTTGTGATATTTTCTCCTTGACCTGGGAACTTTGAAACTTAGCTGCAATGTTCCTATGAGTTTTCATTTTGGGATCTCTTTGAGTCAGTGATTGGTAGATTTTTTTTCAGGTTCTATTTTACCTTCTAATCCTAGAAGGAAATTTTCCATAATAAATTCTTTTTTTTTTTTTAAGCAATTGGGGTTAAGTAACTTGCTCAAGGTTATACGGCCAATTATTTTTTGTGTGGGTGCCAAGTATCTGAGGCTGGATCCCAGGTCTCCTGACGCTGGGGCCAGGCACTCTTACTCACTGCGACACCTGGCCACCCCTCCTTAATAAATTCTTAAAGTATAGTATCTAGCCTCTTTTTTCAATCCTTTCATTTAGTCTGACAATTGTTATATTATCTCCCCTTCATCTGTTTTCCAGGTTAGTTGCTTTTCTAATGAGATGTTTCATATTCTTTTCTATTTTTTCATTCTTTTGCTTTTGCTTTATGAAACAATAATAATGTCTTATGAAGTCATTAGCTTTTCCTTGTCCAAGGAAATTTTTAGATTTCTTTTTTCAATTAATTGACTTTCTTTTTATAATTTTATTGCTTTTCTTTTTCTTTCTTTTTTTTTTTAAGCAATTGGGGTTAAGTAACTTGCTCAAGGTTACATGGCCAGTTATTTCTGGGTGCGGTGCTAAGTATCTGAGCCCAGAGTTGATCCCCAGGTCATCCCAACACTGGAGCCAGTGCTCTTACTCACTGAGCCAATTTTTATTGCTTTTCTTGCATTACTTGTATTTCTTTTTCCAATTTTTCCTCAACGTCTTGTTTGATTTTTAAAGTCCTTTTTAAGCTCTCCTAGGAACTCTTTTTGGGCTTGTGACCATTTCCCATTGTTCTTTCAATCATTACAAATACCTTGCTTGCCTTCATTGTCTTCTTCTGGGCTTGAACCCAGATCTTCACCATCACCCTATGGTCAGGTTGCCCTTTTTTTTTTTAATGGTCTATTTCTGGGCTGTTAAGTTTATACTGGGGTTGGTCTCTATTTCATAGGTGAGAGAGATAAAGTCTCAGGCTTCAGGTTTTTCATGCTGTTGTTTTCTGAGCACTCCTAGGGGCCTTTCACTTCTTTGTTCTACAATCCAAGGCCAGGTGTAGTCACTGCTCCTTGAGCTTGAACGGGGTCTATGAGTGACCTCAAGTACTCCTCTCCATCCCTGAGCCCCACTAAGGACAGCAACATCATGGACGCTCTGATTCTCAGTGATCCCCGCGCTACAAGCTTCAGCTCTCCACTCGGAAGTGGAAGTGGAAGCAGAATCGGAAGTGGACTCTGAAACTCACCCTCTGGTGATGGAGACAGCGTGCAGATCCCTGCCCTCCTGCTGTGCACTGCATGTCCCTGCTCCTCCTCCTTCCCTCCCTCCCCGCAAGCCAGAGCCTGGGACCACAATGCACCTGTGCCCCCAGACCAGCACTAGTGTGTATGTGGGGGTAGGGGGCCCACCACCCCAATCCTCTCCTTATCGAGCACCCAATTCCCAAACCGTCCACAGAGCGAAAGCGCCAGAAGCTGAGGTTGCCCCGACCCTCCCCCCTTTCCCTTATGGATTCAGCGGGGTCTGCCCTGAGGGGTCTACACTCCCCAGCAGTCACAGCGGGACCACCACCCTAAGGTCAGATCTTTCCTAAGGTCCTCCCAGGCTTCATTAGGCTGGACAACTGCTTTACTCCAACTTTTAATTATTTCTGATGCTCTAAAATTCTCTTTGAGGTGTTAAAAGTTATTTGTGGGAGGATTTGGGAGAACCAAGTAATTTTTCTGCCATCTTTCCATAATTCCTCTCCCCTACCAGCTCATAAACTCAGCATGCCTAAAATCAAACTCCTTATTTTCCCTCCATCACCCCAACCCGAACATTATTTCCTCTTCCTACCTTTCCTTTTACTCTGGAGGGCACCACAATCCTCCCAGGTATTCAGGCTCCTATCTTGGGCGGGGGGGCTGGGTGGGGGAAAGTCATCTTTGACTCAGTCTCTGTAGCCCCCCATCTAATCAGTGATCGAGCCTTGTCGTTTCTATATTAATAACACTATCATACACACCCCTTTTCTGTCATTGCTGTCACCCAACTAAGGTCTTCATTACTGTATCTCTCAGCAATTGTAATAGCTACTAGATGACCTCCCAGCATCAAGTTACCTCCCCATTTTAGTCCATCTTTTTCACTCAGCTGTCAAATGGATATTCCTTAAGCACATATCTAACCATATCATCCCCCTCCCCATCCAATAAATTGCAATGGTTCCCTATTACCTCCAGGATAAAATATAAAAGGCTTTATTATCTGTTCCCTCCCTCCCTTTTAAATATTCTTACATCATACTCCTACATATGTACTCTGAGATCCATTGGCACTGTCCTCCACACAGTTTCTTGTACAAGACACTCCCTCTCCTCAAAGCATTTTCACTGGTTATGAGGGTTGAAATTGCCAATCTGCATTAGGAAAGGGACCAAGGGACTAATAGGAAAAGTAAAGGAAGAGGAAGAAGAGAAGGAGGAGGAGAAGAGGTGAAATGTTTAATTTTAAAGTGTTTTAATATAAATAAATACCCCAATACTAAAACTCATTTTCTTTTTTTCCTCTAATAAACAGAGGAAAGCCAATGTAATAAAGAGGGTCCACTAGGATTGTAATCTACAATTTAGCTTTTCTTAGATCCCAGCAACCTCTTTTTAGTCTCTCCAGTGTCCTGAAAAATATTTAGAGATTAACATTCCCTAAGTATTTTATCACTGAACAGTGAATAATTGCATTAAAAAAAATTTTTTTTTAATTGCTTCCTTCTCTTAACTGCCTAAAGTCAGTTGGACTGCTGCCTTCATTTTCCTCCCATGCATTGATGACATCATCCTCCCGGCCAGCTTTCCTAACTAAGGCTCTCTGGATGTTCCCAGCTGTTTGGGATGATATCAAACCTCTGTAGTTAAAACCCAACCACACTCCACTTGGGATTTTACAGGTAAGGGGGGGGGGGGGCGGGAAGAATTCCCTTTTCAGTATTTGTTTTTTTTTTTTAATCTAACTTCTAAATCCTAGAAGATAACCTGCCAGTGGTTTCTTAAGTGGTATGCTAGATGCATAAAAGCCATACAGTTAATCTTCAAGAGATAATCTATGGAAAACAACATTATCTCAGAAGAGTGGCCCTGGAGCTGTTTTCAAAAGCTGAGTCCAGGCCAAGAACTTTTTACCTCATTTATATTTCATCTATGAATCTGATTGTGAAGTCGATTATGAAAATCAAATATTAGGGTCAAGTCAGGCATTGGTTTTCAAAGCAGGTCACAGATATCCTGTTAAGATTTGGGCAGCTCCCAATTTCCATATTTTTAAAAACTTTTTTTCCTAAATATGTAATGTAGCTGTAATGAGGCAACTAAATTGTGTAGTGGATGGAGTTCTGGGTTTGGCAGTCAAGATTACCCGAGGGATCAAATCCTGCCTAGGCCTTCCACTACATAAGGACCATCTCTATTCATCCTGATTTATGTCTAGCCACTGGATGCAGGTGGCTCCAGAGGACGAAGTGAGGTTGGTGACTGTAGCGGCAAGCACCCCAAGCGTCCTCAGGGTTTGCCACCCATACAGGTTCTTGGATCTGCTTTGATAAAGGAAAGCAACTCAAAATGGGTTAACAAGCTTACTTTAATCAGTCAGACCATATATCGTTTACCTTGTTCAGGACAAAAAAGGTCAGCACCCCGAACTTCAAAGTATACAGGCAGAATTATCAAGACAGAAACAGATCAAGTAGACAGATTTCCAAACTGTCCAACCATTACATCCATACCAAATCAGATCTGGGTTTTTCCAAGCCAGGGGACTCTCAACAACGGCTTCCCAGAATTCAGATCAAATCACAGAACACTTCTCAAAGTGAGTCCCAAAACAAAGCTACACATCAGGGCTTATATAGCCTTCTCCTGGCTCAGAGAATGTAACAACCTTTTGGACCCACTGGCCAATTAAAAAGTATCTACTGAAAAACAAGCCTCCCACCCCAGGCTTCAGGTGCACTTTAGCCTAGGGGCAGGGAAGATCTTCCAAATTTGCATTCCCATTACAGTGACTTTACACAGCCCTTCTCCCTTGCTTAAATCCAATTCACTTGAAAGTCATGGTGTCACTTTCCTGAAGTCTGGGTCCTCTTCAAGAACAAAAGACAAACAACAACAATAACTACACTCAGCAAAGTATCATCTTGGACAATCACTTAACCTTTCTGGGTTTTAGGTTCCAGATATATCATTCTACCTTTTATGCCATAAAATACTTTTTAAAAAAATCATAGCAAATTAAATCCACAAAGGAGCTCAATAATATCAGTATACATTTAAAATTATTTACTTTCTTGAAATTTTTTTTAACAATTCAGTTTTAGTTTACAAAAAAAAAAAAAAAAGCAAAACCTCCAACAGAGCCTTACCTGGATGCTATACCTGGGCTCAGTAAAAATGAGGAGGTTGGATTAGATGGCCCCTAAGGTCCATTCCAGATCCCAGTCTATGATCCTATGATTTTGTCCAAATGGTATTCAAATAATGAGGTCTTAAACCACTGCATTCTGGCTGACTTAAAGAATAGGTCAATTATATGGCTAGTTCATTAAACATTGGCTTATTTATGGAGGTGTTGCCTCTTTGCAACCTAGCTCATTTCTTTTTTAAAATTCAGAAGCAATTGCTGATTTTCAAATAATTGGAAAGTATTCAGAAATTCAACAAGACAAAGGGACTGCTTTTGGTAGAATAATCATTAGGTATATATTTGCCAATAACGTAAAACCAATATGACAATATCCATTTAATAATATATCTTTCTTGTAAGTATACATTGTCTAAAAATACATTTCCTAAATGATAAGCCATCAATGACCCAGGTCTACAAGTTGTGGTAGGGAAGGTGCTGCTCTGCATTGGAGAGGAAGTTCCTCATACCTATGACAATCCCTGGTCTAATAAAAAAAAAAAACACCAGTACATAGGACTATAGAATTATAGCTCTAGAAGGGACCTTGGATATCTTAGAGTCTAATTCCCTTGTTTTACAGATAAGGAAACTGAGGCTTAGAGATAGAACATGAAGCTTCAGAAGCAGGACTCTTTGGTTCCAGGTGTGAGGGATAATTTGCAGTGAAGTTTTCCCATTCTGAAAAATCAAATCTAGAGTGGCTTCAGCATCCACTAGGCCTAAGTTTAGAAGTCACCTGACCTTGTAGGAATCTGGGACTTGGAGCAATGGAAACCCTCCCCACTGCCACCTCAGCACAAGATATGCCAAATAAGGACAGAAGTGCTTTCTTAAATGTATATTGGGTGATCTACCGTCTCCTTGTTCTGGTACTTGAGGTAGATTGCCACACTTAGATTGTACACCTAACTTCCAGCCAATGGAAGAAAAGGGTCAGGAGGGGGATGGGGGAGAATTCTGTGTTAGGGCTTTATAACTTCACCATTTCCTTTTGTAAATTGCTTCTCCTCCCTGACCATTTGTCCGGAGGGTGACCCCTTCTCGAGATCACATTAAACCATTCTTTTCTGCTTCCTACCTTGAGAAACCTCTGAGTATTATTTGGGTAAGGATTTCCATTGCACACAGTTTTTGGGGTGCACACACAGGTATATCCCACTACACCATGAAATAATTTTTAAAAATCTCAGCAGAGGAGGCTAGGTGGTGCAGTGAGTAGAGTACAGGCCCTGAAGTCAGGAGAACCTGAGTTCAAATCCAACCTCAGACATTTAACAGTTACAAGCCGTGTGACCTTGGGCAAGTCACTTAACCCAATTGCCCTCCAAAAAAAAAGCAAAAAAAATCAGCAATTTATTATTAGTAGTAGTAGTAGTAGTAGTTTCCATCATTCATTTCCACAAGATTTTGAGTTAAAAGTTTTCTCCCCATTTTCCCCCTACCCACCACCCCAAAACAGCAGTCCCATAGTCCCCTCCTCCAATCTGCTCTCTCCCATATTTTCTCCCATACCCCTTTTGACTTTCCAGTAGGGCATGGTGATGTATGATCTCTATGCCCCAGTGCCTGTATATCTTATTTCCCAATTACATGTAAAATAGTATTAATAATAGTATATATATTTAAACATTTGATTTTAAAACTTTGTATTAAAGATTCATTTCCTTCCTCCCTTGTCACCCACCCTTACTGGGAAGATAAACAGTTCAGTATAGGTTGTACATGTGTAGCTAATGCAAAACATTTCTATAGTGGATATATTGTGAAAGACTGACTATATTCCCCTCTATCCTATCCTACCCCCCAGTAGTTCTATTCTCTACTTTAATCCTCTACCTTTTCAAAAGTGGGTGCTTCCAACTTCCCTCCCCCCCCCAGCCTGTCCTCCCTTTCATCATCCCACCCTCTCGCCCCTTCCCCCCTACTCTCCTGTAGGGTGAGATACCCTATTTAGTGTGTATGTCATTCCCTCCCTAGGCCCAATTCAATGAGAATAAGGGTGACTCATTCCCTTTTACCTTCCTGTTCTTCCCCTCCATTGTAAGTTTTCCCTTGCCTCTTCTATATGAGATAATTTACCCCTTTCTATCTCTCCCCATCTCCTCTCATTATATTCCTCTCTCATCTCTCAATTTCACCTTTTAAGTATCATCCCTTCCTATTCAATTGGTCTTGTGCCCTCTGTCTATGTATACCTGTACACAAATATACACATATGGATTCATATACCCTCCTATATAGACATATATATGTTCATATACATGTATATATACATTTCTATTCCCTTCAACTATTCTTATACTGAGAAAAGTTTCATATGTTACAATTATCATTTTTCCATGTAGGAATGTAAGTAGTTCAACTTTGATAAGTTCCTTATGATTTCTTTTCCCTGTTTACCTTCTCACGCTTCTCTTGCTTCTTGTATCTGAATGTCAATTTTTCTATTCAACTCTGGTTTTTTTGTCAAGAATGCCTGAAAGTCCTCTATTCCACTGAATGACCATATTTTCCCCTGAAACATGATACTAGTTTTGCTGGGTAGGTGATCCTTGGTTTTAATCCCAGCTCCTTTGACCTCTGGAATATCATATACCAAGCCCTTTGATCCCTCAGTGTAGAAGCTGCCAGATTCTGTGTTATCTTGATTGTGTTTCCACAGTATTCAAATTGTTTCTTCCTGGCTACTTGTAATATTCTCTCCTTGATCTGGGAACTCTGGAACCTGGCTATAATATTACTAGGAGTTTTCTTTTTGGGATCTTTTTCAGGAGATGGTTGTTTTGGATTCTTTCAACCTCTCTTTTGCCCTCTGGTTCTAAAACATCAGGGCAATTTTCCTTGAGAATTTCTTTTTTTTTTTTAAGCAATTGGGGTTAAATAACTTGCTCAAGGTTACACGGACAGTTATTTCTGGGTGTGGTGCTAAGTATCTGAGCTGGATTCGATCCCCAGGTCATCCCGACACTGTGCTACCTGGCCACCCTGAGAATTTCTTGAAAGATGACTTCTAGGTTCTTTCTTTGATCATAGCTTTCAGGTAGTCCAATAATTCTTAAATGATCTCTCCTGTATCTATTTTCCAGGTGAGTGGTTTTTCCAAGGAGATATCTCACATTGCCTTCTATTTTTTCATTTGTTTAATTGTATCTTGATTTCTCGTAAAGTCACTAGCTTTCATTTGCTCCAGTCTAATTCTGAAGAAATGATTCTCTTCTGTGAGCTTTTGAGATTCTTTTTCCAGGCAAATTTGGCTTTTTAAAGCATTCTTCTCCTCATTGCCTTTTTGAGCCTCTTTTGCCATTTGAGTTAGTCTATTTTTTAAGGTGTTATTTTATTCAGTCAGGTTGTTGACTCTCATTTGATACTTTTCTTGCATCATTATCATTTCTCTTCCCAATTTTTCCTCCACTACTCTTATTTGGTTTTCAAAATCCTTCTTAAGCTCCTCTATGGCTTGTAAGCAGCTTATTCTTTTGTTGGAAGTTTTTGGGGCAGGAGTTTTGACTTTGCTGTCTTCCTCCTGTTCTATGCCATGATCCTTTTTGTCCCCCAAAAAGGAATCCAAAGTTGGGTTGCTGTGCTTGCCTTGCTTCCTTTGCTTGCTCATGTTGCCACTCAATTACTTGAATTTTGACCTTTTTGCCACAGTAGAACTCTGCTACCAGAGTGAGGAGCTTTGTTCCAATGATTGGGTTTTCTCAGCTGCTGGAGCTATTAGTTGACTTACCTCTCTGAAGCCTCTACACGCTCTGGCACACTGGTCACACACCCCAGGACCTCCACCCCAGACAGTGGTCCAGATCCAAGCAGGTTAAAGTAAGAGCGATTACCCCTCAGATTGGTGGCTTGGTCCCCCTACAATTTGCAGGCCCAGAGCTCTGAAGCAGCCACATGGCAGTGGCTGGACAGCCGCCATGCCTCAGCCTCTTCTTGATGGGTGGGGGCGGGGAAGACTGGACTGCACTCCTGAACTCCCAGATCCCAAACTCCACACTTCACTGACCTCTCACTTTGTCCTTAGCATCTATGGGTTGATAATTCTGGAAACCACCACGGCTGCTGGTGATCTGAAGTCCTTCCAGCCGACAGCTGGTTGTGGCTACCCTGAGGCTAAAACCTCAGGCTTGCAAGGGGCTGGGCTCAGCTCCCATAGAGCTGTGCTGGCCCCTTCCTGCCAGCCTGCTGGACTATCTTCAGTGGGAGGTTAGCTTTTCTGTGTCATTTTGTGGGTTCTGTAGCTCCAAAGTTTGTTTAGAGTCATTTTTTTACATGAATTGGAGCAGGTAGGAGTGGTAGTCCCAAGGAAGTCCTGTTTCAAAAATCACAGCAATTCAATTCCACAAGGTGTTGAGGTTTAAGGTTTAGATTAGGGGTGCTTGAGACCCCAAAATATCAACACACCAGGTCCTGCTTAATGAATGAATTCAACTCAAGTCTTCTCTCAGCCAAAGTAAAGCAAAGTTTATTAAAGATTCACCTTAATGGATAGACTCTTTTTTTTTTTTTTGCCTTTTTTTGTTTTGTTTTGGAGGGGGGAGGGTAGGGCAGTTGGGATTAAGTGACTTGCCCAAGGTCACAAGTTAATAAGTGTTAAGTATCTGAGGCCAGATTTGAACTCAGGTTCTCCTGACTCCAGGGTTGGTGCTCTATTCACTGTACCACCTAGCTGCCCCTGTGGTTATAGATTCTTAAAGGTCATACCAGGTAAATCCAAGCTCTCTTAGGGCCTACTATGAGTAGGAATTCTTTCATTTCTTGTTCTGGTAGCCATGTAGATCTACAATGCTTAATTCTGTGGTTGAGTCTGTCTGACTCTTTGGGACCCCAGTTGGGGTTTTCTTGGTAAAGATGCTGGAGTTATTTGCATTTCCTTCTTTAGTTCATTCTACAGATGAGGAACTGAGGCAAACAGGGTTGAGTGACTGTCCCTGCCTTCAAGGAGCTTACAATCTAATGGAAGAGATAACATGCAAACATATATACACAAAACAAACTACATATAGGATAAATAGGAAATAAGAGAGAAGATACTAGAATTAAGAGGGAAGGCTCCCTGTAGAAGGTGGGATTTTAGATGGGACTTAGAGGAAGTCAAAGAGGTCAGTAGTTGGAGCAGAGGAAGTAGAGTATTCTAGGCATGAGGGTCAGTCAGAGAAAACCCCCCTGGACCTGAGAGATGGAGTGTCTTGTTCTTGGAACAGCCAGGAGGCCAGTATCAAGAGAATATGTGGGGGAATAAGGTGGAAGAAGATCAGAAAGGTAGGAAGGGCTGGTTATGAAGGGCTTTGAATGACAAACAGAGTTTTTTATACTCACTTATTGAGGCAATAAAGAGCCTCTGGAGTTTATTGAGTTAGGGGGTGACATTCCTGAAATTGTGTTTTAGGAAAATCACTTTTAGTGGCTAAGTGGAAGAGGGTTTGGAGTGGGGAGAGATTTGAGACAGACAGGTCCACCAGCAGCTATTGTAACAGTCCAGGTGTGAGGGGAATGAGGGCCCACACTTATATAGTAGCCATGGCAGAGGAGAGAAGGCAGCTTATTTGGGAGATGTTGCAAAGATGAAATGGATAGGCCTTGGCAACAGCTTGGATTTGGTTTGGTTTGGGCAT
>NW_027185889.1:16897030-17014878 GCF_028583685.1 Petaurus breviceps papuanus | reverse complement strand
ACAGCTTGGATTTGGTTTGGTTTGGGCATGGGTTGGGGTGGGGAAGTGGGAGATAGTAAGGAAAATCTAGATTCCAAGGTTGTGAGCCTGAGGGGACGGGAGGCTGCTGTTCTCTACAGAAATCAGGAAGGTAGGAGTGGAGGAGGGAAGGTTTAGGAGAAAAGATTTGTTTTGGACATGTTGAATTTATGATGTTCTCTGGACTTCTGCTTTGAGATGTATGAAAAGCAGTTGGAGAAGTGAGATTGGAGGTCAGCAGAGAGTTTGGGGAAGGAAAGGTAGGTTTCAAAATCATTAGTATAAAGATAGCAATTAAGTTTATGGGAACAGATGAGATCAGCAAGTGAGGTGTAAAGAGGGAGAAGAGAAAAAGGCCCAAGACAGAACCCTGAGAGACACCTGTGGTTAGAAGGTATTATTCACAGGAGAATCCAGCAAAGAGAAAGAAAAGGAGCAGTCAGAGATGGAGGAGGAGAACCTGGAGAAAGGGCTGTCCCAAAAACCTAGAGAGAAGAGAATCTCAAGGAAGAAAGAACGATCACCAGTGTCAAAGGCCACAGAGAGGACAAGGAGGATGAGACTTGAGAAAAGGCCATTGGATTTGGCAACTAAGAGATCATTGTTGACTTTGGAGAGAACATTCTCAGTGAAATAATGAACTCAGAAGCCAAATGATAGCGGGTTGAGAGCAAGAGGATGGAAAATGGAGGCACCTTGGCAGAAGGTCTTTTCAAGGAGTTTAGCTACAAAGAGCAAAAGTGATATAGCAGGGATGGAAAGATCAAATGAGGTTTTTTTCAAGATGGAGGAGACATGGGCATGTGTGTGTAGGCAGTAGGAAATGAGCCAGTAGACAGGGAGAAACTGAAAATAAGTAAGAGAGTGAGGAATCCCAGAGGGGACAATCTGTTGGAGGAGATGAGATGGAATGGGATCACCTGAATAAGCAAATAGGTTAGCTTTGGTAAGGAGCAAGGCCACAGCATCATGTGAGACAGGGGTGAGCAAGGAGAGAGCCACAGAGTGATAGGAGATGAGGAAGAAGGGAGAAGAGGGAGCTCATAGAGAATAGCCCCAATTTCTTCTGTAAAATTTGAGACAAGGTTCTCAAGTGGGAGATGGGGGAGAGAGAACCATGGGAAGTTCGAGGAGGGATGAAAAGATTTGGAAGAAACACTGTGGAGCATGGGATAATGAGTCAATATGGGAAGTATAGGATTGCCTAGATGGAAGTCATAGGCACTGAATGTCTGAGGCTGTATTTGAACACAGGTTTCCCTGATTCTAGGCCCAGCACTATCCAAAGCACCACCATGATAATAACTATTATGTCATATGTTATATTATGTTGTATTGTATTATGCTAATCGTGTTATATTGTATCATAAAACATGTCATGTTATGTTGTGTTATGTCGTATGATAATATGATATATATTATCTCATATATCATATATAAATGGGAAGATAATAACTATGGCATCTACTCCCACAGGGAGGTTGTGAGAATCAAATGAAGCAATGTATAAAACACTTTGGAATATTAAAAGGGACAGGATGGGGTCTGGATCTGTGATTTCATTGATATAATGAACTCCTTGGTGAAGACATTCCCTCCACCAATTCATGTTGGCACCATCTCTTCAAAAAAAATAGTCTTAGAGATAATCATTCTTATTCTCATTAGACTGTGAGATTCCTTAAGGATATGGGCTTTCTTTGTACCCCCAGTGCCTAGCCCAGAGTAGGTGCTCGATGAATCCTCAGTGCCTTGCTTTACAGAAGGGTCTAAAGCACAGACAAATTAAGCAACTTATTTAAGGTCATGGATCCAGGATGTTTCAAGGGTAGGATCTGAACACAGGTCTTCTTGTCTCCAAGGTCAGCTCTCTCTCTCTGTTCTTCCACCCCACCTTTAAATTCTAAAAGCTGACCCGTGATGTCATCGGTCCTCTCTGAAAATGGACAAACACATAACGGTAACAACAACATTTGACACGATGTCATTTTTGTTAAATTCAGTCCATCATCATAGCATAGCATGTCCAGATACTTTTGGATACTGATTCTGTCACCATTTCTTTTTAGCCATCCCTCCCAGTTCTGTGTCACCTGTACATTTGACAGCATGCTACCTTCATCCAAGTCATTGATAAAACATTGAACTTCATGTGATCAAGGAAAGACCCCTGGGGCACTCCACTAGAGACATTCTCCCAGGGTGATGCAAGTCTGTTATATAACAATGCTTTGGGTCTGTTTTTTTCCACTATCTCTGAATCCATTGAATTATGGTACCATTTAGCCTAGTTCTTCTTTCCTTGTCCTCAAGAACAAATGTTGTGCCAGGCTCTGTCAAACACTTTGCTGAATTCTGGATATGCTAGTTCTAGACCATTTCACTGACCTAATAACCCTATTCATAAAAGAAATGAAGTAAGTGTGGTGTGCTAAGTGAGAGTGCTGGCTCACTAGTGATTATCAACTTCCCTTTAGAAATGCCCACAGACCATCCTTTTAATAATATACTCTAGAATTTTTTCCAGGAAATTATCTCAAACTTGCCATTTGAAGATACTTCCCTCTTCTCTTTTCTGTCTCCATCTGTGAGGCAGGCACTTTTCTGACTCTCATGACTTTTTAGAGTTTGAGCTGGTCATCAATCAGATCCACCAACTTGATCATAGATTTAGAACTAGAAAGGGCCCTTGAGGCCAGGGAGTCTAACCTCTTTATTTTACAGATGGAGAAACTGAGCTCTAGGGAAGTTAAGAAATTTATTCAGACTCACAAAACTAGATAACATGTGACTTGGGGGTGTGAACCTCTGTCTTTTTTTATTCCAAGTCCAGGACTCTATCCCTTGGAACTGTGACAGAGGGGAAAGGAATAAGCATTTATGAAACACCACTACTGTGTACCAGGAATTATGCTAAGCACTGCATAAATGCTATCTCATGTGGTCCTTACAATAATCCTGGGAGGTAGGCACTATTATCATCTTCGTTTTACAGTTGAGGAAACTGAGGCAGATAGAAGTTAAGTGACTTGCCCAGGGTCACATAGCTAGTAAGTATCTGAGGCTAGATTTGAACTCAAGTCCTCCTGACTCCAGGCCCAGTACTCTATCCAACCTCTATTTGATCCTGAAGATAATAGGGAGCTACCAAAGTTTACTTGAGGGGGTGGTGGTGGTGATGTGATCAGACCTATGGTTAGAGAAGATCAAACTGATAACTGAATGAAGAATGAGTTGTCATAGGGAGAGACTTGAGACAGGGAGAGACTTGAGACAGGGAGACCAATGAGCAGGCTATTGCAATAAACCAAATGTGAGGTCATGAAAGCCTGCACCAGGGTGGTAGCAGTCAGAGGAGAGAAGAGGGTATTAAAAATCAAATTTGGTGGTTGATTTTCCTGAGTATCTCCACTGGTCTGTTTTAAACAGCTTTTCCTTTCCCTCCTAATTGGCATCAGTTGTGTTTGGATCTTCAGAATTCCATTCATGAGGGCTTCATATCTTTGCTGAATCATCATGACCTTACTTTCACTTGTAGAAGTAAGTGTATGGTTCAGTCATTTCAGTTGTATCTGACCCTCCATGAACCCATTTGGGGTTTTCTTGGCAAAGATACTGGAGTAGTTTCCCATTTTCTTCTCTAGTTCTTTTGACAGATGAGGAAACTGAGACAAACAGGGTTAAGTGACTTAAGCCCAGGGTCACATAGCTAGGAAATGTCTGAGGGCAGATTTGAACTCAGGAAAATGCATCTTCCTGACTACAGGTCTGGCACTATATCCACTGTACCATCTAGCTACCCCATAGAAGTGTGGAATTCCACTAATCTTTTCTCTAAATTTTTTGCAATCTCTTCTCTCCCAAAGCTAAGGTATGTATATGTGTAAGGTTATGCCTGCCTGGCCTTTACCTCCTTGTATGGAGTACTCTTTCTCCTGAGGTTACTGTCACTTTTACTTTGGGAACCACTTCCACCTTGTAGATCAGTATGATCTCTATGGTAACAGTGCCACTCATGACCTATTCTATTGTTTGAAGACGGATGTTGGCATTTAGACTATGTCAATGGCATTACCCTGATCTAATACCCTATTCAAAAAGGAAGTAAAGTAAGTTTGGCATGACTTATTCCTGACGAACTTTGCTGGCTGTAGCATTGCTTCCTTTTGTAAATGTCCAAAGACCATCCTTTTAATAGTTTGTGTTAGAATTTTTCCAGGACGTGATGTCAAGTAAGCTGGTCCAACCTACACTTTCCCAACATATTTTATACTACCCTAGTTCCCTCACAAATACTCCATATTTCAGTTAAACCAGCTTACTTTCTTTCCTCTGTTCTTAACCTGTCCATTCCTGTCTCTATATTTTTGCTTCAGTTGTCCTCTCCATATGTTAGCACAATCAGGAAGGCAGGGCATTTGAGCTGTGGGAGCAAGAAGCTATTTCCAGGAGCCCTAATAACCCCTCTTTCAGTATAAAGCTCCCTATAGTCTGAATATAAGAACAGGGAGACTACTCCTCGAAACCAGTGGAAAACAGAGCCCAAATAGAAATGGGGCCACTTGGGGTGGCTAGGTGGCACAGTGAATAGAGCTGAGAGAACCAGAGTGACCAAATGCAGGGAAGCTCATCACCAGCCCATAGAGTCAGGAGGACTTGAGTTCAAATTTGGCCTTAGACACTTAGCAATATGACCTTGGGAAAGTCACTTAACCCCAATTTCCCTGCCTTGCCCCCTCCAAAAAAAAAAAAAGAAATGGGGCCACTAGCTGCATGTTGACTTTGAAAATAATTTTTAACATTATCTATATTTTATTTTTATTTTGTTGTTTCCCAATTGTATTTTAATTTGGTTTGATCTGCAGCTTGCAGAAGTGTCCTGGCTGCATTTGATACTTCTGTTCTAGTCTTTCCAATGGCTGTAGACATAAGGGTATTGATAGGAAGTAGAACTCTGTAGCCTGGTGAGACCTTCCAGGGGTAGAGCAGTGAATATGATTTGGGATTTGAATGGGTATCCCTACATAATTTGTATTTACTTTTCTCTGTGTTCTCTATGAGAACAATGTTGTGCATTGAGCGTTGTAGCAGCTATACACAGAATAACCGAGGTGTCCCAGTGGATAAATCATGTAACTTGGAGTCAGGATGACTTAAGTTTGAATCCTGCCTCAGAAATTGAATAGCTGTGTGACTGCTGAGTCTCAGTTTCCTCATCTGTACAATGGGGATAATAATAGTGTCTGTAACAGTAGAGGATAGCATAGCAACAGCCCTGGGGGTGTTAGGAGGAGAAAATGAGTTAATCTATACAAAGTGTTTTTCAAACCTTAAAGTGCCATATAAATGCTAGCATTATCATATAAATGCTAGCTATTAATGGAAAGAACATGGATTTTGGAATCAGGAGACCTATGTTTGAATCCCATCTCTTAACTAGATAACTCCAAGTTGAACCTAAATGCAATCACATGGCAGAAGTGGGAGTTGAGCTTAGGTTTTCTGAACTCCAGATCCAGTGTCTGTTATACTATATCATGGTGCCTCTGACTGTAAAATGAAATTTAATCCATATAAATGTACAATTCCACATTAGGGTTCAAAAAACAACTGTGGACACTACAGTTTTGGAAAGTGTGATTAAACAAGTCACATTACTTCTTTATGACTTCATTGGTCTACAGAACTCTCCTGGGGGGAGTAACTGCCTCCACAATACAGATCAGCAAATATTCTGCAACTTGGGTTTATCTGGGGGTGAGAAAGGATAGACGACTTGCTAAGGACTCATAGACAGTAGGTGTCAGCGGTCAGATGTGAAGCAAGGTCTTCCTGACTCAGAGGCTGCCTCCCTTGACTGGGACCACCCAAACCCATCTGGTCTGCTTGGCTGCTCACATGGTTTGTAGGAGATGGTAGTTACTGATTTACTTCCTTCTGATGTGATGGAGGACCACCAGACCTTACTATCTGCCTTGACTCTATACCCTGCAGACCACTAGCACTGTCACCTGACTTACTGACATAACTAAAGGACCCCTGAGTTTTGCCATCTGTCTTGCTACTGGACCGTAAAGGCTTCTGGGCTTTTCCAATTGTCCTGCAGTTGAACTTTCTTGTATGTGCTTTCCTTTCCAATTCAAGAGTGAACTCCTGGAGAATAATTGCACCTCCAGCACTTAGCATGGTGTTTGGAATATAATAAGCACTTAAGTGCTTTTTCATTTTATTTATTCATCTATCTGTTCATCTGTTGCCTTTTATAGCATTATAGGGGGTGTTTAATAAAGTTTTGTGGTACTGAAATGAATTGTTCAGCAGTAATGGAGAACCAGAGTGACCAAATGCAAGGAAGCTCATAACCAGAAAAAGACATTTAAGTTCCTGTTACATGCAAGGCACTGTGCCTAAGGCGAGGAAATATAAGATCCAGAGATTAGTCAGCCAATAAATAGTCAATAAACATTTATTAAGTGCCTGCTATGTGCCCAGTGCTAAATGATGGGGGAAAAAAAAGAAGACAGTCCCTACCCTCAAGCAGCTTACAGTCTAATGTGGGAAGTTGAAAAGGGAGGAGCAGGGGAGAAGATAATCTGATTTGGGGCTTGGGGGAGAAGTCAAATAGAGAAGTCCTTAAGTACTGAAGCCAGATATCTGAGCTGAGCTCTCTCCTAAAATGGAAATTTGGCATTCACGGCTCCACCCTCCAATCAGGGAGCCAGAGGGTGGTGATGAGATAGAACACCAAGGCTAGAGAGATCTTGCAGGATGCTTAGGCTAACCCAATAAGGAGCTTCCTGGGGGCATGGTAGAGAAGTCAGAGAGTTCCCAAAGAAACTTAGTCAGGTGAGAAATGAGGAGAGGGATTCGATCTATGATTTCATTCTGTACCAATGCAGATTTTTATCTTCTCTCAGTTTTAGACAGCTCCCTAGAACAGAGAGGTTAAGTGATTTCTCCTGGGTCACACAATCAGTATATGTCAGAGTTAAGACTTTTGAACCAAGGCCTTCTGATTCTAAGACAGCTCTCTATCCACTATTCCATGCTGACTATCACAGAATACTAACAGATGAGTAAATATGGGGTAATTTGAGAAAGGAGAGAATACTAGTAACTAGCATGCTTAGGAAAGGATTCTCACAAGAAGCCTGAATGGAGCCTTGAAAAAAGCTAAGGATTTATGAGGCGGAAGAGAGGATGACATTCTAGGCAGGGCAGACAACATATGCAAGGTGAGTAGGTAGGAATGTCCATTTCATGGGACAGCAAGTGTGTGAAGAGAAGTAGCATGGATTGGAAAAATAAGCTGGCGCCAGACTGTGAAAGACTTTCGATGCCAAGCAGAGGAGTAAATAGGTAATAAGGAGCTATCGAAGATTGTTGGTTGAGTGGCATGGTCAAATCTGTTTATTAAGAACATTATTTTGGCAGCTATGCGGAAGATGGATTGAAACAGAGAAGACACTGGAAGCAGAGAAAGAAACAAATGATCTATCTACTTAGGTGTTGAAGGGGTTGTGACCTGTATAAATGGGGGGAGTAACCATACTCTTGAAATCATGGATTTCTTGGCAATTATACCAAGTCAGAGAAAAAAATTCCAACCAAACTAAAAAACTGATTAGATATCACAGCATGGGGAAAAAAAATATCCAACACTATTAATCATGCAATGAAGATTAGATTAGAAAAACCATTAGGAAAACAAATCTTCTTCCCTTCTCTGTATTGTATGGTCCTTTCTTGAGTAAAATAACTAAGTATGTTCCTTTAGGGCTGCAGCAAAGCCACAGAATAAACCAGTTGGAGTCTATCCTTCCTTTATCATCAATAAAATCATTTTCTAATTACCAGGCTTTTATTGCTGCAATGCAAGTTGGAAGAATAGAGGTTCCTTTTTCGTTTCTGCGGCTGGCCATTAGGAGAATCTTTTGATTTGTGCTAGAGAAAATGGGATCTGTAAGAGAAGCAGCTGATAGTGACTCTGACATCTCAGCCTGCTGTTTTAGACTTACCCTAATTGTTATTATTTATGACCTTTTTATTAGCGAAGGCCCATAAATATGGTACTTGAAAGTTATCTGTTTTGGAAAAGGAACTTGAAAATGGTGCTACTTTATGCTTTGGTTTAAAGATGTTTTTAAATTTGGAAAAATAAAATTAAAAGCATTGTGTTTCTTTATCAGATGAGAGGTATAAACAAAGTATACATATATATATACATGTACATGTGTGTATGCCACTGTACCCTGAGGGCCATGGGCTCTTTTCATCTTATTTGTATGTGAAGTGTTCTTACCCCTATTAGAATGTGAATTTTTTGAGAGCAGGGATTGTCTTACTGTTCTATTTGCATCCCCAAGGCTTTGTACATAGCAGACACTTAAGAATTGCTTCATTCATTCAACACATTTTGATTCCAGTACAAGGAAAAAGAACTCTGTATCAGAGCCTAGGTCAGGGGCTTGTACATTCAGCCAATAAACATTGAGTAAGCATTGGAGTTACAAAGGCAAGGAACAGTCCCTGCTTTCTCAGGAGTGGGGAACCTGTGGTCTCTAGGCCCTCTAGGTCCTCAAGTGTGGCCCTTTGACAGAATTTAGACAGAATCTATGATGGAATCCAGTCTAGGTCCTCTACCGTGGCCCTTCACTTGAGGACCTAAACTGGATTCCATTAAAAGGGGTGCTTTTGTGGACCTACAGGGCCATGTGTGGCCTCCAGGCCACAGGTTTCTCCACCCCTGAAGCCTAGGAGCTCACAGTCTAAGGGTGGATGCACTTTGCAAACAACTGTGTACAAACAAGATATCAGCAGGATGGTGATAACATTTAGGGGCCCAGTTTAGGAGTGCTTTGTTATTTTAATTGAACTTTAGCCAACAAAGAGAATTAAGTCAGCAGTACACATAAATCAGTACTTTGTAAAGGAAGGGGGCTGGGGAAGGAAAGGAAGTAATGTGTCTCTAGGACAATTGTCAAACTTCCTCTTGATGTGACTTGGAATTTGCATTAAACCATCTATTTCAACTTCTATGATTCACTTATTAAAGTGGGAATGAATGAGATTCCCATTGCATTTCTCACCTGGGTTTTGAGCCCTTTAAGTATTTGCCATTCAGGGTCCTTCCAACTTGAAGACCTAGAGGGTCACCTATGGCCTTGAGGTTGCAGGTTCCCCACCCCTGTTTTAGGTTTTCTTTCTTCTCAGCCCCAGCCTACCATGGCCTCCACTCCTCAGTTTTATTCTCATCCCCTCTTTGCTGATTTAAGATTCCTTTTAACTTTATGCTTTTATCCTTGTTAGTGGGAAACCAAACTGGGTCATTTTCATGCTGTTTTTTCCACTCTGTAGTTCATTCCAGAGTTGACCATAATGGGGAAGGTGAGGATTTAAAGAAACAGCCACCCCCTAAAATAAGGATAAAAAAAACCCCTACCTCATCTCAATAAAACCCATTTGGAACAGTAGCTGTCTCTTCCTGAATCTGTCTCTCATACCATTGCCAGATAACATTTCTAATGAGTAGATCTGCCCATGGTACTACTGTGCTAAAAAAAATATGGCGGTTTAAGGTCCTTTGTCTGGCATTCAAAGTCCTGTACATCCTGAGGATGAGATGACTTTTCAGTCTTATGTCATTTTAGTGCTTTCCACAGACTTAAGACTGCAGCCAAACCAAACTGTTCTCTGACCCCTCCTAACATATACCCTGAATCCTCTCTCCCTAAATATCTTAGCTTATTATTCTTCAGGCATGTCTCACTCTTGATGCCCCCATTTTGGGTTTTCTTGGCAAAGACACTAGAGTGATTTGCCATTTCTTTCTCTGGCTCATTTGACAGATGAGGAAACTGAGGCAAATAGGGTTAAGTGACTTTTTCAGGTGAGAAGTCAGATTTGAACTCAGGGAGATGAGTATTCCTGACTCCTGACCTGGTACCCTATCTACTAGATGCCCATACCTTAATTGAGGTTGTGCTAATGTCCTTCCTTTTCCTGTTGAATTTTCCTGCCCATTCATTAAAGTCCAACTCAAATGCAACCATCCCTCCCTTTCCTTGATTTCCCTTTTCATTACTACAATTTAAAAAAAGGAAGAACTCTAGCTACTTTTTAGTTGTCTTGCCTGGCAATTAGAATAAGCTCTGGATTGGTGCTACAGAAAGTGTGATCTCAAAGGGGAAAGTGGTTACCTTCAGCCTCAAAAAGTATTTTGTTTAAGCCTGAAGCTAATAATGCTCTTATACAGTATAACAAATGATGACTCTCTGTGTTTGTATCTTATACTTGCACTAGACTGTAAGCTCCAGGAGGGAAGGAATCATAATAGCCTCTCTAAACTTTGCAAGTCAATTCAAATCAGCAAACACTTATTAAATGCCTACTATGTGCAAGGCACTAGGCCACTGGCGCTATAAACATTAAAAAAGGTTCCTGCTCTCAGATTTATAACAGATAAGCATTCATTCAGTAGCATATTCAGAGCTAAAAGGGACGAACTTGAGAGGTTTGACTAAACATTTCATTTCGAAGATGAGGAAGCTAAGGCCCAGAGTGGTCAAAAGACTTGTCCAAAGATAGACAGGTAGTGAGCCTGGATTTGAAATCAGGTCTTCGATGTCAAGTCTGATGGTTTTCTTTACCATATTGTTCTGCCATACTGGCAATTCAATAAGCATTAGTCAGCTACAGTGAAAAGAAAATTGAGCTGGCAACCTTCCAATGGGTGGGATCAGGATAGGTCTCAAGTAGGAGTCTGGTTCTACCACTGACTTTCTGCTGGAATTTAAACAAATCCCTAATATCCCCTGAACCTCAGTTTCCTTCTCTGTAAAATGAGGAGTTGGCAAGTCAAGTCCCTTCCAGCTCTAAATTTATAATTTTGTGTTAGACTGAACCTGGCTTAAGACTGAATAGGGATTATTTCAGTCTGTAGTGGCATTCCAGGTACCTGTTAGGTGCTTAATTAATGCATCTTGATTAATGGGTAACATTATGTAGGAATAGGGACTAGATGTGTTATTTCATTGGTGTAGGTTGGCACACTCTCCACTACAGAATCTGAAGAGTTTCCTAGAGGATTGGGGGGTTTGTGGCATTTGTTCAGGGTCATATAGCTAGTATGGGCTGGAGGCAATATTTGAATCTGGCCTGGCTGCTTATTATAACAATATTAATAAAGACTTGTGGATCGATTAACATAAATGAATATATGTGGGATCCTTTTAACATCAGTCCTTCCCACAGAGGGGTTGCTCCCAACTGGGAAAATCTCTTCCCCACTGGGAACCCTGTGTTATTCACTAAAAAGGGCCCTAGATCTGGAGGCAGAGGACTTGGGTTTGAATCTTATTACTTCTGTGATCCTGAGCAATTCAGTTTCCCCAATTGCAAAATGAAGGGGTTGAACTGTATGGCCCGGAGATCCTACCAGCCTTGAGATTAAAATCCTATGACCCCTTTATAACAAGTGATTTAACTTCTCTGGGCCTCAGTTTCCCAATCTGTAAAATAAAGGGATTGTATTATATAGCCTCTTGTAATGGGAATGTAAATTTGAAGATCTTCCCTGCCCATAGGCTAAAGTGCACCTGGAGCCTGGGGTGGGAGGCTTGTTTTTCAGTAGATACTTCTTGATTGGCCAGTGAGTCAATAAGGTTGTTACATTCTCTGAGCCCTGAGAAGGCTATATAAGCCCTGATGTGTAGCTTTGTTTTGGGGCTCATTTTGAGAAGTGTTCTGTGATTTGATATGGATTCTGGGAAGCCGTGGTCCAGAGATCCCCGGTTTCGAAAAACCCAGATGTTGATTTGGTATGGATGTAATGGCTGGACAGTTTGGAAAGCTGTCTACTTGATCTGTTTCTGTCTTCATAATTCTGCCTGTATACTTTGAAGTTCGGGGTGCTGACCTTTTCCCCCTGAACTAGGTAAATGATACATATTTGACTGATTAAAGTAAGCTTGTTAACCCATTTTGAGTTGCTTTTCTTTATCAAAGCAGATCCAAGAACCTGTGCTGGCAGCCACCCTGGGAATGCTGGGGGGGCTTGCTGCTACACCTCTGGAGACCCTTACAGGTTTAAGATGGAAATCCTGTGACCCCTTTGCAAGAAGTCACTTAATTTCCTTCCTCTCAGTTTTCTCAATAGTAAAAGAAAGGAGTTTAACTACATGGCCTCTGGAGACCCCATTAGTTTTAATATGAAAATTCCGTGGTTCCTTTGCAAAGATCACGTAACTTCTCTGGGTCTCCGTTTCCCAATCTGTAAAAAGGGGGGACTGGGGCTCATGACTTTTATTACAGGTTACTTTCCTTCCAGGCCCGGGTTCCTATCTGTAGAGGTGGAGGGGGCTCCGCAGTCCCAGGGGCTCTGCTCCCTCGGCTCCAGATTTTTTCTCCCCAGGGCCGCGGAGCAGATGCGGCGCTGGGGGCGGGGCGCGCCCCGTCTCCCTGGAGACCGCCCCGCCCCTCTCTCCTGTGCCAAGGCCGCGGCCGCTAGGGGTCGCGCTGGTCGCGGCGGCTCCCGCTCGGGCTCCCGGGGCCGCGGCCGCTGGTTGGTTGGTTTCCCTCCTGCCCCTCCCCCTCCCCACGCTCCCCGCCCTCGCGCCGGGCGGGAGGCGGAGGGAGCAGGCGGGGGCGTCCGTCCGTCCGTCGGCGCAGTGCGAACGCGGCCCACGACGCGGGGCCGGAGCGCAGCCCGGAGTTGACGCCGCTCGCCGCGCGCAAGAGCTGCCGAAGCTGCAGCAGCCGCGTCCGCGCAGCCGAAGGAGCTGGGAGCCCGCCGGCCGCCACAGCCGTTGTCTGCCGCCGCCGCTGGGCTGCGCTCGGCCGCTCCGGGGCCATGTTGGGCCGGGGGCTCCGCTCGGCGTGACTCGGGGGCCCGCGCCCGCCCCCGCCGGACAGCCGCCCGCCCCCGCTCCCAGTCCCCAGCGCCCGGGCTCGCCTGGTAAGTACGGGGTCGGTGCGGGCCTCCCCTCAGGCAGCGCCCAGGGTGGGGGCCGCGGGCCCGCGGGGCTCGGCGCTTTTTGTTCACCGCGGCGGCGGCTTCGGAGGAAGACCCGCACCCTCCGCCCCCTCCCCTCGGCGCTTCCGGGGCGGGGGCGGGGTGGGGCCGGGCGGCCGGCCGTCGGTCGGTCAGTCTGTCTGTCGTGCGTCGGTGCCTGAGCCGCCTCTCCTTTTTCCCCCTGTCCCCTCTCCTAGTCTCCCCTCCCTCGTCCCCTCGTCCCCTCGTCTGGCTCTGCTCAGCTTTCTCTTTTCGTCTCCCTCTTTATCCTCTCCTCTTTTTTCTTTTTTTCTTTCCCTTCCTTATCTTGTCCTTTTCCCTTCCCTTCCCCCTCCCGTCCCTTTCCTTTTCTCCTTCCCTTCCCTTTCTCCTCCGTCCTTTTTCTCTTTCTTTTCCCCTTGCCTTCCTTTTACTCTCCTGTCCCTTTCCTATCTTGTCCCTTTCCTTTTCATTTCTCTTCCCCTCCACCGGCCCCCGTTCCTTCCCTGTCTCTTTCCTTGTCACTTTCCCTGTCCGTCCACCTCTTTGCTGTTCCGCAGTTTGCTCCTCCACAAAATTAGGGGGTTGGACCAGATGGTCCCCAAGGTCCTGACTCTAAGCTCTGTTTCCGAAGGTCCTTCCTTTCCTTGCCTTCCCCCTCTCCAGCGGCCGCCGCCTCCTCTTCCTTCTCCACCTCCTTCCGTCTTCCCTCTAGGGGGGGCGTGGGGAGATGTCCCCGATCGGGGATGTGGAGGAAGGGCTGGAGAGTCCCCCGAGACCGCTAGCATTGGGCTCCCGGAGGAGGGGTGGCGGAAGGCGGCGACAGCGACATCAGCTGCAGCGGCGCAGCCAGGTCCGGGGCTGAGCCGGAGGCGAGTGGAAGAAAGGAAGTGGCAGAGCCGGCCCCTGGAGCCCCGAGAGCTCCCTAGTCGCCCGAGGAGGGAGGGGAGGAGGTGGCGGTAGATGAGAGCAGGAGGAGGGAGTGCGCTTGCATCTCCTTGGAGACACGACAGGGCGGGGAAGGAGGAGGGGGAACACAGACAAAGATGAGGGCCACCAGTGGGCTCCCCTCCTCACACCCTCACCCAGCTCTGTGTCCTGGCCCAGAGCAGGCAGGGGGAGACCTGAGGGACACCTAAGGAACTGTGCCGAGGAAGAGAGCAAAGGATTGCCAGAACCGCCAGATCTCTGCCGCAGTTACTTTTTATTTTTATTTTTTTAAGTGGCAGTCTTATAAAAGCTCTAGATTCTCTCTCCTCTTCACCCTCCCACACACTGACACATTTCGTTCTCATCTGGACTTTTCCTCCTTTTTCTTCTCCCTATTCCTGTTCTCACCCACTCCTTGACTCCTTGTGGAGCAGTGTTTTTGCCTTCAGACCTTTAGGTTGGCTAATGACAGGATGCTTTTGCTTGTACTGACCCCGAACTGCTGTGAACTCTTCTCTTCCTCCCACCTCTTCCTTTTTGAGGTCTGTAATATCACATGGACTTGATATAGGTTATACATGTGTAGTTATGCAAAACATTTCCATTTTAGTCATGTTGTAAAAGAAAACAGACTAAAAAAACCCTCAAGAAAAATAAAGTAAAAAAAAGTATACTTCAGTCTGTATTCAGTTATTAGTTCTTTGTTTGGGGATGGATAGCATTTTTCATCGAAAGTCCTTCAGACTTGTCTTGGATCGTTGTATTGTTGAGAATAGCTAAGTCATTCAGAGCTGATCATCTTACAATATTGCTGTTACTTTGTATACAGTACATTTTACTTTTCATCAGCTCATGTGAGTCTTTGCAGGTTTTTCTGAGAGCATCTTGCTCATTATTTCTTATAGCACAATAATATTCCATCACAATCACATAGCACAATTTGTTCACCCAGTTGATGGGTATTCCCCCAATTTCCAACTCCCTGCCACCAGAAAAGAGCTGCTACCGTGTTTCCCCGATAATAAGACACTATCTTATTAATTTTTTTGGACAGAAAACCACCAGAGGGCTTATTTTCAGGGGAGGGCTTATTTTAATGAACATTGACAGCAATTTTAATAAACAGGTAAATGTGAACAAAAAAATGTGCCTTTATTCAATAATGATCATGTCATCTTCTTCAACAACATCGTCATAAGTGTCCATACCCTGAATTCCGTCCCGGATGTCTTGCGCCTCCATTTCCTTCAGAAGAAGTGGACCCAATCTGTCATGTCCAGCAATATAGCTCTCTTTAAATGAATATGTCTTGTCCAGGTAACCTGCTTGTAGTGCAGCTCGGAGCGCCGCCTGCGTTTCTGGGGGGGGGGGACAGTGCATACAGAGGGTACCATAATGTAGCGTGTAGTGCAGGGGATCACCTTCACTACAGTAGCAATCTCGATAGGGCTTATTTTCGGGGGAGGGCTTATTTTAGAGGAATCTTACACAGTAAGGGGAGGGCTTATTTTTGGGATAGCTCTTATTATCGGGGAAACACGGTGTATATATATATCTGTACATATAGGTACTTTTCTCCTTTGTTTTTAAATCTCTTTTTTGGTTGTATAACTCTTTGGGCATAGCTCCAAATTGCTTCAAAGAATGGTTGAATCAGTTCACAACTCAACCAACAGTGCATTAATGTTTGGTTTTTCCCACATTCCCTCCAACAAATGTTATTTTTGTTATCCTCCTTTTATATCTTCTTAGTCAATCTAATAGTTATGAGGTAGAAACTCAGAATTGTTTCAATTTGCATTCTTCCAAACAATAGCTATTTAGAACGCTTTCTTATATGGCTATAGATAGTTTTGATTACTTTATCTGAAAACTATCACTTGATCATTTATCAGTTGGGGAATAGCTCCAATTTTTACAAATTTGACTATATATATTTGAGAAATGAGGTCTTTATCAGAGAAACTTGCTTCAAAAATTTTTTGTTAGGATTCCTAAATGTATTTCCTTCCATCTTATTTCCCCCGCTTTATTCTATTCTCTCTCTCCTTTCACCCTGTCCCTCCTCAAAAGTGTTTTGCTTCTGACTACCACCTACCCCAATCTGCCCTCCCTTCTATCACCCTTCTCTCCCCTCCCCATCCTTGTTCCTTCCTACTTTCCTGTAGGATTAGATAGATTTCTATACCCAATTGAGTGTGTTATTCCTTTTTTGAGCCAGTTCTGATGAGAGTAAGGTTCACTTACTCCCTCCCATCTTGCCATTCACTGTGAAAACTTTTTCTTGCCTCTTATATGTGAGATAATTTACCCCATTCTATCCCTCCCTTTCCCTTTCTCCCAGTGCATTTCTCTTTCTCATCCCTTAATTTTTTTAGATATCATCTCTTCATATTCAACTCACACCTGTGCCCTCTGTCTATATTCCTAACTGCCCTAATAATGAGAAAGTTTTTTATGAGTTACAAGTATCATCTTGCCATGTTGGAATAGAAACAGTTTAACCTTATTAAGTCCCTTATGATTTCCCTTTCATGTTTACCTTTTTAGACTTTTCTTGAGTCTTGTATATAAAAGTCAAATTTTCTATTCAGCTCTGATCTTTACATCAAGAATGTTTGAAAGTCCTCTATTTCATTGAATGTCCGTTTCCCCCCTCCCCTCCCCAACCAAGTATTGTACTCAGTTTTTGCTGGGTAGGTGATTCTTGATTGTGTAATCTTAGCGTCTTTGCCTTCTGGAATATCATATTCCAAGCCCTCTGATCTTTTAATGTAGAAGCAGCTAAATCTTGTGTTATTCTGATTGTAGCTTCATGATACTTGACATATTTCTTTCTGGCTGCTTGCAGTATTCTCTCCATGACCTGGGAGCTCTGGAATTTTAGCTGTAATATTCCTGGGAGTTTTCATTTTGGGATCTCTTTCAGGAGGTGATCAGTGGATTCTTTAATTTTCTACTTTTACCCTCTAGTTCTAGAATATCAGGGCAGTTTTCCTTTATAATTTCTTGCAAGATGATGTCTAGGCTCTTTTTTGGTCATGGCTTTCATGTAGTCCAATAATTTTTAATACCTCTCCTGGATCTGTTTTTCCAGATCAGTTTTTTCCAATGAGATATTACATGTTATATTCTATTTTTTATGTTTTTGTTTTATTTCTTATAAAGTAGTTTGTTTCCATATTTGCTCACTCACTTCTGATTTTTAAGGAATTATTTTCTTCCAGCTCTTGTATCTCCTTTCCCATTTGACCAATTTCTACTTTCAAAGGAGTTTTTTTTCCTTCGGTGAATTTTTGTGCCTCTTTTACCATTTGGCCTATTCTTTTTTTTAAGGTGTTATTTTCTTTGATTTTTTTTTTTTTTTGGTGTCTCCTTTAGCAAGCTCTTGACTCTTTTTTTCTTGCTTTTTTTGCATCATTCTCTTTTCTCTTCCCAGTTTTTCTTCTGCTTTTCTTAAATGACTTTCAAACTCCTTTTTGAGCTCTTCCATGTCCTGAAACCAATTCGTATGTTTCTTGGAGGCTTTGGATATTGGAACTTTTGACTATATCTTCTTCTGAGTAAGTGCTTTGATCTTCTGTGTCACCATGGTAACTTTCTGTGGTCAGAATTTTTTTCTGTTTACTTGTTTTTTCAGTCTCTTTCTTCAGTTTTAACTCTTTGTTAAGTGGGGCTCTGCTTCCAAGGTGGAGGGCACACTGTCTCAAGCATCAAGGGTTTTGTGTGGCTGTTTTCAGAGGTACTTCTAGGGCCTTGTAAGTTTTCGATTCTTGCAAGGAGTTAAGATCTAAGAAAAGGTGTGTTAACTGCCCTCCTGGTCTGTGCTTCTGTCTTGAGTGACTATAAGCACTCTACTCTGTGCTGGAACTGTGATGAAGGTCCCAGCTACCCTGGGGTCATAAGCTCTGTTGTGCTAGTGTTCTTCCTTCCCCTGGCACTACCCCCAGGATTGTAAACCAAATACAAGTATGGGCAAAGCATGCCTTAGTGCCAGCAGAGAACCCTGTAATCTCCTTCTGGTCAGTTGTTCAACACACTTCTGCATGTGAGATTTTCTTATAGAAAGAAATGTCTGCTAACCTGTTTGCCTAAATCAGCCATGTGCCTGTTTTGGTGACCCTGAACATATGCCTTCAGCTTTGCTCCATCAACCACTTTAGTCAAATAATTTTACAAGGTGCAGAGGTGGTACAGCTTATATTGAATCTTAGATATTTCTTAAGGCAGCCAGTTCTTACACTGACAGCAGAATTGCTTCATTTAATGAGAAAATGCTGGTGTTCATCAGGTAGGAGGAAAATTTAAATAGAATGTGAAAAGCTTTTTATTCTTTTTAGTAGTATAAAACCTTCTGGAAAACAAATTCAGATTAAATTAAGTAGTTTTTTTAAAAAGGTAAATTGGAACCATGTGCTTATTTAAGGATCTATAGATACCATTTTAAATTGGGGATGCTGCATTTGTAACATTTACATATTTTGAAATAAGCAGACCTGATTCTGCCAAAAGATTCAAAGAAAACAGGAATGAATTTGTAGAACAGACTTAATTCCTATTATGTTGAAGAATACTTTTTCCCTTTTAGAAAGGATTTTAATAAAATGCATGGTGTACAAACGCCTTACATTAACTTGCCAAATGGCTCTTTAGTCAGGAAGGACCTACATTTTTATTTCATAGCTTTCAGTAAAACCATACCTGACTCAAAATTCCAGTATGTTTCACAAGATAAAAGTGAAAATATCTTGACTTCCCAAATGTGAGTGGAAAGGATAAGACATTAAAAAAAAATCTCTACATAGACCTTTTTTGAAGTACGGAAGCAACTATGTTGTTGACATTAATATGAGAACAGTTACGTTATGTAACTGTTGCTTTTAAGAGATCGAGTCTTTCAAAAACCTAGTAAAAAAAATTGGCTTGTCTCTTAGCCTGTGGGATCTGTTAACTGATTTTTCTTAACCTAAGAATTTCCTTTTCTCTTCCATTTTACAATTCTCTACTCCCTCCCATTCCCCAATTTTAAGGTCTGTATTAATATGACAGATTAGGACATGTTAATGTTCAGGGTGACTTGTGTGTGTGTTGAAAGGTGGTAGTTTGAAAGTAGATTAGAACACAGTTTTTCTCCTGGTTGATGGATCATCAGAGTTAGACATGGTAATTTCTTAAATTGCCTATTACTAAATGGAACAATTAAGCTTTTAGTAAAAAATATTTAATTTATTCTTTTCCTTATAACCAAACCTAAAGCCCTGAGATTTAGAGTCAGGTGCTTTAAACAATGCAGCCTGAAATGTGCATCTTGCGTTTGAATAAAACAAGATTTGTTTAGGAAAGATTCACAATCCTGAGCTATGTTATAACAATTAGCTTTTAAAAATATGTAGTTGAAAATAATGAGAAAAAGAGGAATTTTCATTTTCTTTGTGCTACAGCTCGAGAACTCATAGGAAAAATAAATCATTCTTGCTGTATGCCTTGTACATTTATAGGTGCTTCATTACTGTTTATTGCAATGACATTTTAGTTTTGAAACATTAATGCTCCCTTGCTGTGGACAGTTGATAGCATTGAGGAACAAGGTTCTTTTCTCTCTCTGGGTTCCCTTATTTTGCCTTATTTTTGCAACTGTTTTTTCTCTACCTTTTACCTTTGTAACCGAGTGTATTATCAGAAAAACCATGTAAACATTTTATTATAAAGACTAAGCATTCAGTAGGACCACAAACTAGTTGCTAGTTAAAGTGATAATGAAATGCTTCTTAAATATGTTGTGTATTTTAATTCTCAGATCAATAAACTATTTTTTTCTCCAGTATAGCATTTTCTTTGCTATTGGGTAGTAATAATGAATATATGTATAAGATATTTAAATCTTGCCTTCTTATTGAGATTCCTAAATCTTAGTAGGTAATTACCCCCGATGGAGGCCCAAGTGTTTAGCCTGTTCAGCTCAGTAGCAGCAACAACACATTTATATTTCCCACTGTCTAACTTACTTAAGTGGGGCTGTTGCTGGCTTGTAAAAAATGTTCTATTAAACTTGAAGGTGAAATTTTTTTTTCTTATCTAAAGGAGAGGAGTTTTAGGTATCTTGAAATTTCAAATAGCTTTTGATAATAGGGGAACTTAATGTAAAACTTATAAGGTACATTTTTACTTCATGATCATGACATAGCTTAAACAATTGAAAACAAACAACCTCTTAGTTGCTTTACTTTTTATCATACTTGTCATTTGTATTATTGTTAGTCATATCCAGTTCCTTGAAAGATAGAACAACAGAAAGAACTTTGACCCTTGGGTTAGAAATAACAGGCTGCAGAATAGAACTTGTGTTCACCAAAGGTCTGGTCCTTTGAGGGATGTAGGTCACAGAGTCCAAATAAAAGGATTCCCTGTAGCTGGTGAGGTTCTCCATTTGGTCTTGTTTGCAGGTGACTTGGTGTTATGAGAATGGGAATTTAAGATCTTCCCTGCCCCTAGGCTCTTTGATAGTCTTAAGTGACTGAGAACCTTCCTTGATTTGAAAATATAGTCTGCCCCCTACCTAATAGGCTGAATGTGGTCATCTGGAGCCTGTGGCAGGAGGCTTGTTTTTCAGGAAATGCCCATACCTTGATAATTTGTGATTGGGCAGTGGGTCAAGAGGGTTGTGACATTCTCTGAGTCAGGAGAAGGCTATATATACCCTGATGTGAGATTTTGTTTTGGGGCTCACTTTGAGAAGAATTATGTGATTTGACCAGACGAGACTCTGGGCAGCCATTGAGCCCCTGTTGGCTTTGAAAACCCAGATATTCTTCCCTCTCTGGTAACTGACTAGGTATGGATGTAATGGTCAGGCAGCTGGAAGCCTGTTTGCTGATCTGTTTTTTGTATTTCTTGTCTGCTTGTAATCTCTGTATACTCTGATGTTTGGGTGCTGACCTTTTCCCCTGAACTAGGTAAATGACATGTTTAATTAAAGCAAGATTGTTAACCCATTTTGAGTTGCTTTCCTTTAGAAAAGCGCATCTAAGAACCTGTGTTGGCAGCCATCCTGGGTATGCTAGGGTACTTGCTGCTACACTTGGGCTCATGACATCCAGACCAAGTGCCTTCAGAGCCTCCTCAGTTAGATCTGTCATCTCAATTTGGTCTAGCTATTCAGTTCTTCTTGTTTCCATCTTCTTTCCTCTCAAATCTATCCTCCTTGCATTTGACAGATTTTGAATATTCCCAAGATACAGTCCTGACTATGCAGTTTTCCTGCATTAAAATGTCTTTGGTGACTTTTTTGCTTTTAGGATAAAATACTTCTTAGCCTAATATTTAACCACCTCTTCTACCTGCCTTTCCAGGCATTTCATATTATTTCCCTTTATATTATGCATTTTTTCTAGCCTGATTGGCCTGCTAGCTATTCCCAAATCTAGCCTACTGTCTCCTGTCTCCATACCTTTACCCAGGTGATCTCCCATTCATGGAATAAGCACCTACCTCATTCCCACCTTTGAGAATCCATAGTTTCCTTTGAGGCTTAGCTTAGTCATACTCTTTCCTGCTTTCATGAATCCTCCAGTTAGTGCTCACTTAACCCCTGTAATTATTTTATATGTATGTTTTGGGTTTTTTTGCCTTTTGGAGAGCATTTGGGGTTAAGTAACTTGCCCAAGGTTACATGGCTGTTTTTTTTGTGTGTGGGTGTTGTGTCTGAGGCCAGAACCGAACTTGGGTCCTCCTGACTCCAGGCTGGCGCTTCACTCACTGCGCCACCTAGCAACCCTAAATGTTTTTGCCTTTGTATGCCCAGCCTACTAAGTGCCCTGGACATAGCAGGTACTTAATAAATGCTTATTGAATTGAAGGCACAGTTGGATGGACAACTCACACAGCTTGTCCCTCGAAGGGACATAGATCTTGGACAGACACTGTAGATGGATGATAGTTTCCCTGGAGCATTAGGAGACTGGATTGAGTGACATTGAAGAAACTCCTCAATACTTGTAATGACTCCAAGCTTCTTCCTGCATCTGTCGCCCCTCAGTCCCCTAATGGTGATGCTGTCAGACTGTGAAGCAGGGCACTTTTGGTCTCCAAAGAATAAAGTTGTAGGTTATCCCAAGAGTCATAGATGCATCTCTGCCAGTGTGTAGTGGCATATTAGCCATAAGGAATGACTCGAGAAGTGGGTATGAGAAATAATCAGAAATGCAGGAATTGGAAAGGTGCTAGGTCAGTCATGAAGGGAGATAGAGTGGTAATAGATGGGCAGCCTGCCAGCTCTGTTGGTGTCTGTGCCTTATCAGGGTTCCTTAAAGAAGGTTCCCTAGCCCTTTGGGTGGACCTTCTGAAGGAATTCTGGGAAGTTAAAGATAGGAGTGTTCTAGGAAAAGGAGGAGATAAGGAATTCTGTAAGGGCAATACCCATAACACTGGCATCACACACCTGTCACACATAGAGAAGAGTTGCATTCAGTCTGCTAAGTTTGCAATTTATATTTCCTTTCACAACTAAAATAGAGAATGCTTATTAAGCTTTTCACCTTTTTTCCCCTCTAGAAACTTCTATTCATAAAATTGGTTCCCACTAGATATTTATTATAAAATGCTAAGCGGGCAAAAGAGGATCCTAAGATGTAAAGCTTGTCCGAGGACCTTAGAGATTGTGTTTACATATTGTTTGTACAGAGAAAACTGAGACCCAAGTCAGTGAGCCTAAGGAGATTTCCATTGGAACTAGGATCCCTGAACTCCAAGTCTAGTGGGTTTTTTTTTTAACTATACTATATTTTAGCATCAGAATTCATATTCTCTTTCCTTTTTATGAGGGGGGAGCTTTTAGGGTGGGTAAGGGAAAGATATGACTTCTAATAATGTCCTATAATATGTGAAGAGGTCACTGCTATCACCTGGGTGCCAGCTCCACTGGGAATAGAACTAGCACACCTCTGAGAAGATAAAAGGGCCATCAGGCTTGGCAAATTGTTAGATAAAGATTTTCTCTAAACTCCCTTCCAGCATTAAAACTCTGGTTCTGAGATGTCTTGACAGACCATTCTGTACTGGTTGAAGGTCCCCTTTATTATAAATTCCACGGTGTTTTGGAATGTTGTGTCATATAAATTAATATGTTTTTTACTTTGGTACATTGGGAAGAGGTGAAAGTAGTAGTAGTAATTGTTGGACCTTCGATCACCCATCACAGGTGATGTCTTGAAATTTGATGCTTAAAGTCCAGTTTTTGAATGTTAGTATACTTTATGTTCTGTAATAAGCTAAATGGAGATACTGGTAAAAATCCCATTCTAATTTTTGCTGTGTAAGCACATAAACATTAACAGTTTTAAAAGTTGAGCTAACCCTAAATTTTATGACAAATTTCTTATGATAGTAAACAGTCAGTAATTATACTATATAAAATCCATTCATTGTGCTTGATGCTGGAGGAAATATATTTATTTAACACCAGTGCCTGAGCCTCATCGAATTTATAATAGTGGGAAGAAGACACATAAGAGAACATTTGTTGAAATGAAGCATTTTCACCAATGATTTCATTATGGTATGGAGGCCTGTTCTTGAAAGCAGGGCTGGCAAGTTGTATTTGTATGGGCTGATGGTAGGTGAACTTCTGGGCCTGCACCTTATTGGACCCCTTCTTTTGTTCCCAAATGAGGGATGAATAGATAATGTATTGTGTGGATAGAGAGATATTGTATGAATTACACCTAGATGTTTACATTTACTCCTTAGCAGCAGAAAGGATGACATCAAAGACATACTGTATGGGACTTGAAAAAAAGATGAAGTGAACATATAATGAGCTTGAGGGAAAGCTGAGGGGTCATCTGTGAATTCCACTTTCAGGCAATAGCAGGAGGTTTCTCCCCATCCTTAGCCTCTTGGTTGGAGCTGTCATTGATGATTCATGAGAGGACTTGAACATGGAGTTGCCCAGGATGTACAGCATTGAATGGGTTGCAGTCTAGATCAGTAGATGTTATTTCCATACGGTAAAATCAGGACACGCTGAAATGTCAAAGAATACCTAAATAATTGTACCAAGTGCCTGTGTTATAAGAATTAATTTTTAGTGCCAGTATTTGTAGGAAGTGCCTAGATAATAATGTCATCAGAAAGTATTATCATTCCAGAGTTGGAGGACACCCTTTTAAACTAGTTAATATGTGAACATATACATTATCATTTCCCTAACATCTACAAATTTATATGCTTTTTGGAGGATAATTTTTATTTTACTCAGTTTAGTTATTAAAATAGGTTTTGAATTCTTCAAGGAAGGTTTAACTCTCAAACAACCACTCCTTCCATTTCTTTAATATTTGTTAAGAGATGATCCTTTGTATGCATTTTTTTTGTTTGTAAAGTGAGTTGAATAGGGATCTACTTAGTCAATTATTACTTCTTGAGCAGCTGCATGCCCTCAGTATTGTTTCTTCACATTGGGTTGATAAAGAACATATGATTTCTGTTCTCAAGGAGCCTTCTTTTTATAGTGTGGCAAAACAGCAGACTTAACCCATTTATTACTCATCAGTATGACAATCTCACCTATCTGGAACAGAGCCAGAAATCAGAAAGGGAAACAAGACTCTCTGTAAACAAAATAGATATAACCAAGTCAGACTAAAACTGGTGAAATTTGCTTATAGGAAAGCCCCACATCCTCTTTTTATTCTTAATTTACCCATAATTTTAACAAAATTTAACAATTACCCATAACTTTAACAAACTTTAACAAACTACAAGCACTTATTGATATGAGTTAGATGTGCTAAGTAGATTGGAATAGTGTAGAGAATTTACAATGTGATGTCTTTGGTTCTGGTGGCACAGCTCTCATGTCTGATGACGTTCCTCTGGGCTAGGGACTTGGCGTATGTTAAGGACAGCTCCTTACTTCCCTTGGGTGCTCCCTGTTTGTTCTTTTCTTCCCCTTGTCATTTCTAGTGTAAAAGTCATTACCCTTTGCAAACAACAACAAACCAAAATCTAAAGAATTAAGTTTGTTATACTCTATTTCAGTAATCACAGAAAAGGACTTAGCATAATTCCTGACACAGGTGTAAGCTCTTAATAAATTCTTAATGCCTGATTGACTAATACACATCCTTCCAAATAGTTAAAATAAAAATTGTTGCTTAAAGTGGTAAACACTCAGTTAACCTCGAACACTTTAATGGAGAGATCCATTCTCTGGGATTTCAGATAGCTAAGGTTTAATTATATATAATTATATGCAGAATTGTATGGTGCTACTAGAAGTGATGTCAGTGTTAGGAAGGCCTTTGAGGCCTTTAGTGGGTAGGGGAAGCTGTCATAGAAGAGGAAGCAGTGAAGGAGGACCCTGAAACTTGGCTAGGAGTTGGATTGGTTCCATTCCTGAAGATACTGGCATGGAATCTCCCCTGGTGTCAGAGGAAATAAAAATTTTAGGTAAGATTAATACCCTGCCCTCATGGAGCTTTAATAGCTTAAAGCTACATTGACTTTTGGAGTAGCCTGTATAAAAGATGACTAGAGAGCAGTAACCAGGTTTCCTTGATTTAGAGAGGAATGGATGAATAAGAGGGAGATTTTAAATGTGCTGTGTGTTTGAGTCTGTTAGATGAGAATTAGTACTAGAATGTAGCTATCCATTTAGGGCATCAGCAGAGCTCTCAGAGCTGGAATGAGTCATTCAGGGTCACCAGCAAAATTCTAATGCCTGCCCAATCCAGTTCTACAGCTATACTACTTAAATGCACTCATTGAAGTTAACGGCATAATTGAACTTTGCAGGAGTAGCACAATGCCTTCTAACGCAGTGTTTCTTACTTGGAAAGGTGTGTGTGTGTGTACACGTGTGTGTATACAGTCTGCACCATATGCTTTTTAAAAAACTTAATTATAGTAATTAAATACAGAGCCTGGTTTATGGTCCTTGTTTTTAAAAGACTGTCTTTATAGAGTAGCTAACCTTTAAAAAAAATGATAATTCTGCTACAGTGGCTGTGATTTAAGTATGAGACAATGTATCTGTTAGTTTGGAATTCATCTACGGTAACATCTTCATTGTTAACATTTTGTTAAAATGAATTTTCCTCTTTTCTCATCTTTACTGTTTTTCTGTAGATAGCATTATTGTTTAATTTATTTAAGGAATTAAATGAAAAAAAATAAACAATTATTACTTGTTTAAGGAAAATGTCTGAAAGGAGCATCTCTGTGTCTATATCTGGTTAATGATTTATCAACCTTTGGTCCCTCAACATTACCACTTGGTGCTAAAGCTTTTATTTAGAATCATAGAATTGTGGAATTTTGAGGTCATCTAATACAAACTGAGCCTCAAAGGGTTACATAGATACCCACAATCCAAAAGCCTAGGACATGACAAGATCTGGCAGCTGATTGAATTTATAGGGTGGGTGAGAGTGAGGAAGTTGACTATTACTCCTAGGTTGTAACTCTGGGAGACTGGAAGGATGGTGGTCACCTTAGAGCAAAAGGGAAATGTGGAAGAAAGGTGGGAGGGAGGATAATCCGTGAGTTCCAATTTTGTACTTGTTGAATTTAAGATGACTGAATGTCTAATAGGCAGTTGATGATGTGGTCCTGCTGAAGGTTGGGCGAGAGCCTGGGACTGGATATGTAGATATGGAAGTCATTGGCAGGTTGATTGAACACAAGGCACCTGATGAGGTCACTCAGTGAGGCTCTAGTTTGTTGTCCAGTTGATGGGCTCTCATTTTGTTACCAGTTTATTGCTACTACAAAAAAAAATTTTGCACATATTTATGTGTACATGTTGTCTCCACTTAGAATATCAACCATTTGAGAGAGAGGCATTGTTTTTGTATCGCTAATGTTTAGCCAAGTGCTTTGCACATAGTAAGAGTTCGTTAAATAAAAGTTTGTTGAATTCAGTTATAGAATTGAGAGTACTTTTTATCTGTTAAAGATCTGTTAGGGACAGATAATGAATGCACTGTCTCTCTCCGTTTACAGCCAGCAAAAATCCTTTGCTTCAATTTAAATCCATCTTTCTTGGATACAGTGAACAACCCTAGTATTTATTCTTCTAATGACCTTTCATATGCATCATATTTCTTCCTCAGGTTAAGCAATCCCAATACATTTAACTTTCCTTTTAACATTTTTTTTTTTATCCTTTGGAACTTTAAAATTTTTTAAAAATCTTTTCTTGGCAGTTTCCCAATGTCTTCTTTGAAATCTGATGATCAACACTGTGTTTAATACTCTTTGTTTTGGATTGATGCAAGATATGGTGGAAAGGTTATTTCCTTGTCTTTAGATGTCACATTGATTGGAAAACTCAATGATATTGGATTGGCTTTTTGGACAGTGACATTATATTTCTCTTCCCAATTCAGCTTGTCATCAGTAATGATGTCTCTTTGTTTTGGCCGCTCTTTACCATCTTGTTTTGTATTTGTTTTGTGCTTTCCCCCAAATGCCTGCTCATCGGGTTGAGTTATATCCTAATTTTGATGGGCCTTTATCAGGGTCATTGGAATTTTATTGATGTCTTTCAGGACAGTGACAAAGCTGGATATCCTTTGCAACCCTTAGTACAGTGCCTTGGCATATGATAGGTGCTGACCAAATGTTTATTGACTGATTGAGATATGATGAACTTCATTTCTTTTGTCAGCATGAAAAACCTCTCTACTGATACTTTTTTTTTTGAAGATTAGAGTTCAGAGAGATGTCTGGGGCCATGAGAGGCCTTGACTTGCCTTAGTCACACAGCCAGCTAGTATGTGTCAGATGGAAGACTTCCCTAGGTCTTCTGGACTCCAGGCATGGGTCTCTGTCCACTCTGTCCACCCTTTACTCATAAAGCTATATAAATGGAATCCTGTTAGTGGCCCAGAGAGATAAAATATTCTTTTCCTGGCTATACCTGAACAACTTCAACATTTACAAGAGGATTCATGACTATGTTATCCATGAATAAACCTCTCTTGATTCTCTATTTTTAGTCTTCTTTTTAAAGTGATACATTCAATGTGTATTAGCCATTGTATAAAGCAATCCTTTCCTAAATACTCCACCGTTTATTCAACAAACATTAATAAGCACCAACCAGATACTTGGGAAAATAAAAGATAAATAAGACAGGTTATGCCCTTAAAGGCCTTACAGTCTAGTAGAGGGATACACATACACACACACACACACACACACACACATATCCAGCTACATTTAAGTTCATTAGAGGAATAAATATAAAGTGCTATGAGAAGGGGCGCAAGAAATCACTTCCAACTAGGAAAATCTGGGAAGGCTTCATGAAATTAGATTGACAGGAGCTAGTGTGTGGGAAGTCAGATGGCCAAATATGACAATTAGGTCATAAACACCAGTGATTATATGAAGAATGGTGATGCCTTTAAGAGTGATAGAAAAATGAGAAAAAGGATCAGGGATCTAGGGGAAAATGATGAGTTAAATTAAATTTGAGGTGTTCTTGGGATGAAAATAATACAATATGTAGTTAGAAGTGGGAATTGGAGTTCCCGAAACAGTTTAGGCAAATAAACATTTATTAAGTGCCTACTATGTGCAAGGCATTATGCTAACTTATTACATATATTCAACTATATTAAAAAAAAACAAGAAAAATAGGAAAAAGATAAAATACTGAAATGATTGTATACATGCCCATAAACTTAATTTTTTTTAAATTAAAAAAAGACAAAAGTTAACACATACTGGCTTTCATCTTTGACTACTTTCTGGAACTTCCTTGTTGTGTTTTTAATCTAGATTTTTTTTTTCTGCCTTCAATTACGTAGTTGTATTCCTTTGTATATTCTTTTGATACTTCCCTCTGCATCACTACGTCTTCCTGTTTTTCTTATTTGTCATTTCTTGTGCTACAGTAATAGTATTCCATTGTGTGAATATACCATAATATGTTCAGCTATTCTCCAATGATTGGGCATTGTTTGAACATTCATTTTAGGAAAAGAGAAAATGGAGAAAAATATACATTCTGAAGACAACTTGTAAGAGTGCCTGGCCCCAGCCTCGGGAGACCTGGGATTGGTTCTGGCCTCAGATACTTAACACCCACACAAAAAACTGGCCGTGTAACCTTGAGCAAGTTACTTAACCCCAATTGCTTAGGGGCGGTCAGGTGGCCCAGTGAGTAAGAGTGCCGGCCCCAGCTTTGGGAGACCTGGGATTGGTTTTGGCCTCAGATACTCGGCACCCACTGGTATTGATAACTGGTCGTGTAACCTTGAGCAAGTTACTTAACCCCGATTGCTTTAAAAAAAAAAAAAAGACAAGTTGTATGTAGTTAAGCTCATTTTCAGTTGGGTTTTATGTCTTCATTATAATCTTTTTTCAGGACTTCTGAAATTTAAACTCTCATTGAGAAGAGTTTCTGTATCCTTTCATGTTGTAGTTCTACATCTTCATAACCATCTGCTACCGCTTAGGATACCTGCCAGTTCTCCAGTGTGTCTCCTACCTCCCCCCTTGGAACTAGGCAACTATGGACTCTTTCTGTCTCCATACATTTTCCATAAAATTCTTCCTATGTGTAGATGATAGATTTTGAAGCCAGCCTACAAAAACCTTTTCAACCCACACTCAAGTTTTGAAGGATTCCTGATTTCAGTTGGTGTGGGTCCCCTTTACTCTTTCGTAGAAGACTTTGAATTCTGTAGAGAAAAAAAAAGGTAATTTGCTGGACCTGAATTTGAATTTTTTCCTACTTGATAAGAACTGCCACAATTTGTGCTCAACTGGCACAGCCTTTGAGAACCCAGGATCACCTTACTATGTGTGATGAAGCATCAGAGTAGGATTTTTGTCTCATTTTGTATTAAATGTTTATTATTATGTATCTGTAAATTTTCCTTGAAATTTCTGACGTCTTTAAAATTGTTCTTGGCCTATCCGATTCTGCCACTAAAGTCTTGCTCCTGTGAGTGCCTCACTTTGATATGGAGTTAATCCTGAATTCTCCAAGGTTAAGGCAGAAAAGCTTATAGTTGTAGTACCTTGCATCAACCTTGGAACAACTCATAAATTTTGGGAACTTTACCTTTGTTGCATTGGAGATTGCCTTTTATTGTTAGCTGTGTTGTAAGTCATTCTAAAACAGATTGTTCCTCTTATTGTTGCTGGTTTAGTCACTTACCTATTTTAAATCACTTTAACTTTTTGTTTTGGATAACACCTGGTAGTTGCTTGATGAGTGTCCTTATATGTAAAAATAGAAATCACAATCCGTGTACTTGTATTGCCTATCTTACCTGGTGGTTGTGAACAAAAACATGAAAGTATTTACTGGAACTTGATTGCCTTTCAAGGGAATGGGGACTCAAACCCCCAGAGTTTTTTTTAAATCAAATCCATTTTTCTTTTCAAAACTGCTCTGGAGCGCCTTTGCAGTTGTCTTTCTGCAAGGTGTCATATTTTCCCTTCTGATTGGTTGACATCTTTTTAGTCCTTAGGTGTTTAAATGGACTAAGGACTTCTTGGTCCTATGGTTTAAATGGTTAGGTATAGAATAGACTTTCATGAAAATGTTCCTGAATTTAATTCTGAGGTATAATGCTTTAAAAAAAAAAAAAACAACTTAGTCTGTTAGAAAGCATTATAAGCATTTATTTCACTACAGTGTGAATTGTTTAATCAGGTATACGTGGAACTCTTGGATATTGAATGATGCTTTGTATTTTGAGCCCCATAATCATGTTTGTTTTTAATAATGTCATCTTTAAAAATACTAACATGTTGCCTGCTGTTCACTTGCAGACTAGTCATTCTCCATTACTAACCTGTGTTCTGTTCCATTTGTCAATTCTCCCCCCCCCAATCTGAATCACAGTTGATTTTTGTTCTTTCTTAACCCATCTGCAATCTGCCTCATTGCTTTTGCAGTACTCTTAGATTTTTTACAGTTCTTTGAAAAGATTCAGCCTTTTTCAGTGTGCAGGTCTCTGCAAATTTAATGAACTCATTTCTTTTTCTAGCCCAAGAAACTGGGTCTAATGTTCCTTGCAGCATATCCTAGTAAATGTTATTTAATTCAGCATGTTGCTATTTTCACTGGATTTTTTCCATTCCTTTGGATGAAACTTTGTATACTTAAGCTGAATTTCAAGGAAGGTTTAAGGAGATATTATCTAACAGTGCCTATTCATAGCCATCTGTAAATTTGAAAATAAAAGGTAATATGAAGTCTTAATTCTTTACCCCATCTAATTCTTTACCCCATTCTCTTCTTGTCTGGGGAATTAGCCTTAGCTTGAAGGAGTTAGTGTAGCTTCTTTTTTAAACCAGAATTTGTGTTAGCCCCAACAATAGTACAAAATGGAAATCCAATACTTAACAAGTAGCTTTAAACAGTTGTGCCTTGTTTTACTTTCCATTGTACTGTGAATAGGACATTCATACTAAAATCTCATATTAAACCAGGAAATTGGAAAAGAACTAACCTCAAACTAATCTAACTCATTTTCTCAGACTGTAAGTGATGTTGAATTTCTTCACTAAGTGTCATGAATGAGACAGAAACTAGACTACATTTGCACAAAAGTAGCACGCATACATGACACATGCTTATCACCATAGATGGTATGGTCTAAGTTAGATGGCCCTGAGGTCCTTTCTTACTCTCAAGATGCTCTGAGAATTCTTCAGGATGAGATGTGGAGAGGGGACAGGTGACACAAGAGAGGAAGTCCCTATATCTCTGAGGTCACAGGGTAGGCTCAAAGAGTCTCCAAGATCTAGTTCAAGACTAACTTGTACAGGTAGTTCCCACTTAATGTAAATTCTCATTATGCACATTTGACTTTAGGGAAAGAAATTTACAGTCCACAAAACACCCAAGTTAGTTTTACTGTACCATACTGTGTTCTCTCTCTGCTCTTGCCCCTTGATTTGGTGCTCAGGAACCTCTCCCCTCTCCCCCCAAAAAGAAAAAAACTTAAAAAAAAAAACCTCCATGTGAAAGTAGAACAGACTCGCTGAGACCATCTACTGTAGTGCCTTCATATCTGCCTTCCACGTATCTGCACTTGGGTACTGTGTGTCTGCCTCTAGTTCTCTGTGTTAGCCCTCCTTGTCTGTATCTAGTCCCCACGAATCTGCGTGGGCTCCCTCCCCCTTTTCTTCTTGGTTGGGGCCAGGCTCCCACATAGCTGACCCCTCCCTCCACAGGTTCATGGCCTCCTTCCTGCCTCACTCCTTTCCGCCCTTCCCAAGTCCATAGGCAAATTCTTAAGTAAAAATAGCTTTAGGTAGATGTCTCTTTCCACAAAGGAAGAACCCCTTTACCATAAAGAAAGTCTAGAACTTGGGAAGATGGAAAGAGAAAAGGCCATTTCCTTTGGGGGAAGAAACTTACAAAAGGGTAAAGCTGGTGATTAAGCTGATTTTTGGAAGAGTAAGTTTGGCTGGAAGGAGTTTCTGGTTCAAGGTAAAGATAATAAAAGATAGCATTATATAGGGTGTGGTCAATGGAGGCAGGAGATGTGGTGGGGAGTGATGCAATTGGAATGTTGAGCTTTGACACTCACCTGTGACTCTCGCATGTTACTTCATCTCTGGGTAAACTCTTTTCAAATGCACCCGGCTTGACAAGAGCCTCACGGGGTAAACCTGAGCTGTTAAATGCCTCGATAAGGAACTAGTGGAATTGGAAGTAAATTTCTGAATTTTGTAAAATAGTAACAGTCTTAAAATTGAGCAGTTTTGTTTTTGACAGCAAAATAATAAGAATAATTATGTTGTCATAAATAAAATCTTGGTTTTGTGAAGGAAAAAAGGCTCGAATTTATTTTTATCTTTGGTTTGTAAATTAATGGCTTTCATGTACTTCTACCTTGGAGGTTTCCTCAGGTAAACTTCATTGGACTCAACTTTGATTCAGTGATGGAGACGACTTCAGGTTAGAGGGAATACCAAGAAAACAGCCAACAGTGGGATGAAATGAAAACTTTGTTTTTGTTTTTACTGATTTTTAGAAATGTTCAGCTCCAAATTCTGTCACTCCGTCCGGCTCCTCCAACCACCTGTTGAGAAGACAAGAAATATGATCCTCATTATATACATGAAGTCATGTAAAACATATTTCTACATTAGCCATGTTGCTAGAAAACAAAGCAATAAAAATAAAGAGGAAAAAACCATATGTTTGAATCTGTACTCTGAATTCATCAGTTCTCTCTGGAATAGATATGCATTTTTCATCCTGAGAGAAAACCCCAAATGGTGCCATAAAGGATCAGGAATGACTGAGGGGAAGAAGCATTGAGTCCTTTAGAATTGTCATAGATCCATTATATTGATCCGAGTTGGTAAATTTTTCACCATTGATAATTATTACAATATTGCTGCATTGATTTCCTATTTCTGCTAACTTCACTTTGTATCAGTTCATACAAGTCTTTTCAGGTTTTTTAAAACTATCCTTTTCATTATTTTTTACAGCCTAATAGTATTCCATCACAATCATATATCACAACTTGCTCAGCCATTCCCCAGTTGAGGGCATCCCCTCAGTTTCCAGTTCTTTTCTACCACAAAAAGAGCTGCCATAAATATTTCCAAATGGAAACTTTGTATACTTTTTTTTAGATTGGTGAAACCTGGTTTTCTGAAAGTATCCTATGGTTCTGACAAGCAAATATGATTTGTAAATGAGTTGAACAGAGAGAATGGTGTAAAAATACTTTGCTACACACACACACACACACACCCCACATATATATATACACACACACAGACACATATATGCACAAATAATTTGGCTATAGTATTGTACTATTGGCAAAGAATAGCAAGATGACATACTAAAAATTTCCTTTAAAAAATTTTTTTTAGCATTTCAGCAAACGTATAATATTGGAGGTAAAAATTTTCAGTAATATTTATTTTATTAAAATTATTTTGCATCATCTCGTAAGTTAAGCATTTATGGCAGGTCAGGGAGAGAGCTATACTTCACTTTTAATGAGTATGTAAATTCCCTCCCCTGAAGCAGACCAGTAAATCATTCTATAAGTTAGTTTCTGAGAGTTGCTTGGGGTCCTGAGAGCTTGAATGCCTTGTCCATTGTAAAACATACTGACATAGATTACTATGTCAGAAGCAGGATTTGAACCCAGGCCTTTCTAATCTCCATTCATATAGCCAATCTTGATAGTTAAGGCTATCATCACCTTTTGCTTAGAATAATTACAGTAATCATTTAGTTGGATTCCCTGTAGCTTTCCCCTGATGATAATGCTATGTCACCTTTCTTCCAGTTTATAAGCTCCTATTACTGCCTATTACTTCTAGGATCCAGTATGAACTCCTCTCTGGAGCTTCTCCACAGTCTGGTCCTCTTACAAAATCCCTTCCTTCCACAAGCTGCCGGATCTTTCCCCTGGCTGTCCCCATGGCTGGACTGCTCTCACCCTCCCCCTCTGCCTCTCAGAGGCCTTTACTTCTTCCAGACCATCCTTCAGGATGTCTTTCCTGACCCCTCAGAGCTGCCTGTGAGGCTGCTGTCCTCCTCTGTTGGCATCATTTGTGGGTCTGTTTGTCTGCTTATTGTCTCCTCCATTAGAATGTGAGCTTTTTAAGAGAAGGGATGATTTTTGCTCTTTCTTTGTCTCCCCTGTTCTTAGTCCAGTTCTAAGCATATAGTAGGTGCTTAATAACTGCTTGGTGACTGATTGCTCTGTGACTCTAAGGCTGGCCTCTGGTCTGTCCATTAGCCACACCAGCATTGCCTACTAAATATTCATGGGCCATGTTTGAAAGGCACAGCATTTGAAAGCTTTAACTGGCACATTTGTGATCCATTTTGATTCAGTTAATGCATACCAGTCCTATAGACTTGGTTTTACAATGCAGCTTTGATATATTTTTAATTACTCAGTGACTGAGAGTATCATGAACAAAAAACTGGGCTACTAAACCTCAGTTTAATAGGTCAGGTGGGGAGAGAAGATTAACATTTATTTCATTTTTAAAATTAAAGAGCATTATTGCAGTAAATGAAATATTATATTTGGAAATAGCTGGTTCCTTTGCAGGAAAAGTACGTGTTTTTAAAAATAGTTCTTTAAAGGAACTTAGCACAATAAATACTTGAATAAAGATAAAAAATTGGATTTTGAAATTATGTATAATTTAGTAAACATAGACATTTTAAAGTGACATTTTAAAGAGTTATGCCCACCTCAATATTTCCTTTCCCTGATATGTATAAAAGGTCATTTACAAAAAGAAAATATTTCCTTTTTTAGTAATAATAGCAGAGATTCTTCATCATCTCTCTGAATACATCTAATGATACTGTATCTATTGTAACTTGAGAAAAATTGTAGACCAAAGTATAAGGAGTTAATGGAAGATCAGTGATTATGGACTTGGTATCTGCAGCATCAGCTACATAGTTAGGTTCTTTAAAGCAGAGTAGGAGGGTTTCTGTACACTCATGGTCAGTTTAGAACTGTCACTTGTGATCAGGTAACAGTGTTTGTGCTCTTGCCACATTTTGTTGAGTGTCTTAAGTATAAAGGAGATTGATTGATCATAAAGTGCATAGCATAATGAGGTATATTGTTAATCAATGACCATCTAATTTTTAAGGTTGTGACTATATTCTGTATGAACAATAGAACATTTAGAATAAGGTTTTAATATTTCAAATTTAAAACTTTAATTATTCTGGCATAATAATACGAATATTACTGCACTTATTGCTAGTGACTCATAATTGAAAATAATTGTCACAAAAACAATATTTTACATAGCCAAAACAAGATTTAATTTTCTCCTTTTGTCTCTGTTTCTCACTTTCTGGATGTCAGAATCATCCCTCTACTGAGGGACTTCCCTGCTGGAAACTTCTGGAAGTTCTCTCAACTTCTGGGACTTCCTCCTGCTGGAACACTCTCCTGCCCTTGTGCCCTGGCATATTTCTCTCCTCTCATTGGTGAGTTCCTCCTAGAATTCGAACTCCTCTTAGAAGCCAGATATTTTTGAAGGGGCCAGGCCAGCCTGATTTCATTTCCCTCCTAATTCTTTTCCTAGCTTTCTGGACTTCACATTCATGCCTCCATGCCAGGTACCTTCATAAAGTCAATGAAAAATGGAAAGCAATTTCTTTGTAGTAAAAGTACAACACCAAAGAAGATACTTGAATAAAAAGTAGTTTCTAAACCCTTTTTCCAAGTGAGATGTTGTATTTCTAGTATTTTTATGGGGATCATGAGTCAGGAAGCTTCTACAACCTTCCTGAAAGTGATTTCTTTAATTTGTGCAAGTTATTACAATAGAATACAATGGACAAATAATAACTTTTTTCATAAGGTCCTCATTATAATGTATATATGTGAACTCAGAAGTAGAGGGGAGCAGCCTCCAAAATACTTTTAATATGTTGTCATCTATGACCTACCAGTCCTCTATAGGTGGGGCAGGCGTGAAAAAGAGTGTGCTCTTATGAGTGTTTGGGCCAATGAAGTGGCTCGACCTTTCTATAACTGTAACTTGTCTTTTTTCCTTGTTGTTTTTTTTTTACCCTGACTGGGCAAATTGTACCTGTTGGCATGGGCCATATTCCCTTTATTACGTTGCAGATTGATTCCTGGCAAAAGACCGGATCCAACCTGACAGAGCCCTGATTCTGCTCCCACCTTGGCACCTTCAGTATTTACCCTATTTGATTGGTCTGAGCAAACTTCTTGCCTGGCTTAGGATTTAGACAAGAGACCCTCTGCGCTGTCACTGTCCAGGAGCAGCAGCCTTTACCCATTATTGCCCTGGAAGTTTGGGAAAGTCTGGCCCTAAAGGGATGAGGGTACAAATCAGAAAGAAAAGTTAAGTGTTTGGAAGAGGAGATAAGGAATCTATTAGTGAGAGGTCTGACAAATAGCACTAATTGAAGGAGTGACTGCTGCTACCTCAGAGCATAGGGACTTTTTGCTTTGGGCAGGTGGGGGACAAGGAGAATGGAAGTTCTGGGTCTGGTTAAGGAATATGTCACCTGTTTGAGGTTTAATGAGATAAATCAACACAGAGATAGACTTATTTACTTGTTACATATGGTTGGGCTAGAACTCTGGGCCAGGTAATCTCCAAAGTTGCTTCTAGCTTGGTGACCTCTAGGTGTACAAATAAACTTCTAGCATGGTAGTGTCCTGGTCCTGAATGGGCTTACATAATAAAGGGAGTATGTAAATAACCTAATATCTCCTCCCTATATATACCTCCTCTCATGTAGTCTACTATGGGAAGCAGGGATTGAGAAGAATAAATATAATTATCTCTTTATTGTACCCAAATGATAATGGCAAAAAGCATGTACTGGGAATGTTTAAAAAGAGAATTAGGATTGTTTTGAGATTACTCCTCTTGTATAATGCTCAGAGGTCACAATTTGTGCCGAAGGACATGTGGTGGGGTAGAGGTCACAAGTCATTTTAATTGCTTCCTCCCTTTCAAAGGTAGAAAAGAAGTAGGGAGTTTAGTAGGGGAGGTTATTTTGGGGCCAATAGCTTCTAAATTGGCTCCTGATTAGACAGACATCCTCTAAGGTGAAAGGAGCCATGTCTCCCTTTAATGTGCTCTGCTTTGGTTTGGTCAGCTGCTCCTCAGGAAGCCCCCTTTTCTGGGCACAGTGCCTTGCACTGGAGGCCATCACCCCAACCCCTCAACAAAAAGGAGATCTGTGACTCAGAAAAGGGAGAAAATAAGACACCCATTTTAGCAGAGGAGTCATTTTAGAATCTTCAGAGTCTTAGAACATTTTTTAGGTTCGGTGACATTTAAATTTCCCAGTAAATTTTTTTAAAAAATTCACATTAATGCCCTTTGTTGAACTATATTTTATCTTTGTATTCATAGAGCAAAACCCTGATATTCAATTTAATTCAGTTAAACCCTAATTAAATTCCTGCTATGGTCAAGGCAACTGTGCAGAGTTTTTTGAAGCTTTAGGGAGGACTAGGAATTTTTTTAAAAAGGTCTTTAAACATACCATTAACTTTTTTTTTTTTCCAGTTATTGTGATGGGACTGAATCATCCATTGTCTTGTCTGGCTTATGGCAGATGATAAACACTATTCTAGGTTCAGTACATATTTATGTTCTACAAACTAAGCAACACAACAAAACCTGCCCTGATGTGCAGTATTCAATGCACTGTCTCCCTCTTACCTCTGCAAAGAATCAGGGGGTGAGGAGAGGCCTTTTTATCTTTCTCCTCTTAAGTCGAACTTGGTTGATATAACTTCATCTTAGTTAATGTCACTTAGTTAACTCTTTACGTGAGTTTTTCCATCTGTAAAATAGGGGTGATATTTGCTTTGCCAGGGGCGGCCAGGTGGCTCAGCGAGTAAGAGCACTGGCTCCAGTGTTGGGATGACCTGGGGATCAAATCTGGGTGCAGATACTTGGCACCACACCCAGAAATAACTGGCTGTGTAACCTTGAGCAAGTTACTTAACCCCGATTGCTTTAAAAAAAAAAAAGATATTTGCTTTGCCTACCTTACATGGTTCTTATTAAGGATGAAATAAGATAATATCTACAAAGCACTCATAAACCTGAAATGTCTGTAATCAATATAGGCTAATTCCTCAGTTCTTCATTGATTCAGCAAATGTTTATCAAATATACCTGTGCTATGTGCTGTGGAGAGGGGAAATGGGGAGGAACAGAGTTTAGATAATTAGTAGCCCTTTTTTGCCGTTGTGAGGCTCTGTAAGCTGTTTTTAAAGACATAGTTCTTTGTTCCTATGTCCAGTCCACTCTCCTCTTCCTCTTTAATCTTGGGTGCAGGTCCTTGCTCATGTGCAGTGTCTGGCCAAGATACATGTCTTGAAAGCCTGCTTTGTGTAGGCCCATCCTACTGCCTATCACATTCTGAACGGTAATCAATAGACCTTGTCTGTCTACTTGTTCTTTTCTTTTTATTTAGTTAGGCCAAAATCTTTTGAGTGAAATTTGAGTGAATATAATCTTGTGTAGGAATTGCTGCAGGTTTGTGGGTTTGGTACAATCAGTACCACATTCTTTGCCGATGATCATCTGGAGGGAAGGACTTGCCTTACTCTCTGTAGGCAGTCCTCCTCTTTGGGCTCAGTGCCTGTAAAGACTCCCAACTTCTTTCTGAAAAAAGGCCCATCTTGTTAATATCATTGTTCTACCAGTGATGTGTGGTGGCAAGTTGTCTCTGAAGAATTAATTTTGAAAGGTAACATGGTAGGCATAAGTCGTGTACAACACTTCATCTAGGAAGAATTGTACAGAAGCAACTAAACAGATATAGGGCAAGAAGAAGAGATGGGCCATGTGAGTGAGCTTTCCTGCTCTGTTAGGATGTATGCAGCTGTGAAAATCATTAGAACGTCCCTAGCATATTGGCCGTCATCTATGATTGATAGGTAAGTATCAGTGAGAGTCGAACATGATGAGCCAGCAAGCACTGACCATATCGTTGGAAGAAGAGGGATCTTAAGTATGAATGAGAACATAGATCTCTCAAGTATCTCCATTATGCAGCTATAAAATCAGACCCAAAGAGGTTGTGGCTTCCCTAATAATGTTATGGTGGGAAAGCCAGGAGTCTATCCCAGACTCTGTCCCAGGACCAGTATTCTAGCCACTGTCCTTGGCAAAGCAAGAGCAGCTTATGTAAATCAGTCTTGTGGCCTAGCACTTAGCATAAAGTATAGAATATACATTTAGTGGATTTGTTTTTGTGTGTTTGTTTTGTTTTTGCTTTTTGGAGGGACACTTCGGGTTAAGTGACTTGCCCAAGGTTACATGGCTAGTAAGTGTTAAGTGGCTGAGGCCGGATTTGAACTCAGGTTCTCCTGACTCCAGGGCCAGTGCTCTATTCACTGTGCCACCTAGCCTCTCCCCCAGCTGATTTTTTTTTTTTAAAGAACATGTTCAAGTAATTGAAAATTCTGTTTTTCCTGTTCTTAAGTAATGATATCAATACATCATAGATAATTAACATCATGGCAGTAATTTGCTTCAATATTTAATATATGGAAACTTAGTAATGCTACTTACTTTGCATTTGCACATAGAGCTTAGAATGTCTTTACTTTCTACTTACAAGCAAAGGGGAAAAAACCACTGGAGTATGTATTCACATGATAGATACCTTCTTTTTCCATCATATATCGTCTCAGTAATGTCTTTTATTACACTTCTTGCATAGTAATTATTGTTAGTAATGTGGTCTTCTTTTCCCCATCTTCTTTCTTTTTGAGACTCACAGTCATTTTAATTCAGAGATCTTGGCATTCCATGAATTGAAACCATATAGCATCCCCAGAAGATATCATTGTTAAAGAGATGGACCATTTCTTTTATAGGAAGTTTGCACATTGTTTTTAATCGTCTCACCCAAATATGATACATCTAATCTCTTTTTCCTACTTATTTTTGGGACCCAGTTTATTATTCCATCCTTGCTTGCCTGAGGTACTCATATTGATGGAGTCATTCAGTGGGCTGATTGCCAACCTTGATGTTATCCCCTGAGCAATATGGCTCCTTTATCCACTTTGTCTGGTAGGGCTGGTTAGACAACTCTTCTTCCAAGTTGCCATGGATTTTTTAAAAGTAGGCATTGTAGTTTGTATATCATCTCATGTGAATACAGGCCTTTAGAAGCTTGGCACCAATAGAAGATCTGTTGTGTTTTCATTTTTTAAGAAGGGGAGGAGGACCTCATGCATGACAACTTCCATGACAGTGATAACACTTTTATTTATACATTGTTTGACATTAAGATAACTTTGTTCAATAATCGACTAAGTGTTAATGTCAAACAGTGTATAAATAAAAATGATATATCTCCAGTCTGAGGTGCCTTGTAGTGTTATAGGATTTTGATTTTCCTGATCCCCTAGTTGTTAAATATGTCCTCCCCCTTACATCACTTTGTACCATAATCCTTTCTGTAGAATTCTGTAGAATGTAAGCCCTTTGAACATAGGGAACTGCCTTACTTTATAATATTTTCATCACCCCTGTACCTGACTCATATATAGTAATCCCTTAATAAATATTTGTTGATTATTGACTTATGAGAGACTCGTCAGAATAGAGCTCTTAAGGTCATATTTTGTTATGCTGAATCAGATACTTGAAATTAATGAGCAGGAGCTACAGCAGGCATTTTTGTTGTCCTTATCATTTGTAGGCCATCCAGAAGTGATGTGCTTTAGAAGATCACCAGCAAAACCTGAGCAATCGTTTCTGATGTTCTTATGGAGGAGGCCCTTGGATTGATTCGTATTCACTATTTAAAGATTTTTCCAAGAAATGAGAAAGGTTGAGATTGATAGTAGGCTGATGTCTTCTGTGCCACTTACTGATAAAAATTCTGTGATCTTTTCTGTTCTTTCAGAGATCCTAAGAATCAGTCTCCCTGGGAACCTTTAAAATTGTATTGCCTCCAAAATCTGTACCTTTTTGGTCCAGACTCTCTTCTCAACTTAATAATGGAGATAAAAGGTACCATTTCCACGATTTCACATAGTGTATTTGGTACTGAGAATGTTGGTACAATACAAATGTGATGTTTCTACTGTTGTTGCTAGTATTCTTTCAGGTATTGGGTCATAACTGTTTTATGTTCTAATTTTCTTTGTCTCCTCCTCCCCTCCTGATTGAGTTACAAACCTTTCCATTCCAGTCAGAGTGGTCTTGAGTACAGTTGACAAACTCATCCTTACCTTTGTCTAAATCTTTCTAATTCTTTAGGACCCTATTTCAGAAATGTCAGTTTCAGCACCTCCATGATGCTTTCTCTGATAGTTCACTAATACTGTTTTCATTTTCCTGACCACTTAATAGCACTTGTCTGTACCTGGCAGTTATTACATGATTACATTTAATTTGTCAGTAGGTGTGTTCTGGTCTTGTTCTCTGATATGATGGTTTGTACTATTCCTGCTTTTACTGATCTGTGTGGCATATTTTAGGCTGGCCTTTTATTTTAGATGTAAACATTTTTCTGAAATTGTTCCTTATAAACAACATACGGTTGGTTGCTGCTTTTTTGACTTACTCATTTATATATCCAACTCATGTCTCTCTCCCTCAAGAGTACCTTTATCAACAACTGCCTGCCGAACATTTCAAACCAGCTGACCCTGAAGGCATTTCAGACTCAACATGTCCAAAACAGAGCTCTTTATCTTTCCTCCCATATCCTCCCCCAAACCCCTCCTCAGTTCCTATATCTGGTAAGGACAGCACCATCCTTCCAATTTCTCAGTTTTTGACTTGATATCAGATCTTGCTGTACTTCCACAAAATCTCTTACACCTGATCTCTTCCTCCTACTCACACAGCTACCATTTTAGCAGAGGCCCTCATTACTTCTTGCCTAGATTAGTCTCCTTGTCTTAGGTCTCTTTCCATGGTAGCCAAGGTGATTTTCCTTGAGGGTCCATCTTGGCACTTACTCGGTAAACTCCATTAGCTCCTTGATAGCTCCAGGATCAAATGTAGACTTCCTGTTTGACTTCTAATGCTCTTCACAACTTGGCCCAACATATCTTTCTAGCATCATTGTACATTACTACCTTTCCCCATAACTCTGTGATTAACAGATTAGACTTTTCCCTGTGCCTTTATACATGTTACTTCATTTCCCATCCCAGTACCTTAGCATAGAATCTCTCTTGCCTGGGATGCCCTCTTTCCACTCCTCCCCTTCATAGATCACTTTCTTCAAGATGCTTCACAAGCACCACCATCTTTCCACATGAAACTTTTGCTGTTCTCTTCCTATCCTCTCCCTCACTCAGTGCTCTCCCTTTCTAACTACCTTATTTATTCTCTCTCTCTCTTTTTTTTTTTTTTTTTTGCTTTTTGCAGGGCAATTGGGGTTAAGTGACTTGCCCAAGGTTCCACGGCTAGTTTTTGTGTTAAGTGTCTGAGGCCATATTTGAACTCAGATCCTCCTGACTCCAGGGCCGGTGCTCTATTCACTGCGCCACTAGCCGCCGCATACCTTATTTATTCTCTATGTACTTATAGGTACATGATATATTCCCCAGTAGAGGGCTAGTCTTTTGAGAAAAGAGATTGCATTTGCATTGCCCTGTATATAATAGATGCTTAATAAATGCTTTTTAATTGATTCATCTGTGTCTTCTCTCGCTAATTATGTTGTATGTGTAAGTTTGGTTTCCTTAACTACATTGTAAACTTCTTGGAAGTGGATAATGCCTTATGTATTACTTGTGTATTTTCCCGAGTACCAAACAGTATTAAATGCATAGTAAGAACTCAAAGTCATTGCTGAATTGAATTAGTTTAGTAGCATTCTTCCTGCTGTTCTCTTTTTGAGGCATTTGGAGTACAGTAAGTAACTTAATTCAGTACAGTAAACATTGAGAAAGAACCAGCTAGGCTTTGGAGAGAGAAAGTTTAGATAACATTTAGGCTTTTTCCTGATGGAGCTTAGAAGAAACAGTAGTAAGACAGTAAACATTAAAAATGATTAGTGTTTTAGGACATTGTAGAGATTGACTTTTAAGTTCTCAATTTTAAAATTCTCTAATTTTGTAAATTTTAATTTGGCCAATATATTAGATGTAACATGCTAATTTGAGGGAAAAGTTATTCATATATGAACTTGATTGTTTTATTTATTTTTGGTGAGGCAGGGTTAAGTGACTTGGCCTGGTTCACACAGCTAGTAAATGTCAAGTATCCGAGGCTGGGTTTGACCTTTGGTCCTTCTGACTCCAGGGCCAGTGCTCTATTCACTGTACCATCTAGCTGCCCCTTGAGTGATTTTAAAAAAAAATTTTAATTGCTCAATTTTGTTTTGACACTGTAGATAAACCCAGGCTGCCAAGAAAGCATGTTCCCCAAATAGTTATGAAAAGCAGCATAAAGGAGTGATTATGACTGATGACCCCTGAAGCCCTCTACTTGGGGAGTTTACCATTCCTTCTGTTTAAACAAGTGTATACACCTCACTTCTGAGGAGGAGGTACCAGTATAACCCGCTGAATTCCTTTGACTCTGCCTTACTTCCCAAGTCTCCCCATATTTGTTTGACTTATCTGTGGTCATTATTTTTATGATGCAATTAGTCATCTGTTACATTCATATACTGTTCTCTACAGTCTCAGCTCCTTATATTCTCTCCCAAAAAAGCAGATGTATAATCAGGGACAGACCAAAAGTATTTTAGATTTAGAATACATCCAGTTGGCCTTAAAAAAAAACAAAGATACTTAAAAGGTTTGCAAATTGCTAACCAGTATAGAACTGTCATAAAAATTATATATATATTTTTAAAGCACGTGTCTTTTTATTAAACCTCTTTATCAATAGTGAACACCTCCCCCACGAGGCTCGGCATTTTATAATCCTGGGTTACATAAGCACAGCTTGGATCACTGACACTTTGCTATTCCTTTAAACAATTAAAGCTTTTACGGGCTCTGAGCTCACATACCCTGCCACCAGCTCCTACCCACAACAAGGCCCTCACAGCTCCCTGTACAAGTTCACAAAGAAGCTTGGCCACTTTTCCAGAATGCCAAAGGCTGTTCAGAGGAGGAGCTGCACAGTGTCTAAGGCTCACTCATGTTCTTGTCGAAATGAATGAAAGGGAGGAGCGATTTATCACAGAAGCTCAGAGTGAGGCCAGCTGGTCTAACCTGTACATGAGTAAGGATCTCCTCTCTATTTGACTGCCCATGGTCATTGAAGAGTCCCCACCCATGACTTCCCAGGGAGCTGGTTCCACTTCAAGATCTACCTATGCCCTTGATTCTTTTTTTTTTTTCTTTTTGAAAGGGGGAGGTTAGGGCAATTGGGATTAAGTGACTTGTTCAAGGTCACAGGACTAGTAAGTGTTAAGTGTCTGAGGCCACATTTGAACCCAGGTCCTCCTGACTCCAGGGCTGGTGCTGTATTCACTGTGCCACCTAGCCGCCCCTATGACCTTGATTCTTTTGGGTCTGTGCTGATCAAGTTTAATCCCTCTTATATGTGTTAACTCTTCAAGTTCTTGACAATGATTATTTTCCTCCTAATTCTCTTGAAGTGAAACATCCCCATTTCTTTCAGTTAATCTTCATATGGTATGATCTGGAGGTTTTCTCCATCACAGTTTCTATATTAGCCATGTTGTAAAAGAAAGATGAAAAAAATAAAGCAAGAAAAAAAAGAAAGTTAAAAAAGGCGTGCCTCAGTCTGCATTCAGAATTCATTTCCTCTCTGGAGGTAGATAGCATTTTTCATCATCAGTCCTTTGGAATTGTCTTGGATCGTTGTCTCAATCAGAGTAGCCAAGACTTTCATAGTTGTTATTGCTACAATACTGCTGTTACTATGTACAATAATCTACTGGTTCTGCTCACTTTACGGTTCACACAAGTCTTCCCAGGTTTCTGTGAATGACCTTTAATTTTAAAAAGGTTAAATGCCAAAGAGCCTTCACTATCTATCTATTTAAAAAGAAAACTTAAAGGTTACTATTTTACACCTGTATTTTATTGGGACATTTTAAAGCAAATATTATCGTGTGTATATTGACTAGAATGGAAGATTTTAGACATCATCAGCATCATCTGTTCTTATATATGAAGAAACAGAAATGCAGAGAAGAAAAGGGACTTGGCCAGATTATGGAGCAAGTTAGTGATAGAAGTGGAAGTACAAATAACAGCTGTCTTCAGAACAATAAAAATAATAGCGACAATAATAATAATAATTAACGCATAGCACTTTAAGATTTGCAGAGCACATTACAAATGTTTTCTTATTGCATCCTTGCAAGAACCCTGGAAGATAGTTCCCATTTTATAGGTTAGGAAATTTAGGCAGGCAGAAGTGACATTATTTACCCAGGATCACAGGAGTAGTAAGTGTCTGAGGGCAGGATTCAAATTTAGGGCTTCCTGACCTCAGTTCCTCTATTAGAGTTACTGGGGCCTTAGAGGCCATTTAGCCACCCTGTACCTGAATTAGAATGCCCATTATGCAGTCCCTGACAATTGGTATCTGCCTTCTGCTTGAAGACCTATGTCAGTTCATTCTGTTTTGGGATGTTTCTCTGGCTAGAAGTCCTTTCCTTGCATCAAACCTAAATCAGTCTTTACAATATTCCCTTTTCTATGCCTAGTATTCTTTCAGAATAGGTCATAGGTATAGGTGGAAGGTGGACCTTACAGGTCATCTAATTCCCCTATCTCCCCATTTTATAGGTGAAGAAATTTAGGCTGGAGACATGAAATGCCTCACTGTCACATAGGTAAGTGGCAGAGCAGAGTTGAACCCAGGTTCTTTGACCCCAAACCTAGCATTCTTGACAACATTCTCTATGTCATTATACATTCCATCATGTATCCATCCACTTGTTGCCTGGTCTGTCTTGTGACCAGTGGTGGGAAATTTTTAGCTAGAGGAAAGGTAAAGCCTTGAAGTAGAATGATTGTAAGTGTCCTGCAAAAGGGTCAGCCCATGACCTTATATGACCTTAATGTTAATTAGCCTTATGGTTAGTGAGCTTGGTTAGAACACAGCTCCTCAAATGTTGCATTTTATTTTTATATTTCATTTTATGTGAAATTTACTTTGTTTTTTTAAATCTAAGACTTAGAATTCTAATTTTTCTGACCAGTTACAACTTTTATTCAGTATTAACTAAGATACTTAGTGTTAATTATAAAAAATCAATCACAAACCACTTCTCAACTCCTTCCCAATTAATTTAAAGTGGAGATATGCCAAGACACTTGGTTCTTTTTTTTTCTTTTTTTTTTTGGAGGGCAATTGGGGGTTGTGACTTGGCCAAAGTCACACATCTAGTAATTGTGTCAAGTATCTGAGGCCAGATTTGAACTCTGGTCCTCCCGACTCCAGGGCCGGTGCTGTATTCACTGCGCTACCTAGCTGCCCCTCAGAACACTTGGTTCTTAAGAGTCATACTTCCTGGGAAGGGGATACTTATCTCAAACTATTTGCAAATATGCAATATATGTACAGAAATGGTTATAAATTGTAAAGAAGCATGATGTCACTTTTTTGTTATTTTGCTGGATCTCTGTTTTTGTTGCTAAGGTACTCTATTCTTTCCATGCCTCCTAATAAGAGAGGCTAGAACACCAAGTTGAAATAAAGAAGTGTGAGTAGGAGGAAGAGAAAGGAAGAATCCAGTAATGACTAAATTGGATTTTTATATATGACCATCTCAGAGACACCAGCCAAGGAAATCTTCATTTTCGTCTTAGAACATTGGTGGTACTTGGCTAATTGTTCAAACTTGACTGAGTGAGGAATGTTGTTGTTTTTCAGTCATGTCTGACCATTTGTAACCCTGTTGTCTTGCCAGAGATACTTTGCCATTTCCTTCTCTAACTCTCTTTACTGAAGAGGAAACAGCCAAAAAGGTTAGGTGACTTGCCCAGGGTCATATAGCTAGTAAGTGTCTGAGGCTAGATTTGAACTCATGAAGGTGAGTCTTCTTCTTCCAAACCCCGCGCTCTGTGTGCTATGGCACCACCTCGCTGCCCTGCCTGAGGATCAGGAGAAGAGAAAAACTGGAAGGATGATGCAAGAGAAAGTAGAAAAGCCAGCATCAGATCAAGCTTCGATTGCTCCTGAAGATGCATTTCCTGGGCCTGGAGGCCAGTAGAGAGTGTACTTCTTTGGTGTCTCTTGCCAGTGCTGGGTGACATTAGCATCATTTGTACAAAATGCCAAGAATCCAGAGCCTTCTCATAGCTCCAAAGAGATGATTGAGGATCTCTAAGAACAGTTATGAGGGATTATGAAGTCCTAGGCAATCAGGTCAGAATGTCAGAGCATGTAGAGCTAGTGTTTTTATCCCTTCACCTAATTGAAGATAGGAGTTTCAAAAGAAAGAAGTAGATTTGGGCAGTGACTGGCTGGTTCTGAAGGGGCCTGGGGGAGGCCACATGATGGTAGCAGAACCAAGTGAAAGATAAGCCCCAGGGACCACACCAATGTCCACAGAGGCAGCAGCACTGGCGTTAGTGCAGAGACAGTGACCACTATCAGAGCTGAAGCACACAGGCTTCCTTCCTTCCTTTCTCTCAATCACTAAACTTCAAAAGTGGAAAGTGAGGCACGTTTTTCACTCCCTTAATCCTTTTTCACCCCCACTTATGTGTTATCTTCTCATATTAGTCTCTATTTATGTTCTCAACACAGTGCCTGACCAATAGTAAGCACTTAATAATGCAAGCTCTCTCTCTCACCACTGTTCTCCCAGTGCTGCTCTAAGACTTAGAATCGTAAAATGTTGCAATATAAGAATATACAGAATTATGGGTAACTCAGAAAGGAATGGCAAGAAATAGAAGATGATCCTCCTTCCTCATGATAACCCTTAAAATACTTAAGGCGGCTCTCATATCTGACTGGAGCCTTTTCTTTGTCTTCTCTTCTTCAAGTTCAGTATCACAAGTGTCTTCAAATAGGCATCTTTATGGGTGGCATGATTTACAGGCTCTTTAGCAGCTGGGTCTCCTTCCTCTGGAAGCCTTTCATCTGGCCCGTGACTGACCTTCACAAATTTTTTCTAATTTAGTTCTGAACAAAATATTGCAGATGGGATCAGACTAGTGTAGCTTTTGGAATTGTCACTCCCTCCCTTTCTGGACACCATCATGCATTAGTATTTTTGGCTTTTGTTTTGCCCTTTACTTAATTGATCTTAGTGTTTGTTACTCCTAACCCCATCAACTGAGATGATAGTATCTGCCCAGTACTTAGTATGGTGTCTGGCATATAGTAGGCATTTAATAAATGCTTCTTCCCTTCTCTTCTCCCCTGCCTTGGTTGTTTTCATATGAAATGTTTTGAGTCATATCTCATTCTCTATGCATTTAATTTTTTACAATTCATATCTGGAACTTTACACGTCTAATTAGATTTGACCCATTTTTTTTTAGCTTTTTCAGGTATTTTGGATTTTGATTATCCAATCTGTTAACTGTCCCTCAAAGCTTAATGTTCACCCCAAATTTGGTGTGCCCTCATCCAAGTAATTGCCAGAATTGTTAAACTGCAGAGAACAAAGCTCAGGAGGGATCCTTGGCATGCTCTGCTCTCATCCACTCCAGTTTGACATGCATGGATCACTACTTCTTGGGGTCAGCCATTCAAACAGTTGCAAATCAACAGAATTGTGCTTTCTGTCCCTTTATCTGTTGGCAAGGATATTCTGAGATGTTTTGCCAAATGTTTCACTGAAGTGCAGGTATGTGGTGGTTACCCTTGACTTACTTCTCTGATATTTGCCAGGGAAGAAATGAGGTTAGTCAGGTATTGCTTGTTCTGAATAATAATAATAGCAGCTAGCATTTATATAATGTTTCATGTGATATTTACTTCCCTTTCTAGGTATCTACAGAAATTTTAATCATCTATTCTAATATATTCCTCTGTATACATGTTGTATTCCTCCAGTGGCATGTATATCCCTGCAGTGGTGCAGGGAGTGTTCTTTGTCTTTGTATCCTTTCTGGGCACAGCTCCCTTCATAGAGTAGGCCTTTAACCGACTCTTGTTGAATGATTGTTGTTACATGTACATTTGGTGTTAGCAGATGGGCTATGTTCCAAGATCTCCTATTAATGCTCTTCCTGGTAGTTGATGTTTAGCAGGGATTATATTTAGTTTAATTAGACTGATTTAGATGAAGAAATTCAAGATTTGGATGATTTCTGTATGAGATAAATAGTGCTAATGAGACTGAATGAAATAAGGTTCTTGTTCCAGCACTTGGGTTAAATGACCAAATGTTAGACATAAATTTGGTATGCCAAGACATTTTTACACGAATTATCAATTACTTTAGGCCAGTCGTTCTTAATGCTTGTCATAGACACAAAACACTTCAGGGTCAAGCATTATAGATGCTGTTTCTGTGTTGTTAAATAATCATTAAAGCCAAAAGTGGTTTCTTAGTAGAGAATCTTCTGTTTTAAAAAATGAAAGTGGTGATAAAAATGGGGAAAAACTCCAAGGAGTATTTGGATAAAATAATTGTACGTTGTTGATACATGCTGGTTAGATGATAGTAATAGTAGCTAGCATTTATGTAGCTAAGGTTTGCAAAGCACTTTACAAATATTAACTCACTTGATCTTTACAGCAACTCTAGGAGGTAGGTGCTATTATTTTCTCCATTTTTACAGATGAAGAAATTGAGGCATCTAGCGGTTAAATGACTTGCCTGTGGTTTTGCAAGCTAGTAAATTTCTGAGCTAGGATTTGAATTTTAGTCTCCCTGACTTCAGGTCCATTGCTTTATCCGTTGGGTCACATTGCTTTATATTGTGCAGAGAGGTCAATATGGCTTAGACATAGTGACTTTTTTGTATAATGTAATCTTTCAAAAAGATGAATTCAGGAACCTGAATTGGACCTGAAAAAAAAAATAGGCTGAAGAGAAATTTGTTCTGACGATGATTCAGATAGTCCTAGATAATCAGCCTCATTGATTCTTTCTGTTGATGTTTGTTGCAGCCCATACTGTGCCATTCTGCTCAGGTTTTCCCATTGCAGAGAGTCTCTTCAACATGTCTGGGACCTTCTTTACAGTATGAGGATAAAAATAGAACATCTGACCTGTTTATGTTGGTTTTCTCTTGATACCACCATTTAAAAAACACTTGATGACTGATTTTCAAGACAGGAAAAACATAATTGCCCAGGTACTAGCAGCTGCTGACCTGCCTGCATGCTTTCTTCATAAAATTTTTGAAAAGTATATGCATATACCAAGCACCATTCTTGAAGAAAGCTAGAGTCAACAAGTAGGCTTTTGCAGGTGATTGACCATGTCTTTCTGCTCTATTGACAATCAAATGAGGTGTTAAACAGGGAGATGCATATTCATGAAGTACAGTTAGACATCTCATGTCAGTTCCAGAACAAAGGAGGATTTCTGTTGCTAACAGGTTCTACAAGCATTCCTTTTGGCAAATGACATAATATAATAATTGTTTCAAGCCTTTTGATACTATACAGTTTCTTTGGTGGAACTCATAGGGATATGAGAATGATTGGATTAGTCATCCATGTTGGAAAAACAGAGTGGATTAAAATGAATATCACCTAAATTATGGCACGTGGCCATAATTAATCCAGGAGTGTGAGTATCTTGGAGAAGCATTGCATCTGGATAAGGAATGGTGTTTAGAATTGAGTAGAGGGAGACAGAGTTTGAAATACCTTTTGGAAACTGGTTGTTGTTTCAGTTGAGCCCAAATTTTCATGCTCCTGCCAGAGTCTTACTGAACTCTTATTTTTGCATTGCCTACATTTTCTAAAAATACAGCTCCTTCCCAAGAGTCATCTTTTATAAAGAAGAATTAAAAAGAGAAAAAGAAATGGTTCAGTGGGGCTTCCTGGCAAAAGACAGCCCCTGCCCTGAAGGAGCTTACATTCTGATGGGAGAGACAACATACAAACAAATATATACAAGGCAAACTATATACAGGATAAATAGAAAGTAATTAAAAGATGGAAAGCATTGGAATTAGGAGAGGTTGGGGTAAGCTTCCTGTAGAAGATGAGGTTTGACTTGGGATTTAAAGGAAACCTAGATGTTTGTAGTCAATAGGAGGAAGGCACTGGAGTTTATTGAGTAGGAGGGTGATGTGGTTGGACTTTAACTTTAGGAAAATTACTTTAGTGACTGAGTAGGAGATAAACTGGAATGGGGAGAAACTTGAGTCAGACCCCCCTGCAGGCTGTTGCAGTAGTCCAGTGGTGAGGTGATGAGGGCATATCTGTCTGGGAAGCCATGTCCTAATTGAATGTGGAGAAGGGACTCTGGAGAAATCATCACCTAGAAGATTGGAGGGAATGGATGATGGACAACAGGCCTGTGGGGCTGCTGCAAATGCCCCACTGACATCTGTTGGGTCACGCTTAAGGAGAACCTTGTTTCTTTGGCGTTCCATCTCATTTCACAGAAAATGACACATAGGACTTTGGTACTTCTAATGATTATAGCTTGATCTGCCTTCAGATAGACACGATATGATTTGGTACATACTCATTTAAGGGTTAACACTATTCTGAAAAGGCATCTGGAACATGTGATTTATAATGTATAAAAGAAATCAGGCATGTTTTATGCAGCATTTTTGCAGCACTTAGTCGTGAAGTGAATCACCTCCAAAGGCGCTCTCATGGGAATAGGGTCTCCTCAGTACTGTCTGTCTTGGCCTTGGCCACTGTTGTGCTGCTTGCTTTCTGAAATAATAAATCACCCTATGACTAATGAGCCCTCAAATATAATCATTTACAGAACTAAGCTTTTGTAAAAATACAACACAAAGGTGTAATATAAATACTTTTCCACTTCATGTTTTTGGAAGCTTGTATTTTGAGCATCACAGGATAAGAGAATCTGGCTGTTTGTATTTGTTTTTTAATGACAGAGAAGACCATGATTTATCTGTCGATCCCAAATGCATTTGCCCTGCTCTGTGTTTTTAACATTGAAAAAGAGCCCCCTAAGCACATTTACTTATTTGGTAAGCAATTATTTTTAGTTTTGTTGACAATTCGATTATGTTTGAGGGAGTTTGAACTTCAGTTTCTCAAGTCAGTCATCAGAATAAGGCTTGACATTTTTTTTCTTTTTAGATATTATCAGTAGGATGTCCCAAAAGCCTTAGTGCATCCCTGTAAGTTAAAACTTCAGGTTTTTTTTTTTTTCTGACAACTCACAATTTAGGCACATCTGGCTGATTTTTGTCTTTGTCCTCTATGAGGGCAAGAGCATCTCTTAAGCAGATTAAAGGTATAAATGGGTTTTGGAAGAATATTGAAATAGGAGAGCAACTTTTCCAAGTTACTTCAGCAGCACTGATGAACATACAATAGTGTAGTCATTGAATCCTGTCTTAGAGTCCTTCCTTGCCAGTACTTCTGGTTATGCTTGCATGAGGTTGTCCCCCAGCCTTGACAGCTTTTTCTGCCTCTTACTTCCTAGCTCCTGTCACTCACAGTTCCTGTCTCCCTAGCTGTCTGAAGACAAGCAACAGTGGGATCTTACCTTGCAGTGACCCACATTATACCTAAAAGGAGAAACTTCTTGTACTCGGAAGTAAAAAAAATGCCTTTTCTTACATGATAATGGTGGAGCTCTTTGGGAAGCAAAGTTTCACCAGGATGTTTTATGAGACCCCCGTGGTACCCAGACAGTAAAATGCAGAGGCAAGGCTTTTAGCATTTTACTGACAAATCTGTAGATTAAAAACAGAAAAGTGATAGCTGTGTTTTCCCAAGGGCCAGTGGGATCATCAAGTGAATAGTCATCAACTCGTTGCTCTTCTGAGAGCCCCATGAACATCTTTAGTCCTCTGTTAGATTGTAATCATAATTAAGCCTGTTCAACTTGAAATGTGTGCCGAATGAGGCTGAAACATCTTCATTTAAGAGAGCAGAATCAGAAGTGGCAGTCAGGAGTGAGCTAAGTCAAGTCTTTGGCGTCTAGCTGACAGCTGTGTAAAGCTCATTGTTCTCTGGAGTATGACTATATCACAGTGGAACATACTTGTAGAGGGGGGAGTTTGATTTGTGACTAAGCAATATTTAAGTGCCTGAATACTGATTTTGAAGATAGATCTTAACAATTTCTTAACTTGTCAGGGAATTTTAGAATACATATATATTGATTTAGTGTTTTCCAGAGTGAGAGATTGAGGTTTTTATTCGTTTAGTTTAGTTCAGAGGCTAGAATCACCTCATGCTTTTTTCCCTGTTTTCTTTACAAAGAAATGATTGTGTAGTTAGAGGTAATGTTAAATGTGTGGGCCTAAAGATAGGATTTTTATAAAGATTTTTTTAAAAATCTACATTAGGGATTGTCAGGTGGTGCAGTGAGTAAGAGCACTGGCCCGGTATTTGGGAGACCTGGGATCGGTTCCAGCCTCAGATACTTAGCACCCACACAAAATAAGTGACCATGTAACCTTGAGCAAGTTACTTAACCCCAATAGCTTTAAAAAAAAAAAACTACATTATTATAGGTTTCTTTAGAGTTCTAAAAGAGCATAGATTTTTTTTATTGAGGAGTGGGGATAAGGATTTGTTGTGGTTAAATAATGTTTATGTCACTATCCTAAGCCTCCATAGATAGATAGATATTTTTTTTTTTTGCCTTTTGGAGGGCAATTGGGGTTAAGTAACTTGCCCAAGGTTACATGGCTGGTTTTGTGTGTGTGTGTTAAGTGTCTGAGGCCGGAATCAAACTCAGGTCCTCCTGACTCTGGGGCCAGTGCTTTGCTCACTGTGCCACCTAGCTGCCCCCCATCTTAAATATTTTCAAAGGGGATTTGGTTTGGTATTACCTTTCCTATATTCTGTGATTGAAATTATTTATGGTATTAAATCTTTTTTAGCCCTTGTGAAAAATGCTGTCTAAAATGTAGGTCAGAGTTGCCTCTTGTTTTTAATACTTTATTCTTATTATTTCACAGTGTCCTAGCCTTTTGGGGGGGGGAGGGGGAAAAGAGGGAAGGAATAACATTTTTTGGAAAAAGTTGTGAAAAAACTCACTGAGCAGTACATAGGGTGAATAAATTACTTTTCCAATGTAACATCAAAGGGAAATTTTGGAGGAGTGATAATGTGTTGAGTTGGAAAGAGCTGGTTTAAGAGCTAGACCACTTAGTTGAGTCCTGTTGACTAGTAGTGTGACTTTTGTATGAATTTCTGGGTTCCAGGTGTCTTTGTTTTTAAAACAAAGAGTAAATAAGCCAGATGACATTGAAAATAAGGCCTTTCCCATTGCTCACATTCTATCCTTGCTAGTTCTTTATTTTACTGCATGTTTGATGTAAGTAGAATTACAGGTAGTTTGATTTAGTCCAGACTCTTCAGAAAAGATTTTTATCATTTGACTTGAGCCAATAGAATAAATATACTTTATTACAAAGTTAATAGTAGAATAAACTAGAAGTCTGTGGTAATATTTCCCACAGTTCATTTATCTTCTCAAAATGTTATTACTGGGCTTGCAAGGAAAAAAATACAAAATCGAGCATCATGGAAAGACCCTAGAATTTCAGAGCAGATAAAACTTGAGAGGGAATTTTCCATATGGGCTTGAAATGAAAAATTTTCAGTTTTCCCCATAGAATTAGTCTCAGTAACAAGTCATTTCTGTAGTGATATTAAATGATTTACATTTTTCAGTTCTGTTTGTTAAGCACTTGCTTGTACTTGATTAATAATGCTGTGCTTGCATGATTCAAATTCTTGGTATAGAAAAGAGAAAAGGAATATTACTTGTTATGTCTTCAAGTCACTGTGTGGCCTGCTGAGGTCTTCTAAGCAAGCAGCCATTGCCTATTGAATAAAATCCAAGTAATGGTTTTTTCCCATCTATCTCTAGTAGAGTCTTCCTAGCCTTAGAGCTCTGCCTCTTCCCTTTGTGAATGTGCTGCTGGGCCTTTTTCTTAAATGTGTCCTGAGCTCTCTGCCTCCTTTGTTTTTGCTTATCTTGTTCTTATCCGTCAGAAGTGGCTTCCATTCCCCCTTCTCTTTTCCCCAGTCTATTTAAATTCTATTTATCCTTTAAGTCCAGGCTCAGATATTACATCTGTCTTTAAAGTCTTTGGTGGAGCATCCTTTCCCTTCTCTTCTGAACCATCCCTATGGGATAGAGTTTCTGTGTGAAGAGAATTAGATTGATTCATGATACTTCTGTCTGTGCCCCTCTTTATCCATTTCCCACAGTCAGCCTTGTAGACTGGCCTGAAACCTACAGTGTGCTAAGAAACCTTTTAACAACCTACTCCCAGAAAAAAAATGTACTTTTCAACAGATGTACATTTTGGCCTCTTGACCAGTCAACCTTGGATAGATAACCACATCAACCATTTTATATCGAGATCCTCATGGCTTAAGTATTTTGCCCCAGAAACACGTATCTGTTTTGTTTTCCATCTGTTTTGTAGTGTGGGGTAATGACATAGAACTTTCTGGTGAACATGAGGGCCCCTTCTGACTTTTGAGGAATGAAGACTTTAATATTTGCACCTGGGGAAAGTTCATGACCTAATCTCATTCTCTACTTAGTTTAGGTAAGCTTCAAAAAACAAAATGAAAAAAGAAAGGCATCTATTATTAATGCTACAAATTAAATGTGTGCAGGATTCAGTAACAGTATTTTATTGATGTTGGGGAAATGACCTTTCACCACCATGTCAATCTGGCTTTCCTTCTTAACACCTCAGTGCCTGGTGATTTATAAAAGCCATAGTGGAGAACATGTCTGTTGCTGACATGTGACCTTTTGAATCTTCTTTTGGTTGTCACCAAACTTTTGTTTACTTTCTTCCCTTTTTGTTGTTTATGAGAACTTGCATACTGCCTGTACAAAAATCAGCCTAAGGTAGGAGAACCTGAAGATTTGTTAGAAATAAATAGAATGCTTTCATTTTTATTCTTCTGTCATTTTGTACAGTTATGTTGAAAATGCCTTCATTTTTGAAGTACCAATTTGTTGTTACTGTATTTATAATTGTTGACTTAAGAGTGGTGAAGTATTGCATTTTTATCATTTTTTAAGAATTGAGAGGAAGATAATATTAAAATGACATGTAAACCATTTAGCATTAATAGCTTATTAGCACATCATGTTACTTTCAAACAGGCTATATTCAAAGCTAAAACTATTCCAGTAAAATATTATAAAGCATAACAGAAATGTGCCTTTTAAAGACTTATTAGAAGAGCCAAACAGCAATAAAGTCTGCTAGTGGGAAAAGAAGCTTTAAATAAATTAAGCTTCATTGTTCAACTGAGTGAAAATCTTTTCAAATAGCATTCTCTCAACTTCTCTGAATTATTTCTACAACTTTTTTTTTCCTGGACTGCTTAAAATAGAGAAAATTTTTTGTGGGGGGAGGGAAGGAAGGCAAGGCAGTTAGGGTTAAATGACTTACCCAAGATCACACAGAAAGTGTGGCAAGTGTCTGAGGATGGAATTGAACTCAGGTCCTCCTGACTCTAGGGCACTTGCTCTATTCACTGCACCACCTAGCTGTCCCGCACTGTAACTCTTATGTTGAAGGCTGTCATTGGAGGCACTTGTAAAGTAGTATCTTGCAGGGAAAAGAGCCTTGGATTCAGAGTATGAGGTCCTGAGTTTGAATTCTAGATTTGCTTTTTCCTACCTGAGTGATCCTGCAAAGTCATTTTATTTATCTGGGCCATGGTTTTCTTCATCTGCATATGGAGAAGTTGTATTAGATAATCTCTTAAGACTTCTTCCAAAGACTCTATCTCTGATGCTCTGACCTGATTATATCACCACCCCATTCAAGAAATGTCAGTGGCTTTTTGTTTTATTTTCCAAGGAAGGTGCAGTCTCCTTACCTAGCCTGCCATTCCAGGCCCCCCAAACCCCAGCTCCAGGGTGGATACTTTTCCAGTCTTGCCTATACAACCCCCCTCCAGATACCCCATATTTATGCAGTATTGTCCTGTCTCATTGCTGTGTCTTGAGTAATACTACCCCTCCTGCTTGGAATGGATTCTGTTCCATTTCCATCAGTTGAAATCCATACTTTTCTTCAAGCTGCAACCAACTTAAAAAAAAGTTTTCTCTAAGTGCTCTTTTCTTCTCTGTCTTAGACTTCTGATTAATTTTCTAATTTTTAAAAATATTTATTTGCTTGCTGATGTTATTTGTCCACCTTCTCCCTACCCCCCCCCCCATCATATATTCCTTGAGGGTCAGAGGTGATTGTCTCCCTCATTTCGTATTTGAATCCTCAGCACCTATTTCATTGTCCTGCACATAGTAGGTGTTTAATGAAATAAAAGTAAAAGTAAAATTAAAAAAAGTAAAATTTAATGAAATAAAAGTAGGTGTTTAATGAAATCAAAATGTTCTTTACTTACAAGGAGCTTGTAATCTATTTGGAGAGAGAAAACGTATTTTAAAATTAGAAAAACTTAGCGATTGTTGAGATGGGAAAGATTAATGTAGTCTGTAGTAGTTGAGGAAGATTTGATGGACAAAATAGAATTGGAATTGGGCCTTAAAGGGGGATAGGTTGAGATTGGATTAGAAGACCTCCTCTGTGCATAGCATGGGCAAAGACAGATTCATAAATATGGTTTACATGGAGGACAGTAAAGAAATACCCTAAAGGGGAAGAATAGTTCCTGGGCATTTATTAACCCCCTTCTCTAACAGGCACTGTGCCAAATTCTGGGGATGCAAAGAAATGCAAAAAAACAAACCACACCAACACTCCCTGCTCTCAAGGAGTCTACAGTGTATGTAATGAATGCTAGTGATAAAGTTGAAACAGACTATTGGGCAGAGAGGCAGCTTATGAAAGGCTTTGAGTGCCAGGGCAAGGAATTTGTACTTGATCCTCTTCTGAATGTCACTCTTTCTCTCAAGGGCACAGCAATCTTCCCACTTAGCCAGGCTTGTAGCCAGAGTGCCATCTTTGACTCCTGATTAATTATGTTCATATGTCATGTTTAATCAAGTACCAAATTTGCCTCTGCAGCATCTCTCGCTGTCTGAGAGTGCAGGGGAAGTGTGTCTCCTGGTATTGCCACTGAACAGCTAGGTAATCTCTGGTGAATCACTGAGCCTCTCTGGGCTTCGGTTTGGTCATTCATAAAGTGAGGGAATTGGTCTAAATGGTCAGTGCTTGGCACAGAGTAGGAACTCAATCCACGTTTTTCATTCATGTGTTAAAGGTTCCCTTCCAGCTGCTGCTATCTGGTCTTGTGATCCCTTCTCTTCTCTCAGGGCCCACCTTGTAGTTCAGGTCCTCAGCATTTCCCTCCTAGACTATTTCAGTGGCCTTGTCTCTGTGTGTTTTTCCCCTGTCTTCTCTCTGTCCTTCCCTCTTTCTCTGCTTCACTCTCGTCTCTTTTTGCAATCCATCCTCTGCACAGGTACCAAGTTGACATTTCTCCAGCATATCATATCCCTGTCTTGCTCAGACAGCTCTGAGGTCTCCCTTGGAGGACCAACCCCTTCTTCCCATTGACATTTAAACTCCATTACCATCCTTCTCCAGTTCACCTTTTCAAGCTTATTACAACACATGATTGCTTCATATTCTGTTACAGACACACCTGCAGTATATTCTGACTATTACTCCTCATACATGACATTTCATTTCCTGCCCCCATAGCTTTGTCATATGTACATGTGTTTTGTTCCCTTCAGTAGAAGGTGAGTTCCTCAAAGAGCTGTTTAATGTTGTCAATGTTGGGGCAGTAGGAAGAGGGTTGATAAGGCTAGTTAGTGGATGTGGTCTCCAATACTTGGTACATATATGAGTTGGGGTAAGTCACTTAACCTTTCTAAACCTCATTTTCGTCATTTGTAAAATTGGACTAGATGTTTTCTTTGGTCCTATACAGCTCTAAATCTGTGCTTCTACTTTCCTACCATGTAGCATAATGCCTGGCACATAGTACATAGTAGACATCTAATAAATGTTTGAATAAAGCAATGAATTTTGAGATCCTTAAGTCCTCTATACCCAGGCTATGTTAAATCATAGCTGCAGTAATTATATGGTTTGAAAAAATGATCCTTTTTATTTTTGTTTTTTATTCTGATCTTAGACATGAAAAAAAAATTTCTCTATGCAGAGCAGAACACAAAGAGATTCATATATGAATCTATGAGTTTCCATTTTGTATCACTTTTTTAAAAAGTATATAATAAATTCTACCCATTACTTTCTAAACAGTCCTGTTAACCTAAATGTTTTACTGCTCTCAGGTGGATTTTAAAATTATTTCACTGGCCTTCTCTTTTTAGATATCACTCTTGCAAACTCCCTACTCATTTTTCTCCCCTAGCCCTTCAGTTAGAAAGAGAGAGCCCTTGTAAGCAATAAGCAGAGGTAAGCAAAAAGAATTCTTCCAGTCATCATGTACAGAAATATCTGTCTCTTTCTTCACCTTGTGTCTGTCTCCTCCCTGGCAGGAGCTGGGTCACCTGCCTGCTTCATCATCTGTCCCCTGGAAACAGGGTTGGTCATGATCAGAGGTTTTGAATCTTTTAAGGTTGTTTTTTTTTTTTTTTGCAAAGTTATTATTAAAATTCTTCATATTTCACTCTGCATTGATTCATGCAATCTTGATTTTCTGAAATTGTCTCTTTTCATCATTTCTTATAGTGCAGCAATATTCTATTCTATGCATATACCATAGTTTCTTGAGGCATTCATTCCCTAGTTGTCTGCTCATCAATCTAAGTCCTCCTCTTAGGGTCTGATTCTCTTCTTTTTTGTTTTCTCTGTTTTTTTTATTTTTTTCTTTTTTGGAGGGCAATTGGTATAACTTGCCCAAGGTTACAGGGCTAGTTTTTTTGTGGGGGTATAGAAGTGTCTGAGGCCAGAACTGAACTCAGGTCCTCCTGACTCCGGGGCTGGCACTTTACTCACTGTGCCACCTAGCCGCCCCTGTTTTTTCTTTTGTATCAGGATCAGGAAGATGGCTCTGCTTGTTGTGATCATTCCCACTCTCTTTTTCCTTTTTGAGTTTTGTCTGTTTCTGCACAAATTGTGTGTGTATTTATGTTTGTGTTTATGTGTGTGTATTCAATTTAATATCATTCATGTTGATCTAATGTCCACTCCCCTTACCCCTTCCTCTGTTATGTTTTTTCTCTTGTTCTCTATCCCTTCTTCCTCCCTTCTTCACTAGTACATTCTGTTTACTTTTACCACCCTTCTTCCTTTTGCCTTCTTCAAGCCTTTAGAACAGAGTCAGACTTCCTCCCAGGTCCTCACTTTTTCTTTTTAAACTCCCCCAGTAAAGACCATAATGGCTCTGAAGGCATATGTTTCTTTTCCCCCATTAGAATGTTAGCACTACAATAAATTTGCCTTAATAGATTTCTCCAGACTCTTGTGTTTGCATTTCAGACTTCCTACTTGGCTCTGATCTTGTCATCAGAAATCCCTGTAAGTCTCTGTTCCATTTAAGGTCCATTTGTCTTCTTTAGAGGGATTGTACTTGGCTTTTAATTTTTTATTTTAATTAATTAATGTATTTTTTGCTTTTTTTGGAGGGGAGAAGGCAGGGCAGTTGGGGTTAAGTGACTTGCCCAAGGTCGTATGGCTAGTTAAGTGTTAAGTGTCTGAGACCGGGATTTGAACTCAGGTCCTCCTGACTGCAGGGCTGGTGCTCTATTCACTGCGCCATCTTAGCTGCCCCTGTACTTGGCTTTTTAAAGTTATTCCTGTTTGTAAGCCAGTTTTTCCTGCCTTTTGAAATTTCATCTGCCAAGTAGGAGCTTCCAGGGATTGTATGATGCTGCCTGAACTTCTTTGGGACTTGAACAGCTTATTTCTGGATGCTGGCAGGATTTTTCCTTTGAAGTAGGGACTCTGGGTTTTGACTGTGACATTTCTGGGATTTGACATTTTATAGGGGTTTCTTTAAGGGTTCTTCACTTTGCCCTTTAATTCTAACAGCTCTTGGCAAGTCTTTTTTTTTTTTAATGATTTCTTGAAGTAGTGTTCGTACACACACACACACACACACACACACACACACACACACACACATTTTTTAATCGTGATTTTCAAGGATCTCATTGCTTCTGAAATGATCTCTTGACCTATTTTCCAGGTCAGTTTTTGATATCAGTTATCTTATATTTTCTAATGGCTTTTTTCTCCATTCACTTGATTTTGTTGTAATTTTGTTCTAACATTTAACTCCAACACACACACCCTCCCCCATCCTTGGAGTCAGGACCACCTGAGCTCTGGTGCTATCTTTGGCACATCATGCTGTGTGATCTGGGTGGTCCATGTGTCCATGATGAACTCTGAGACAGTTACTTGAGGAGAAGTTTTGCTAGTCTGGGCCTTAAAACTGTAACTCTCTTGTGCTTTGTTTTGATTGCCAGTGCTTTCTTATCTTTCATGGATAATGTGCATGGCAATAGTGCTGGAGTTGCCTGTAATGCCCCTCCAGGTTATTGCCTTTCATTTTTCACACGACCTATCAAATGTCAGGAAAGATGTAATATAGAATACACTGTGGGCAAAGGGTGCTTATTGTTGTACTTTTACTCCTATTCTGAGCTGTGTCACCCTTTCTTTAAGTCTCCAGTGAAAGGCTTAATTAACATTTAACCTCCTGCAGTTATGGCTAAGTTGATATGTTTATCTAAGGTGTATCATAAGCATTTGAACCTTGTTTTTGTAATAAAATTTTATTTTATTTAATGAAGAGACAATTGATTTTCTCTTCCTCCAACCCTCCCTGCCCCTCCTGACCACTGCTGGGGGGAAAATGAAAATAAAACTTTTAACAAATATGAAGTATTTGAATTTAGAGGATCCCAGGATTTAAAGCTGAAGAAGACCTTATTGGTTAAGTTGCCTAACTCCTCCCACCTTTGAGGCCAGAAGAATTTAAGTGATTCCCCCCTCCGCCAGCCAAGTAGGCAGTAGGAGACCCAGAGTTGGAACAAAGAAGCCCTCATTCCAAATCCACTTCTCTTTCCTTTGGTTCACATTACCCCTGACTTTTGGAGGCTCCCCCCCAATATTTTCAGATTAGAAAATTACAAAAGCCAAATTTGTTGTGTGTTCCTAGAATAAAATTAAGTTGTGTGTGTGTGTGTGTGTGTGTGTGTGAGAGAGAGAGAAACTTTTCAAATCAAATATAGAAGAAATAGATTCCTTGTTTTCAGTTAAATAGTATGCAATTTTAGTTTTTGTAAGTTATACTATTATATAGTCAATAACTTTCTTTTTTTAATGGAACTAAGGTTAATGGACCCAAGAAGGGTAAGGGATTGGTTTAGTTGGCGTGTCCTGTTTGAACAGAGAACCATTCTCCTGTGGTTTTAGACTTGTTGGGCTTGGCCTTCATTCTCATTCCTGGATTTTCCAGGGGACTTCTTCTGAAATGAATCCTGCGTCTTAACACTTGAACTGAAATGAAAAGTTTTGTTGAAGGGAAAATTAAGGTACAAATATAGCACCACTGAGTGTAGGAAAAAAACCCAAAACATTATTTCCTTGTTTCTCTTAATGCAGCTTAAGCATGTTTTGCATCTTTGTAAATGAACTTAAAGGTGGTGTTTTACATGGCATTTAAAAAGTGAAGATGAAAGTGCCCTTTCACTTAAGACTGCCTTGTAAGTAACTCTTTGTCTCTCCTCTCATGACACACATTATCATCTGTCTTCCTACATACAGTCACAGAAATAAGGTAAAAATCTTATAAATTACTAGATGAGTTTCCCCCTCCCCCCCCCCCCCCCCGACATGCAGCCCCTTTCCTCTAAAAATGTTTTATACACCCTGATATTGTCTGGAAGTCTACAGTCCATACTCTACCCGGCCTCCCTCCCCCCATCCTCACCTCATGCACAAAGAAAAAAAAAAAGAATAATTTTATTTCCTGCCTTTCATCACCACATCCTGCCTTCATAACTCCATATAATCTCTTTTTTTATTCCCACTGCTTTGGTGCACCTCATCTCAAAAAGTCTTCTTTGTGATGTTCAGGAACAGTTTCTCTTTACCTCATTCTCCTGGCTGTGTTTGACCCAGCTAACTACTGGCTCTTTATGTTTCTTCTCTTTGGCATTTATGCTAGCCTGTCCTGGATTTCCTAATCCTCTTCCTTTTCTTGCTTCATAACCATGTGCATTCTCCAAGGTTCAGTTTTCAGATTTTTATTCATTTTCTATATTTTTGTCCCTTGGATAACTCATCCATTTCTTAAACTTTGAACTAGCCTTTCCTTTGTTGATAGGTGTGAAATTAGTGATCATCCACATTTTGATTGTGATCTGATTTAGTTCTCTGCTGTCTTGCTTTTTCTGACTTCACTATTTTTGGAAATGATTCTACTCTTAATTTTATGTTGTCCTGCATGACGCTTTTCAGATTAATGTGTGCTAAATCAGCATTACTTTTGGTTGCCATATTTCTCTGCTTGGGCAAGAACTAGTAGTGTTTGCCGGTTGAAGTGGTTTCTTACCTCGACTTTTTGTGTAGTTTAAGTTTATCTTAAATATAGTAATAATTATTGCCTTTATTTTTGTCCATTTTTCTTTTTTTGGTGTGGACAAATTGTTTAAATCTTGTTGGAACTGGTATTCATTTTTGTTATCCTTATCTGTTATTAATATTAACCTTTGCTCTAACCAGTCCATAGTCTTGATTTCACACAGTTGTTTTTGAAATAACTGTTATGTTGCAAACTCATTTCCTGTCTGAGAACTTGTCAGACTAATTTGTTATATTGCTCATTGTTTGCCACATCCAGGGTATTCCAGCTCTCTTGAAGAAAATAATATTTGTGACATATAGGTGGAAGATTTCACAGTAGTCTATAAACTACTCGTTTTCTAAACATCTTCATCCCAGACAATTTTTTAAGATAGCATTCATCTCCCATATGTCCACCTTACATTAGTCATGCAGTGTCAAGATACATGTTGTTAGTTTTGAGGTTTTTTATAAAATTTCTCTCCTATTTTCCATTCAGTTACAGATGTTGGCATATAAACTTCAGTTTTATTTATGGTAGCCTAGTTAGACTAATCATGGAAACTGCAGGATAAGATGATTCTTCTTGTCTTTGGGCATACAATGGCACCAACATAAAATTTCCTTTTTTTTCTCTAGGAGAACCAATGAGCTATCCCTTCCTTTTCCCTACGGTTTGTATCTTTCATTTAATGTATGGAAAGAATGTCAATATAGTTTTGTTTTATTTCTGGTATTCAAGCTTGATCTTTGGACAAAAATTTGTAATTTTATCAGTGTGGTTCTCTTTTTTTTTCCCTTTTTTGGAGGGCAGTTGGGGTTAAGTGACTTGCCCAAGGTCACATGGCTAGTTTTTGTGTTAAGTGTTTGAGGTTGGATTTGAACTCCTGATTCAGGGTCCTCCTGATTCCAGGGCTGGTGCTCTATTCACTGCACCACCTAGCTGCAGCAAATGTGGTTTTCTTCACACCTCTAGATTACAATCCCTCTATGCTGTAGGGTATGGTCTTTATAAATTCCTGTGACTTACAGAATTTAGCATCTGCTGGTCAACCTTCTGTGAAGAGTCTTCTTTTAATTAAGTAGATTAGTTATTTTACTGTAAATATGGTAAGTCTGCTGGTCTCTTCTCAAATATCTTTCCACTCTAATCTGTCTTACACTGAGCATGCACTGTCATATTGATCTTCTTAAATCAAAGGTCTGACCATGTCACCTCTTACTCAGTAAACTCCAGTGGCTCCCTATATTAGATTCATGATCACATAAAATTCTCTGACTTTTAGAGCCCTTTATAACCTGTTCCCTTTCTAGTCTTCTTATACCTTTCTCCCCTCTACATGTTCTTTGTTCCAATAACAAGACACCCACATTCTGTCCACTATCCTTGTAATTGCTTCTTTTTCATCTCTGCCTCCTCATTTCCCTGGGTTCCTTCAAGTCCCAACTAAAATTCCATCTTCTTGCAGAGGTTCTCCCTGATTCCTCTCAATGCTAATGCCTTTTCTCTGAGATTATCTCTAATTTTCTGCTTATATCTTATTCGTACATAGTTGTTTGTGTGTTGTCTCTCCTTCCCATTGGACTCTGAGTTCCTTGAGAACACGGACTGAATTCTTTTGTGTGTGTCTTTGTATTCCTAGTGCATGGCATAATGCCTGGCACATGAAGGTGCTTCCTTATTGTTTCTTGATTTGACTACGCTGGTACTTACAGCATTTTATCTTTGGTAGAGTATATTCTGCTTGGTAGAATTTGTGTTCCACTTGGTATCCTTAGAGAATCAAGATTTCAGGGTTGTGCCCATGTCAGAATAAGGAGCTGTAGTAGGATTTTGGGGGAACGTTCTCTGTGTTGTATTTTTTTTTGGAATATGTCCTGATTGTTTTAGCTTTTTTGGCTGCTGTGTCACAGTATTGAGTTTGTGGTTGACTCAGACAAGGATTTTTTAATATAAACTGCTTGCTGATTATATCCACTTTAGTCCTCATCCTTGTATACAGTTGACTTTTTTGAGCATAAGTATAAGGACTTAAGATTTATCATTTATTAAATTTCATTTTCTTGGCATATATCATACCATTCCTTCTTATCAAGATTTTCTTTGTGTATTTGTGTTGATTCTGTCATTTGTTGTGTTCATTACCCTAATTTTATGCTTATTCAAGGTTTGCTAGGTATGCCATCTATTTATCTAAAGTCATCTGTGATTATCATCAGTGTTTTGAGGGAACCATTTCCCTCCTTGGCTTGTTTTCCTTGTAATGTTTTTATTTCTCTGCCCCCCTTTTCCTCTCCAACATATTTTGTTTTGCTCTTCTCTAGCTGTACCTACATGGCTGTATCATGGCCATCTGTATGTGTCATTTCTTCTTAGACTCTGAATTACACAAGAGCATAACTTTGTAGCTCTCCCAGTGCCTAGCACAATATTCTGTATACAGTATGTACTCAACAGAATTTTAAAGATTTGAATCAATTGGAAATTTTGCTTGGGCCAAGAATCCTATGTATCTTTCTCTAAATTCTTTGAAATTGGTTCTCCTAAAGTTTAACCTCTACTAGGCTTGGTACTTCCCTTGTAATAAACTAGAAGACAGCAGGATACTGTTCTCCCAGGGTTTCATTTCAATTCTTCACACATTTATATTAAGTAATCTAGAAGACAGCAGGATACTGTTCTCCCAGGGTTTCATTTCAATTCTTCACACATTTATGTTAAGCAATCTATTTCCCTGCCCTCCTTTTTTCTGTCTGTTTTACTTTTTTTGGAGGGGGGGAGGCAGGGTAATTGGGGTTAAGTGACTTGCCCAAGGTCACATGGTTAGTAAGTGTTAAAGAGTCTGAGGATGAATTTGAACTCAGGTCCACCTGACTCCACAGCTGGTGCTCTATTTACTGTGCCACCTAGCGCCCCCTCCCCCCGCCCTCTTCTTACCACCAAGATCGGAGACTGTGCCCTGGAGAACTTAACCCTCTCAGCTCTAGAATTGATGAATGAGTACCTTATTGTGGCCCATGATAGAATTCAATATAAACTTTTCTGCTTGGCATCTAACACCCTTCACAAACTTGCCCCCAATTTGCCATTGCAGCCTTACCATAGATAATTCTCTCTCCCCACCTCCCACCCCCATTCCTTTTCTGCATTCTCCATTCCAACCAAACTGGTCATCTTACTGTTCCTCACATTCCTGTAAACCATGATTGCAAAGTGGCCAAACATGAAATTAAGGATACCATCTGGTAACAGAATCACATAAAGAAAAAGGAATAGATTTACATGAAAAACTTGTGGCTGAGTTCACTTTTGCTTAATCAATATTTTTGCATTGTGTGTGGTATCTATCTATATCCAGAGAAACAGTGTCTCTCCTGAATATAAGCTTTTGGGTTCAGTGACTATGATGATCTGTTATTTGATTGATAACAGTTTTGTAGCATTCAATAAATATGGATCTTAAAAGTTGTCCTGTTTGGCTGACTACATGGATGAAATTACCCAAATAATTAATTGCTAACAGTTGTTATTTCTTAACCTGCCTTACTCTCTTGATATATATGCAGAAATTTTTTTCAAAAATAATAAACATTCATTAAATATCACTCTCAAAAATATTACCATTCAATTTTGGTGAGAACAGAATGTTTTTAGACTTTTAATAAAATACAAATATTTTAAAATATTGTAAATCTTTTATCTCCTTATTTTTCTTCTAATGCATGTTTTAGGTAATATGCATATATTAGGACAATAGCATATGTATGTACATAACTGATACATAAACACATATATTTGAGGTCCCTTCTCAGAAAAGTGGGGTATGTGATTAAGAAGTTTGAAAATCTGTAATATAGAGTGCTATTTAGTTGTTCCATTCATTTTATCTTTTCTTTTGGAGTAACATGTACTCTTAGGTTTTAGTAAACTATCCAGAAAATCACAGATCTTGACCAAAAAAAAAAAAAAAGAACTTGCAAGAAGATAGTTGATTTGACAAATGCTAATATTGTTTTGTATCATTCTTATATAAGAGACATTTCTTGGGCAATACCTGAGTAATCTGGTTAGTGAAATGATTTCTTTAAAACAGTTAAATTGGGGCAGCTAGATGGCGCAGTGAATAGAGCACCAGCCCTGGAGTCAGGAGGACCTGAGTTCAAATGTGATCTCAGACACATAATACAAAACTAGCCCTATGACCTTGGGCAAGTCACTTAACCCCAATTGCTCTACCTTCCCCCCTCCAAAAAAAAAAAACCCAGTTAAATTGCTTATTACTATAACACATAATAATGTTTAATTTAGTCTTGTTAAAAAGTTTGCATAAAGCTAAGTGTGTTTGTAGAAGATTTAAGTCAAAATGGGCATCCAGTGTCTTTCGGGTAGGTGAAAGAAAAATACAGATGATTCATAGCATCTATATGCATTATTTAATTAGTTTTATTAAACTTACTTTATTAAACTTTAATTAAACTTCCAACTGAGTTGGAAGTAAAAACTGAGTCTTGTGAAGGGTAGATACTATTGTAGTATTTTTATTTATGGCTTCTCTTGGCATTATTTAAGAATAAGGTATCTAAATGAACAAAACTAGTTTAATGTATTTGAAAAATAAGTCAGATTATGTTGAGCAATATAAAAATTATTTTGGCAGGCTGTGCACTAAAGAAATATGTGCTTTATAGACACATAAGTAACAAGATTGATGTTATACATGACCTGAACATCTTCAGTTGAAGGCTGGATGTCCATTTACTGTCACATCCGGGATGCATGATTGGGGAGGGATTCAACTAGATGAACTCAGTCTCTTTAAAAAATCATAAGGATTTTGAAGTCTCATTTTAAGGGAAGATTTTGAGACAGTTTTACTGATAACAACTTGAAGTGACAACTAACAGCTTGGCATTGAAGATAGAAAAAAGAGTTAAAAAAAAAACCCACACTCTTCAAACTGAAATTTCTCAGTAGTCTGATGTGTCTTAGTTGAGTGATCATCACCATCTTCATAACTACTATTGGCATCAGCACCAGCAGAGTAACAGAGTCCAATTTCCTAGGCTTTTGTTCTGGCCCTGCCATTAATTAGCTCACTTTGTTATTTTTGGGAAGTCACTTAACCACTCTGGATTTCCATTTCTTATTTGCACTTTGAGGAATTAAATGAAATGAATCTCCAAAATTACTTCAGGTTTTACCTTTCTGTGATTTTGTTTTGTCAGTCACTAGAAAATGTGAACAAGTTTCATTTTTACTAGGTAAGAAGGCAGGGAATTATTTATTTTTGAAAGATTCCCATCAAAGATGATTTTAAAAAATTATTTTTATTTTCAGTTCCAAATTTCCTCCCTCCAGCCTCTTTCCCACCCATCAAGAAGGGAAGAAATACTATACCCATTATACTTTGTGCAAAACGTTTCTTTCATAGTCTGTTCTGAGGGGAAAAAAGGGAGTTAAAAATAAAGGAAAGCAGATATATTTTAGTCTGTATTCCAAGTCCATCAGTTTTCTTATCTAGAGGTGGATATCATTTTATATCATGATTCCTTTGGAGTTTGGTGGATCATTGTATTGATCAGAGTTACTTAATCTTTCATAGTTTGATTATCTTCACAATATTGCTGTTACTACATGCATTGTTCTGGTTCTGTTATCCTTCCCAGGATTTTATGAAACCATCCCCTTCATAATTTTTTTTAATTTTTTTTCCCTTTTTATTTATTTTATTTTTCAACATTCATTTCCACAAGATTTTGAGGTTTTGAAATTTTCTCCCTGTCTTTCCCCTACCCCAAAATAGTGAGCCTACTGAATACCTTTTCCCCCAGTTCTCTCTTATATCCTCCCCCAACCCCCTCACCCCCAACTTTCTAGTAAGGCAAGATGGATTTCTATACCCCGGTGCCTGTATATCTTATTTCCCAGTTGCATGTAAAAAAAAATAATTTAAAAAAATACATACATTTGTTTTTAAAACTTTTTGAGTTCCAGATTTTTCCCCTTCTTCCCTCCTCATCCACCCCCACTGGGAAGATAAACAGTTCAATATAGGTTGTACATGCATAGTTATGCAAAACATTTCCATAGTAGGTATATTGTGAAAGACTAACTATATTTCCCTTCATCCTATCCTGCCCCCCACTTATTCTATTTTCTCCTTTGAACCTATCCCTTTTCAAAAGTGTTTGCTTCTAACTACTCTCTTCCCCAATCTGTCCTCCCTTCTATCATCCCCCCCTCTTATCCCCTTCCCCTCCTACTTTCCTGTAGGGTAAGATACCCAGTTGAGTGTGTATGTTATTCCCTCCTTAAGCCAAATTCAATGGTTGTCCTATTCCCTTTTACCTTCCTGCTCTTCGCCTTCATTGTAACAGTTTTCTCTTGCCTCTTTTATATGAGATAATTTACCCTAATCTATCTCTCCCTTTCTTCTTCTCCCAATAAATTCCTCTCTCACCTCTTAATTTTATTTTTAGATATCCCTCCCTATTCAGCTGATCCTGTGCCCTCTATGTATACATGAACATACACATGCCCACACTCACATACATATTTATATACATACACCCTCCTATACATACATATATATGTATGTTTACATTATCTATACACACACATATATTTCCTTCAGCTATCCTCATACTGAGAAAAGTCTCATGAGTTACAATTATCATTTTTCCATGTAGGAATGTAAATAGTTTAGCTTTAATAAAGTTCCTTATGATTTCTTTTTCCCGTTTAACCTTCTCATGCTTCTCTTGCTTCTTGTATTTAAAAGTCAGATTTTCTGTTCAGCTCTGGTTTTTTCAAGAATGCTTGAAAATCCTCTATTTCATTGAAAGACCATATTTTCCCCTGTAGCATTATACTTAGTTTTGCTGGGTAGGTGTTTCTTGACTTTTAGTCCTAGCTCCTTTGACCTCTGGAATATCATATTCCAAGCCCTTCAGTCCCTTAATGTAGAAACTGCTAGGTGTTGTGTTACCCTGATTGTGTTTCCACAATACTCAAATTGTTTCTTCCTGACTGCTTGCAGTATTTTCTCCTTGAACTGGGAACTCCAGAATTTGACTATAATATTCCTAGGAGTTTTGTTTTGGGGATCTTTTTCAAGAGGCGATCAGTGAATTCTTTCAATTTCTATTTTGCCCTCTGGTTCTAGAATATCAGGGCATATTTGCTTGATAATTTCTTGAAAGATGATGTCTAGGCTCTTTTTTTGATCATGGCTTTCAGGTAGTCCAATAATTTTAAAATTATCTCTCTTGGATCTATTTTCCAGGTCAGTGGCTTTTCCAATGAGATATTTCACATTGCCTTCTATTCTTTCATTTGTCTGGATCTGTTTTATAGTATCTTGATTTCGCATAAAGTCATTAAGCTTCCATTTGTTCTAGTCTAATTTTGAAGGAATTATTCTCTCCAGTGAGATTTTTTTTTTTTTGCCTTTTGGAGGGCATTTGGGGTTAAGTAACTTGCCCAAGGTTACACGGCTAGTGTTTTTGTGTGGGTGTTAAGTGTCTGAGGCCGGAACCGAACTTGGGTCCTCCGACTCTGGGGCCGGAGCTTTTACTCACTGCACCACCTGGCTGCCCCTCTCCAGTGAGTTTTTGAAATTCCTTTTCCATCTGGCCAATTTGACTTTTTAAGGCATTCTTCTGCTCATTGGCTTTTTGGGCCTCATTTGCCATTTGAGTTAGTCTATTTTTCAAGGTGTTATTTTCTTCAGTATTTTTTTTAGGGGGGGTGTTCTCCTTTAGCAGGCTATTGACTTGCTTTTCATGATTTTCTTTTTCTTATTCTTTTTTTTAAGCAATCGGGATTAAGTAACTTGCTCAAGGTTACATGGCCAGTTATTTTCCAGGTCACCTGATGCTGGGGCCGGTGCTTGTACTCACTGTGCCACCTGGCTGTCCCTTTTCATGATTTTCTTGCATCATTCTCATTTCTCTTCCCAGTTTTTCCTCCACTTCTCTTACTTGATTTTCAAAATCCTTCTTGAGTTCCTCCATGGCCTATAACCAATTCTTATTTTTTCTGCAAGCTTGATACAGGAGTTTTGCCTTTGTTGACTTCTTCTGGTTCCATGTTTTGATCCTTTCTGTCCCCAAAAAAGGATTCTGTGGTGTGATTGTACTTTTTCTGCTTGCTCATCTTGCCAGCCCATTATTTGACTTTTGAGCTCTTTGCCATGATATAACTCTGCTTCCAGAGTGGAGAGCTATGTCCCAAATCACTGCGTTTTTCACAAATATTATCAGAAGTCTGAAGAGGTTGCCCTCTCTGCAGCCACCACAAGCTCTAGCACACTGGCCACACACCCCTGGACCACCACCCAAGACTGTGACCCACAAGAGTGATTACCCACTGAATGGTTGCTTGGTCCCCCCGTGATCTGCAGGCCAGGAGTTCTGGAGGCAGTCACTGAGCGACTGCTGCAGCAGTGCCTCCACCACCTCTCTCCCCGGGGGCAGGGTCCAGACCGCACTCTTCTGTCACCTGGTTCCAGCAGAGTTCCCCACTGACCTTTTACTTTATCTTTTGTGTTTATGGGTTGAGAAGTCTGGATACGGCCCCAGCTATTGGTTATTTCACTCTCCTGAAGTCTGCTGTGGCCAGTTGGGGCTGCTAGTCAGGGACCGTATGGGACTTTGCTTGGCTCCCAGTCTGATGTGATAGACTCTTTCTGTCGGCCTGTCAAGCTGTCTTCAGCCGTAGATTTGTTTCCCTCTGTCACTTTGTGGGTTCTGTAGCTCTAAAATTTGTTTAGAGTAAAATTTTACAGGTATTGGAGGTGGTTGTGGCAGGAGCTCATGGAATTTCCTGCTTCTATTCCACCATCTATGCTTGGCCCCCCCTCATAATTTCTTATAGTATTTATACAATAGCATTCCATCACAATCATAAATCATAACTTGTTCATCCATTCCCTAATTGATGGGCATCCCTTTAATTTCTAATTCTTAGTCACCACAAAAAGAATTGCTATAAATACTGGTACTTTTCCTTTTTCTTTGATCCCCTTGGGGGTAGAGATCTAGTAGCAGTATTGCTGGGCTAAACATTTAGTAGGCATAGTTTTACAGGTCTTGCAGGGTAATTCCAAATTGTTCTGCAGAATGGTTGAACTGGTTCACAACTCCACTAACAGTTTATTAATGTACCTACTCTCCCATGTCATTTTTTAGCATTTGTCATTTTCCTTTTATGCAATCTTAGCCAATCTCATGGATGTGAAGTGGTACAAAGATTGATTAAACTGAAACAAGTATGGTGTTTAAATGAGTCTGTGAAAAATGCTCTTAGACTATTTTATTCTACAATTATTCATCCATTCACACTGTGCATGTGTATCTTCCTAATCAACGAGAGGGCAGATCAGAATAAATAAGTAACAGAATTGATGATCTTACTTGCAGGTTCCATTTCTGTCTAATATCTGGACCATTGGTTTATCCCACTCAGTTTTTGCCTTCTTAGTTGGCCATTTGGGAAAATGTGAGATTCATTCTATGGTATCCCTAGTCCATTTGTCACTGACCTTCTAGCTCTGCCACTTGATCTTTTTAGGCTTTTATTCATCCTATTACTTGTTAACAAAATGTTGGCACCTCCCCACCCCTCACCCAGAACTTCTGTAAAATTCTTGAAATTGTCATGTAAACACAGCACAACATTCCACATAGTTTTTTTCAAAGCTGCTGAATGACTATATAGTTCTCTTTTTCATTTTTCACTGTGAGCTAACATTCTGATGCTTAGATAACTTTAATAACTTTTCTTAGAATAAATATGTTGTCTTATTTGAGTAAATATATTGTTTTATTTAAGTAAAGATTTCCAGTGAATTGATGATTCGGGAAGGGAATATGTTCCAAATATCTAAGTAATCGTGACTGTAACTTATTTTCTTTTTTATTTTTTTTAGGCTTTTCCAAGCCAGACTATAAATTGGTAGAATGAAAAAGTTTAAGAGAAGACTATCCCTCACGCTTCGTGGCAGCCAGACCATTGATGAATCGCTTTCTGAACTGGCTGAACAAATGACTATTGAAGAAAACAGTAGCAAGGATAATGGTAAATATGTTTGGTTTTTTTCCCCAATTAATTTTGGTGACCAATCTAAAACAAGAATTTTCAAAAGGAGGATAATATTACCCCTTTCTAGCAAAGTTAATTGATGAAAATAATTGCTAAAATGAGCAGACCAAAAAAACCCAAAAGTAATAATGATCCTTAAAGCACTTGATCTCATTAGATAGAAAGGCACTAAGGGCAATGCTTTTTCAGAATTTGCTCATTTGAAAAAGTTGATATTTTAAAAATTGTTCAGTTTTTTCCCTTTTATTAATAATGCTGTTCAGGGATTTAAGTAGTTGTTGTTGTTCAGTTGTTTTCTTTTGTGTCTGAATCTTCATGACTCCATTTCTGGCTTTCTTGGAAAAGATATTGGAGTGGTTTGCCATTTCTTTCTCCAATTCATTTTACAGATGAAGAAACTGAGGCAAACAGGGTCAAGTGACTTGCCCAGGGTCACAGAGCTAGTAAGTATCTGCAACCAGATTTGAACTCAGGTCCTCCTGACTCCAGAGCCAGCACTCCATCCATTGTGTCCCCTAGCTGCCTGACACAAGTTTGCCTTTTAGGAAATTAGTCCTTGTTTCTTTGATTTGGTCTTTGACCCACTCATTATTTAGGATATCATTTCTTAGTCTCTAGATCTGTATTATTCTTTTTATAGATGAGAGGTAACATGATGTAGTCAATAGAGTATAATACTTGAGATTCAGGAAATCTGGATTCAAATTCTGCCTTGACACATTCTAGCTTTGTGACTCTAGACAAGTCAAATTGCTTAATTTTTCTGTGCCTGGTTTTCTCATCTGCAAAAGAGAAATAATTTTTTATAATTCACTTTTATTTTATTTTCAGTTTCTGATTCTCTCTCACCTTCCCCTTTCCTCACCGATTGAGAAAGCAAGAAAAATGAAACCTGTTAGAAATATGTATAGTCAAGTGAAACAAATCCACATAAACTGCATTCAACTATGTTGATCAGAGTTCCTAAGTCTTTCAAAGTTGTTTGTTTTTACATTGTTGTTATTATTGTTAGTTGTTCTGATTCTGCTCATTTTGATGATTATCAGTTCAGTTCATACCAGTCTTCTCAGGTTTTTCTCAAGCTATCTCTTTCATCGTTTCTTTCTTTTCTTTCTTTTTAATTTTCTTTTAAAATCTATTTGTAAAATTTAAAGAAAAATTTTCCTGCTTCATATCATATATATAACTTGTTCAGCCATTTCTCAGTTAATTGACACCCCTTTATTTCCAATTCTTTGTCACCAGGAAAAGAGCTGCTGTAAATACTTTTGTACATATGGGTCCTTTTGTTTGATATCTTTGGGCATAGACCTAGTAGTATCACTAAATTAAAGATTAAGCAGAGTTTAATAACTTTGTGGTTGTATTTCCAAATTGCTTTCCAGAATAGCTGGACCAGCTCTACCTCTTTTCCCGCAGCACATCCAGCTTTTGTCATTTCCCTTTTTTTGGTAGCTTTGCTAATCTGATGGGTGTGAGGTAGTACCAGAGATTTGTTTTAATTTGCATTTCATCTAATTATTAGTGATTTAGAACTTTTTTTTTCATATAGCTATTGATAGCTTTGATTTCTTCCTCTAAAAAGAGAAGATTCATACCTTTTATCATTTATCAGTTGAGGAATTGCTCTTATAAAGTAGGATTAATAATAGCCCCTACCTTGCTTGATACAGATATGAAGATCAAAATTAGTATGTTTTTCAAACCTTAAAATACTACAAAGGTTGTGAGTTTTTATTATTTCTTTTCTTTGATTATAGTTTTATTGAATTAGGGGCTATCAAAGACATGCTCAGCATTTTTACATTATGTTGAGGCCTTTCCTAGTATGTGATCAATTTTTATAAAAATCTTATGTGAACCTGAGAATGACTGAATGAGTAAAAATTCATTTATTTAGTGCTTGCTGTGTGTTAAGCGCTAGAGATATGCAAATAGAAGAATGATGCAGTTCTTGCCCTCAAGGAGTTTATATTCTCTTTGGTGGAGGCAATACATATAGGCCTTTTTAGCTACTGGGCATATGGAAGGGCTGTATGACCCTACAAGTGAAGCTGAATGATGAATTGAACCTGGGGTCCTTAGGTTTTGTTGACAATTCAGATGGCAATATATGAGGTTTGGGAGGGTAGCAGATAGTATATTCTGGTTTGATGAATGGTTATGGTAGCAGGGCCACTGGTAAGTCTGGGCAGATCTTATAGTACAGAACCTTGTAATGGAGCAGGTGATGTAGTTGGTGATGCTCAGCTAATTAAAACTGTGTGTGAAGCATCCATATCCATCAGGGTAGAGGTGGAAAGGAGGGCAGTGGAGAGGCCAGGTCCACCATGTTTGGGAAGTGGAGACTCCTTCCTACTGTGAGGATGAAAAGATAGCTTCTAGCCAGGTGAGGGAACAGCAGATTAGCAGAAAAAGAACAGCTTCCTGGTGTGACTGTTCTTTGTGGGTCTGTTAGAAGAGATCTTGGGTAGCCTAAGGTGAAGGGCAGGGTCCACAGAATCAGATCTGGCAGGGGAACGGGACCCAGACCCATGCCTATAATATACTAACTATCCTTATTTCTCTCTCTTGAAATCACTGGTTTGTTGTTTTTTTTTTTTTCCAATACTCAGCTTGAGTGTTGAGAAATAAGTATACCAAATTTCCATTTAGTAGTTCCCATAGGGTGATCAGATTTAGTTTTCCCATCTAAATTTTCCTCTAATTTCTTTTTTTTCTTTTTTTTTCCAGCCATTCATTTATTTTTTTAATTGTATAAATATTTATTTGTTTTTTTTATATTTGAATATTTGATTTTAAAACTTTCAGTTCCAGATTCATTCCCTTCCCCCCCCTGCCACCCACCCCCACTGGGGGGACAAGCAGTTCAGTGTAGGTTGTACATGTGTGGCTAATGCAAAACAATAACATAGTAGATGTATTGTAAAAGACTGACTATTTTTCCCTCCCTCCTATCCCACCTCCCACTTGTTCTATTCTCTACTTTGATCCTGTCCCTTTTCAAAAGTGGGTGCTTCCAACTTCCCTCCCCCCCAGCCTGCCCTCCCTTCCATCATCCCCCCTCACATCCCCTTCCCCCCCTATTCTCCTGGAGGGTGAGATCCCCTATTTAGTGTGTATTTTCCTCCCTTCTCAAGCCAGATTCAATAGGAATAAGGTTGACCTATTCCCTTTTGCCTTCCTATTCTTCCCCTCCATTGTAACCATTTTCCCTTGCCTCTTCTGTATGAGATAGTTTGCCCCACTCTGTCTCTCCCCATCTCCTCCCATTATATTCCTCTCACTTCTTAATTTCACCTTTTAAGTATCATCCCTTCCTGTTAAATTGGTCCCGTGCCTTCTATCTATGTATACCTGTAAACGTATATATACACATTCACATATGTATTCATATGCCCACATACCCTCATATAAAGACATATATATATTTCTAATCCCTTCAACTACTGAGAAAAGTTTCATAGGTTACAATTATTGTTTTTCCATGTAGGAATGTTAATAGTTCAACTTTGGCCAGGTGGCTCAGCGAGCAAGAACACCGGCTCCAGTGCCGGGACGACCCGGATCAAATCCGGGCCCAGAGACCCAGCACCACACCCAGAAACAACAACTGGCCATGCAACCCCGAACAAGCCACTCAACCCCGATTACTTCAAACAAAAAAATAGTTCAACTTTGATAAGTTCCTTATGATTTCTTTTGCCTGTTTACCTTCTCATGCTTCTCTTGCTTCTTGTATCTGAATGTCAAATTTTCTATTCAACTCTGGTTTTTTCAGCAAGAATGCTTGAAAGTCCTCTATTCCAATGAATGACCATATTTTCCCCTGAAACATGATACTCAGTTTTGCTGGGTAGGTGACTCTTGGTTTTAATCCCAGCTCCCTTGACCTCCGGAATATCACATTCCAGGCCCTTCGATCCCTCAGTGTAGAGGCTGCCAGATCCTGGGTTATCCTGATTGTGTTTCCACAATATTCAAATTGTTTCTTCCTGGCTGCTTGTATTATTCTCTCCTTAATCTGGGAATTCCGGAACCTTGCTATAATATTCCTAGGAGTTTTCTTTTTGGGATCTTTTTCAGGAGGTGATCGGTGGATTCTTTCAATCTCTATTTTGCCCTCTCGTTCTAAAACATCAGGGCAGTTTTCTTTGAGGACTTCCTGGAGGATGCTTTCCAGGCTCTTACTTTGGTCATGGCTCTCAGGCAGTCCAATAATTTTTAAATTATCTCTCCTGGATCTATTTTCCAGGTCAGTGGTTTTTCCCATGAGGTATTTCACATTGCCTTCTATTCTTTTATTTGTTTGGATCTGTTTGACCGCATCTTGATTTCTCATAAAGTCATTAGCTTCCATTTGCTCCAATCTAATTCTGAAGCGATGATTCTCCTCAGTGAGCTTTTGAGATTCTTTTTCCATCTGACAAATTCGACTTTTTAAGGCATTCTTCTCCTCATTGCCTTTTTGAGCCTCCTTTGCTATTTGAGTCAGTCTGTTTTTTAAGGTATTATTTTCTTCAGTCAGGCTGTTGACTCTCATTTCATAATTTTCTTGCATTGTTCTCATTTCTCTTCCCAGTTTTTCCTCCACTTCTCTTATCTGCTTCTTAAGGTCTTCTATGGCCTGTAACCAGCTTGTATTTTCCTTTGAAGCTTTTGGTGCAGGGGTTCTGACTTCACTGATTTCCTCCTGTTCCATGCCTTGCTCCTTCTTATCCCCAAAATAGGAGTGTAATGTTGGAATCTTCTGTCTGCTTTGTTTCCTTTGCCAGGTCATTTTGCCACTCAATGATTTGACTTTTGGGCTTTTTGCCACAGTAGGACTCTGCCACCAGACAGGGGAGTTTTCGTCCCAAACGCTGGGGTTTTCTCAGCTGCTGGAGGTATTAGATGGGTGCCCTCTCTGAGGTCTCCACACGCTCTGGCAAGCTGGACACACACCCCAGGACCTCCACCCTAGACTGCAATCCAGATCCAAGCAGGTTAAAGCAAGAGCGATGACCCCTCAGACTGGTGCTTGGTCCCCCTACACTCTGCAGGCCAGGAGCTGAAGCCGCAACGTGGCTGGCAGGCTGTGCTGGCGTCTCAGCGGTTTCTCGCTCCGGGGGTAAAAGCCACGCACTCTCACTTCCTGGGTCCCAAAGTCCAGACTACACTGGCCTCTCACCTTGTCCTTCGCATCTATGTATTGATAAATCTGGAAATGGCCACAGCTGCTGCTGATCTGGAGTCCCTCTGGCTGGCTGCTGGTCAGGCCCGCCCTGGGGCTAAAGCCTCGGGGTGGTGCTGGGCTGGGGCTCGGCTCCCAGAGCGCTGTGCTGGCCGATTCCTGCCGGCCTGCCGGGCTGTCCTCAGCGGGAGGTTAGCTTCTCTGTGTCATTTTGTGGGTTCTGCAGCTCCTAAGTTTGTTTAGAGTCCCCTTTTTACATGGATTGGGGAGGGTGGAAGCCGGAGCCGCGGGAAAGTCGTGCTTCTACTCCTTTCCTCTAATTTCTTATCCCTAAACTAGTGTTTTACTTTCCCAGTCTTTGTTGCATTTCATTTTTCCTTTGCTTTAAAAACTTGGTGACTTTGAGCTTTAGTGCATATTTATTTAATGTTCATTTTTTTGTTACTGATAATATCTTTAGCAATAATCTAGTTTGCCTGCTTTGTTTCTTGACAGCATTGATATTTGCTATTGCTTTATCTGAAATTTTGATTTCAGCTCCTACTTTTTTGAATTTGTCTGAAGCATAATTGATTTTATTCTGAAACTTCCCTTTAATCTCTGAGTCCTTACGCTTTAGATTAGTTTCTTGTAGCAGCAGATTGTTTTGGGAGTTTGTTTTCTAATCCATTCTTAAGTTTATTTCGATTTTGTGGGTGACTTCAGACCATTAATATTGCAAGATTAAAATTCTTAAATTTGATTTTTCCTCCAAGAAATCCTTTTATTTCTGTTCTTACTTTTATCAGCACATGATAATAGTCTTCTTGCTTGTATTAAATCAATCTTAATTCCTGCACTTGTGCATAAATATCACGCTTCTCTTATCCATAGCAAACGTAGATCCAAGTATTCTACTTTAACTGATGTGTTCCTTTCAAAAAAACTCTTACTTGCCTAGTTCTGATATTTAGGGGCGAGGCTGAGGGTGGGAGTGGAGATCTGGACCTATGATTTTATGTGTTCAGGTAATTCCAGGTATGTATATCCATCCATTGATTCAGATCTACAACTCATTTGTAACTTATATGATTAGAGAATTATCTGGGGCCCTGAGAAGTGAGGTGACTTGCCCATGTTCAGCTGGTATGTGTCAGGATGAGTCTTGAACCCAGGTTTTACTGTTGCTGCTTCTCATTTAAAAAATTAGATTATAATCTGGCACACTGTATCTAGAAATACTTCACTTTCAACCTTCTTTCAATCTTCCAGGTGGTTTAATTTGTTTTAAGTTCTTTCTGTGAGATTTTCTAGTTAAATTCTTAACCTTTTTGTTCTCAGTGACCATCATATAAGATGGGACTTTCATATTGTAATAATCTTCTAACCATGTAAACAGTAATTTACTCATTTCTTATTTTCATGTGTTCCTACCCCCTCCAAAATGTTTCTGCTGCTTGGTTGCAAGAAGCAGCTTAATTAATTTGTATGTCAAAGGTCCCATAGAGATTGTTTAGCAGGAAAGAATGAGTTACTGACATCATTGGGTTATTATTTTTCATGATGGGGACTATCTAACCATTCTAGATACAAAGTTTTGGGATGTACATTGGTTTTCTTGCTTCTCAGCATATCATGTTCTGGCTTTTTTTAATCTTTAATAAATAAACCTGAGTAATTTGTAATGGTGCTTTTTGTCTTGTGAATTGTTTTTAATTTATTCTTGCTGGTTTCCTATAAGGTTCTCTTCTCTACCTTAAACTTTAGAAATTGATCATGGCATTTCGCAGTGAGTTAAACTTAGGTTTTATTTTTGCCAGTGTTACATGTCTCCTTTCAATTTATCTTCTTTCTTCTTTTTCCAGTATAGCCAAGTTATTTTCTTTTTTTTTTTTTTTTTAAAGCAATTGGGGTTAAGTAACTTGCTCAAGGTTACACGGCCAGTTATTATTTCTGGATGTGGTGCTGAGTATCTGAGCCCGGACTTGATCCAGGTCATCCCGACACTGGAGCCGGTGCTCTTACTGGCTGAGCCACCTGGCCGCCCCTAAGCAATTGGGGTTAAGTAACTTGCTCAAGGTTACACGGCCAGGTGTTTCTGGGTGGGTGCTAAGTGTCTGAGCCCGGGATTCGATCTCCAGGTCTTCTCAACACTGGAGCCGGTGCTCTTACTTGCTGTGCTACCTGGCCGCTCCGCCAAGTTATTTTCTTATAGTTTGTTGGAATATTGCTGTATCTGTTCGTTCTTGGGGTGTATTATTCCCAGAGATTATTTTAGCCATGTTTGACTGGTTTTAGAGTTTCTGATTTGAAAGGTTTTTTTCAGTGCAATATAAAATCTTTAGAGCATGAGCTATTTGGTTTTGTCTTTGGGTCTCCATTGTCTTGCACATTGTAGACGCTTCATAAATGTTTGGTACACTTACCTGAATTGAATTTTAGTTATCTTAAAAAAATTTTTGTGCCTTTCTGGGTTATTATATTCCTCAGAAACAATTGCTCTTTTCTGTCATTCCCTGATTTTTCAGGTTGATTGTCAAGTCCATTTCTCTGTAGTTACTTTTCAAAGATCTTTTCTCCACTGATGTACATGCCTAAACTTCCTTTATATTTCTTAATGAGTTTTGAAATTACTTTGGAGATTTCTTAAAAGTTTCTTCTCTTTGCTACTGGTCTAGTTTTCATTGCTTTCTTACTTTCCTTTTGGTTGTTCATTATATTCATTACTTGGGGCCTCTTCCATTTGATAAGTTTCCTTTTAGAATTTTCTTTTCATTTTTTTTGTTTTTGTTTTTATTTTATTTTCAGTTTTAAATTCCCTCAACCATTGACAAGGCAAGAAATAAAATCCTTTTTTTTTTTTTGTTTTTTGCTTTATTTGATAGATTTTTTCCTATTTTGAAGTGATAAGAGGGATTTGGGTTTAGTCCTCTTGGCAGAACTAATTTCTGAACCATATGGATTTTAGAAAACAGTGAAATTAATGGTTTGGAAAATAAGGTTGATAAAATGTTTAATATGAGACCCACAAAAGCTGGATCACTTCAAGAGAATTTATAATTGATAGTGGAAAGAGGAAAGTGAATGTGCAGTGAGACAGTGTTGTTAATGGGTTCTTTTATGATTTTGTCTTATAAATAGTGATACAAAACCCCATTGTATTTGGACTTTAACACCCTAAGACCTGATGTCACACACAGGGGTGTGGAAATGGTATTTAAGAAGGTAATGTTGGGAGATTGGCTGATTACATATAAATTTAAAAGAAATACAGAAGGAAAAAAAAATACTCAAATGGAAGGGATCACAAATGTCTTAATTACCAAAACTGACCATGACATTGACATTCCATGAAACACACAGCAGAGCTTCCTCAGTGAACTCCAGTGTCACTTAAAGAGATCTCTCTAATAATATTAGATGTTTTAAACTAATCCCTCCTGGGCTACCCTATTGTGTCACCATCTTTCCAGTTGCTGAGGTGTTTGAAGTGTCTGAAGTGAGATTTAAACCCAAGTTTTCCTGACTCTCAGGTCTAACCAACTACTTCATTAGTCTGTCTCTTGAAAGCAAATATTCAGTATCAGTAGCATGACATTGTAGATAGGGCACTGAACTTGAATTGAAATACCTCTGCAAAAGCTTACTGACAAGCCATTTGGTCTCTAAGTTAGTTTCCTTATCTGCAAAATGAGTTTTGTATTACCTACCCCATAGGGAAGTTGAGGCTTAGAAATGGAATAATTTACTTGTGCTCTGTTACTTGTAGCTAGTAAGTGGCAGAGGCCAAATTTGAACCCATTTATTCTCAATACCTTGTCAAGCACTTAATTTGCAAGTAATAAAGTGAAATCAAAAGACCATTTGTAGATAATAGAAAATGCGTTGAATCAGAGAATGGAAAATACTTAAATGTCAGAGAGAAACATGATTTATGACTTCTCTTTGAAGAAGGTGGCAGGATAGAGAGATATTAGAGGGAGGTAGATGGGGGAGGAGAGAAAGAGAAAGAAGAGAAGAAGAAGAGAGAAGCTGCTGTATTTTTAAAATTCCCTTCTAGGATGAACAGAGATGACATTTATTGAGGGGGGAAAAGATTAGTTGAGGGACTGGAAGGTGGGCAGACATTGTGGTTAAAAAGAAGGAAAGTTGTTTGTATGTAACTTTTTCCTAGGTAAAAGGGTCATGACGTGACTATTAGACAATTAGTAAAGGCTCTTAAAAAGATTATCGTAACTCATGGTGTGAATATTTCGTCCACAAAGCACAAATAGCAATATTTCTTTCCCTCCTCATTCTGTGTGATGATTATTCATTTTTTACCATTGTTGTAGGATATAGAATTGGAGGCGACCAAAATCTTTTAATCTAACTCCATTTTATAAAATGAGAAACCTGAACCTCAGAGTGTTAAAAGTGTCTTGTGTAAGGTTATGCAGATTTTAAATAGCAAAGCCAGAATCCAGAACCAGTTCCATTGAGTCTTTTTTTTAAGGTGGAAGGCAGGGCAGTTGGGGTTAAGTGTCTTGCCCAAGGTCACACAGACACTTGTTAAGTGTCTGAGGCCGGATTTGAACTCGGGTCCTCCTGATTCCAGGGCTGGTGCTCTATTCACTGCGCCACCTAGCTGCCCCCCTCAAGTATCTTTTCCACTGTACCATGTTTCTTCCAGCATTCTGGAGGCTCCCTTATACCTTGTGTAGTTTAAGTGAACCAGTGCCATTTTTGGTGTCCAGGAATAGATCTTAGTATGTGGCCATCTTTTCTCCTTTTTTAGTCAGATGCAGCTACTTTCATTTATCACTAGAATGACAATATGGTTGAGTTTCTCCAGTAGCATGTTAGCTTGCTAGTTGTTGGACTGAGTTTGCAGATTGAGTACCAGCATTAAATTAGTATGAGTAGTCTTGAAAGTATTTAGGTCACACTTTCTTGGCCTCCTTGTTTCCTAAATAGACACTATTCCTATGAAGGCTATATAAGACCATTCTTTGGGGTCGAATCACTGGATAACATGTACTCAGTCTTTTCTAGTGTGCTCAAAGCAGGCTGTTTACACTTTAAGACCCAACAAAATGTCTTTGTCATGGGCCTGCACTTGATAACTGAGGATCACGTGCATGCTACAATGAAACTTTCAGGTTGCACTTAAGTCATTAAAAATTTCTAGGGCAGATCTAAGATGGCACAGTACAGGGAGCAACCCATTTGAACTCTCCCAATACTCCCTTCTAACCAAATTTAATATAACTCCTCAAATCAAATTTTGCAGTAGTAGAGCTGGCAAAATGTCAGAGTGAGACAATTTTCCAGCCTACCTCAGCTTAGGAGGTAGACAGGAGTGCTCTGTAACACAAAGATGGGAGCCCACCCATAACACAACAGGCAGTACAAGTTGTAGGTCTTGGAGGCAGCCACATCAGCAGGGATAGCAATGGCAGCAGCAGCTTTGGGAGCTTTCTGCCTAGAGATGATAAAACTGGGTCAGAAAAAGATTAAGGGGAGACTATTTGCTGGCACTGGGTGAAGTTGGCTCTTATTGGCAGCTCTGTTACCCATAAGCAGTTATGGGTTGCATTTTTAGGATGGAAAGCATTTGTGATTGGTCACAAGGGAGCAGGGACCCTGGTCACAGTTCCAAGGCAAAGAGAATCTCTAGCACTTGTGGCCACAGGAGAGCAGGGGACCTGGTCATAGTTCCAGGGCTAAGAGGAGCAGGAATATCAACACTTGAGGCTACAGGGAAGCAGGGGCCCTTCCTGTAAGGACCAGGGCTCAGAACTTTGAAGACAGGGATCTGAAGACAGCTATAAGGAAAACCTCAGAAAAATTGGACACAGGTTCAATAAGAATTCCTGGAAGAGTTAAAGAAAGAGATAAGAATGGTGGAGGAAAAAATGGGGAAAGAAATGATGATGCAAGGAAATTATAAAAAGAGAATTAAGATCTTGGTAAAAGAAGCACAAAAAATATGGAAGAAAATATCTCCTGAAAAAACAGAACTGGCCTAATTGTAAAAGAGGCACAAAAAATTCACTGAAGAAAAAAAATCCTTCCTAAAAACAGACTAGACTAAATGAAAAGTAAAAAAATTCACTGAAGAAAAGAATTCCTTAAAAAGTAAAATTGTCCAAATAAAAAAAGAGGTACAAAAGCTCAAAAGAAAATAATTAAAAATTAGAATTGGGTAAGTAGGAAGCTAATGGTTCCATAAGACATCAAGAAATAATAAAAGAATGAAAAAATAGAAGAAAGTGTGAAATAGCTTATTGGAAAAATAGCTGACCTAGAAAACAGATTGAGGAGAGATGATTTAAGAACTATTGGACTACCTTAAAGCCATGATCATAGAAAAATCCTAGACATCATAGTTAAAGAAATTATAAAGGAAAACTGCACCAATATCTTGGATCCAGAGGGTAAAATAGAAATTGAAAGACTCCACCAATCACTTCCTGAAAGAGATCCCAAAACAAAAATTCCCAGAAATATTATAGCCAAGTGCCAGAGCTACTAGGTCAAGGAGAAAGTATTGCAAGTAGCCAGAAAGAAGCAATTCAAATATCATAGAGCCACAGTCACATAAAATTTAGCAACTTCCATGTTAAAAGAGTGTAGGGCTTGGAATATAATGTTCTATTTTTCTTTCTTTTTTTTAAAATTTAATTTAATTTAAAAATATATTTTTATTATTATTTAAATTTTTTGTCTTTATTAATTTGTTTACTTTTAGTTTACAAGATTCAGTTCCACAATCCATTGAGTTTCAAATTTTCTCCCACCCCAAATCCCCCACCCCATGGAGGCATGCAGTCATTGGAATATAATGTTGTAGAAAGCAAAGGAACTAGGATTACAACCAAGAACCACTGATCTGCCCAGCAAAACCGAGTATAATCCTTCAGGAGAGAAAATGAATATTTAAAATAGAGGACTTTTGTATATTCCTGATGTAAAGACCAAAGCTGAATAGAAAATTTGATTTTTAAACACAAGACTCAAGCATAATAAAGTAAACATGAAAGAGTAATCATAAGAGACTTGATAAAGTTAAACTGTTTACATTTCTATATGGGAAGATGGTACATATGACTCATAAGAACTTTATCATGATTAGGGCAGTTATGAGGAGTCTATTTAGACACAAGTGTAACACAGTTATGTTTGGATGATCTCTTCCCCCACCCCACCCAAAATGAAGGAGTTAGGGGACGCACTAAGAAAAGTTGGAAGGGAGAGGTAGAATGGGGAAATTTTTCTCTTATAAAAGAGGGACCCAATAAGAGTTTTTATAGTAGGGGGGAAGTCTGTGTGGGGTGGGGGTGGGGGGGGGCCGGGGAATGCTTGAAGCTTGTTGTCATCAGAATTGGTTCAAAGAAGGTAGAATTAATTAGTTATAAGCACTCTCGGTATAGAAATCTGTTTTACCCAGTAGGGAAATAGAAGGGGAAGGAGATAGGTGTGGAAGATGAGGGGGTATTGATTAAAGGGAGGGCAGATTAAGTGAGGCAATGGTCAGAAGCAAAACAGACTTTTGAATTGTACAGCATAAAAAGAAGGATAAACAGAAGAAACTAGGATTGAAAGAAATACACAGTTTGTAATCATAATGTGAATATGAGTGAGATGAATTCACCCATAAAATGGAAGTGGTTAGCAGAATGAATTAGAAACCAGAATCCAACAAACTGTTGTATACAAGGGACACACCTGCAATAGCCTCAAAGAATGAAAATAAAGGTCTAGAAGAGAATCTGTTATGCTTCACCTGAAGTGAAATAGACAAGGGTAGCAATCATCATCTCAGACAAAGTAAAAGCAAAAATAGACCCAATTAAAAGAGATAATCAGGGAAACTACATTTTTCTAAAAGATACCATAGACAGTGATATCAGAAATTTTTATTGCAATTTTCTCTGGTAAAGGTCAAGTAAAAGACATTGCACAATGATATATTTCAGTTTTCAAAAGAAAAAAATAAAAATTGACTATCAGAATACAGTCATTGACAAAAATGCTCTAAATCACTGAATTGAAATGCAAATTACAACAACACTGAGGTACCACCTCACACCTGTCAAAAATGACAAATGTTGGAGGGCATGAGAGGAAATGGATACACTAATAAATTGTTGGTGGAGTTGTGAAATGGTCCAACCTTTCTGGAGAGTTTGTAACTATGCCTAAAGGGCTGTAAAACTGTGCATGCCTTTTGACCCAGCAATTCTATTACTAACTCTGTATCCCACAGAGAGCAAAGAAAACAGAAAAGGAGTTATATATACAAAAATATTTATAGCAGCTCTTTTTGTGGTGGCAAAGAATTAGGAATTGAAGGGATGGATGCCTGTCAATTAGGGAATAACTGAACAAGTTGTGGTATGTGATTGTGCTGGAATACTATTGTGCTATAAGAAATGAAGGGCAGAGTTGGAGGAGGGATGAATGATATTCAGAAAAACCATGGCAAGACCTATATGAACTGATGTAAAATGAAATGAAAAGAACCAGTTTATTGTACATAATGATGATCAACTATAAAAGACTCAGCTGCTCTGATCAAGTCAGTAATCCAAGACAATTCCAAAGGGCTCATAATGAAAAAAATGCTGTCCATCTCCAGAGAGAGATCTAATGAACTCTGAGTGCAAATTCAAATTGAAGTGTAATTTTCTTGCTTTTATTTTTGTTTATTTTTTAATATGGCTGATATACATGATTTCATGTATATAAGTGGTAGCCTTCTCTTTGGGTGAGAAAGGATGGGAGAAAATTGGAAAATCAATTTAAAAAGAAAAAAATGTTAAAAATAATATATTTAAGGGGCGGCCAGGTAGCACAGCGAGTAGGAGCACCGGCTCCAGTGTTGAGAAGACCTGAGGATCGAATCCCAGGCTCAGACACTTAGCACCCACCCAGAAACACCTGGCCGTGTAACCTTGAGCAAGTTACTTAACCCCAATTGCTTAGGGGTGGCCAGGTGGCTCAGCGAGTAAGAGCACCGGCTCCAGTGTCGGGATGACCTGGATCAAATCCCGGCCTCAGATACTCAGCACCACACCCAGAAATAACTGGCCGTGTAACCTTGAGCAAGTTACTTAACCCCGATTGCTTTAAAAAATAATAATAATATATTTAAATAAAATAAAAAGCAAAATTTTTTTACTCCAATATAAAATTTAAAATATAGGTAAAAATTTGCAGATAGGTCAGTTTTAGGGTGTAAGTCTTTTTTTTTTTTTTTAAGCAATTGGGGTTAAGTAACTTGTTCAACGTTACACGGCCAATTATTTCTGGGTGTGGTGCTAAGTATCTGAGCCTGGATTCGATCCCCCAGGTCATCCCAACACTGGGGTCAGTGTTCTTATATGCTGAACTAGGGTATAAGTCTTAATGAAATAAAAATTAGTTTAAAAATTGAGCATCCTTTTCTAGAGTAAAATTTTACAGATAGAGAAAATGTTCTATTATATATTAAGCACTTTGGATGTTTGGCAGGGTGGCTAAATGAGACCATGTTCATGCTCAGCTTGCTGCCATCTTAAAATAACAGGAAACATACCAGAGTAAAGGAAAACTAACAGTCAGCAAAGGAGATGAGAAAAAAAACCAAAGAGCCCGTACAGTGAATATTATGAAATAAAAGAAAGTGATTTGAAAACCCCAGATAGAGGAGGAAAATTCTTCAATATCTACTATTAGATTGTCCAGATGTGGTAATGGAAAGAACTGTTCAAACGTCAAAGTTTGTTTGAGAGGGGGGAAAAAAGGAATTAAAGGAAGATAGAGATGGAAAACAAATTAGAAATTAGAGCTCTCAGTGAAGAAAGAAATAGATAAATGAATGTGGAGAATCATCAAAACAGTAGAATCTCTGAGAAAGAATGACAACAGATTTGGAATTCAGGAACGTGGAGATGGAAGAAAGATCATCACAATACATTCATACCTGCAGGGAGCAGAGCGTGGCATAACTGATTCCCCTCTAGAATTCCTGTCATTAGCTGGGTGGTGCAGTGGGGAGAGCCCTGGACCTGCAGTCAGGAGTCATCTGTCAGCCTGGAGAAGGGAACTCCTCACCCATGCTGTTATCAGTCTTGAAAAAAAATTGAATGAACATGAACATGCTTCTCAGCATTGTCAGGTGACATAGATCTGCAGTGTTGGATAACAAAAATCACCCCTCATCGAGATCTTAAGTCAATGTGTACATTGGAAAGAGTATTGATCTTGAAATTACAACATGAAGTGAAGCCCCAGCTTTTCCATTTTCTAGGGATGTGGTGGGCAAGTCAATGTCTGAACCTCCTGTTGCTTTCATTACCCACCTCCTGTGGTTGTGGTAGTAAGGAAAGCACTTTGTAAAGAGTAAAGCACTATAGAATCTAAATGATCACATTTAGTAATTAAAACTAATAAAGTCAGAAGTTTTACATTTAACTTGGGGGCAGGGGAGTACCTGTCCCAGATGAAGAATGGGGGTAGATCTGATTTAGTAGTTAAAGTGAAAGCCCTAAGGGCGACTATTAGCCCATTACAAGGCAGCAGTGTGATAGGGCTACCCCCCAAAAGCTAATGTAATTTCAGACTGCATAATAGAACTATAGTGTCCAGATCACATGAAATAATAGTCCCACTGTACCTTGCCTGGTCTGACTATGTATGGGTTATTGTGTTGGATTCTTGGCACTATTAAGAGGGCCATTCACAAACTGGAGTAATACAAAGGAAGTCAGCTAGAATGGTGAGCTGCCTGGAAACCCTGTGGTATGAGGAAGACTATTCCACCTAGAGAAATTTGGAGACATGATAACTTTTTAAATATTTGAAAGTCTGTCATATGACTGGGATTCTCTTCTCTCTGGCTTTATTGACTTACATGGCTTTAATGAACATTTTTATATTCTGACTCCCAAATTTATATATCCTCTCCTTGTCTCCTAAACTGCAGTCCTCCATCACCAGTCTCCCAGATACTGGGAGTTGTTGTCCTGTAGATATCTCCAACTCAACATGTTTGAAATGTAGCACATTTTTCTTTCCCAAACTTAGTCCTCTTCCTAACTTCCCATTTGACTCAAAACCTTGAAATTGTCCTAGATTCGTTCTTTCTCATCCATCATGTACTGTCCTATTTTCAAGTTTTTCTTACTTGTACCTCTTCAGCATCTCTTTTGTATATGTCTTGTCTCCCTCCTTCTATTCCTGCCCTGTTTTCACCTCTTACCCAGATTATTAACAGTGGTTTCTTATTAAAATTGTTTTCATATTAGTCTCCTTGCATTAGGTTCCTTCCTTTCTCTAATCCATTCACATTTGAGTTGACAGAGTCATTTTCTTAAAACACAGGTATGATTGTGTCACTCTTCTAGCTCAGGTAAATTCTAGGGACTTCTTATTACTTCTCGGATCAAACACAAATTCCTGTTTAGTATTTAAAGCCTTTTACTGCCTGACTCCAGCCTGCCTTTCCAACTTTATTCTGCTTTGTTTCCTTTGATGTTCTTTATGGTCCAGCCAAACCGACCTTCTCATTCTTCACAGTACAATATTCCATCTGTGCCTTTGCATGAATATCCCTCATTCCTGGAATGTGTCCCCTTCTCATCTCTCTAGAATTCCTAGTTTGCTTCACATCACTTTCTACTGGAGACCCTTTCTAATTGTTCTCCCCAGTCCACCTTAAATTTATTCCCCTAATAGAAAGTAAGCTCCTGGAGTATAGGGGCTTGTTTTGTTTTGTGTTTTGGTCACTGGTGCATAGTAGTTGGTAATAAGTACTTGTGGATTAATTGACTGGTGGAAGAAGGATGAGACTTGATTTGTATTGGCCTGGGGACAGAACTAGAACCTACTGGTAGAGGTTATCCAGAAGCAGATTTCAATTCAGCATAAGAAAAGATTCCTAAAAGTTAGAGATGTCTGAAAAGGAAATGCGATGCCTTGTTAAGTACTGAACTCTCTGTCCATGTGTTCACAGAAAGCCTGGATGGTTGTTGTTTTATGGATATTGTGAAAGAATTTGGCTTTGAGGGGAAAAGTCTAGATCTGGAGGTTCCTCCTTGTGGCCTGCACATCTGGGACATGTAATTGGGAAATGTTTAGCAAAATAAATAAAAATTCAGTCCATTCTAGATAATGTTCATTTGTGGTTTTCTAAGTGAGTATATGCCCTGCAGGGATCCCTTTATGTTTGAGTTTGATCTAGGTGGCTTCCAGGCTCTTAGGTAGCAAACATTTCTATGGCTCAGTGCACATTCAGTTCCATTTGGACTAAAAGTGACTGATCCAGTAGAACTTTCATGTTAGAATTTATGAGACGGTCTTACATAGTGATGCTGCATGTATATGGAACCTAATGTGTGTGAAACCGGATGAAAGCAAGCTTTCCAGTTTTTTTGGAATTCCCAGTCTTCTTTTGCATTCAGCTTGTAGGACTGTTGGGAAGAAAGGACAGGCATTCCGTGTTTATAAAACCACAAGTAATTTGGATAATTAGTGCTTTTATGGTCACTTGGACGAGGACAACAAGCAGTCTTGTTTGCTCTGTGATATCACAGTTTCTCTTCCAGGCCCTCTCGTCTTCTCTTAGCATTAGCATCCACCTCTGAACAGCTGCTTTCTTCTGAGCTAGATTAAGGGGTAGGAACCAAGCCAAATAGGCTGCTTAAAGAAATGGGAAAGCTTTGTTGGCCACCAAGAGGGCCCAGAAAAGTGAGAGGACCTTGTGGCAGTGTGTCGAGAGCTCCAGGGAAGGAATGTCTCCTCTCCTGGCACTGTTTCAATGTCCTCCACTCATTTCTGTATTTTTTAATAGTGGAATTCTGCATCCTCTTCATGAACTTCTTACGGGCTAAGGTTGAAATCACCTTCATAGAAGTTAATAATTTAGGTGACCTGGTAGGACCTCCTTTCCTCTATTCTATTATTTCCCCCCTTTTTTCCTTCCATAACATGGGTTTTTTTTTTACCTTAAGTGATCCAGACTCTGTGCCTCTTTCATTTAAATTAAAAATAAATGTTGAATTCAAGGGAAAAAAAAACATTGTTGGAACTGGAATAATAATTTTAACAAATTAGCTTATCTGAGGATTTTTAGAAACGTTTACCTCAGTGAATAAATCTCAAGCACATTTATTTTAAGAGTTGGCTTACGTGATACAGTTCTTTTGACTATTGAGTCCTTTATATATACAAGTTTAAAAAAATGGAAAGCTATTTTGTTTTGTTATCAAGGTTGGCAGTAGATTTATGTCCTCAGTCTTGATAATCTTGGTGTATTTTATTTAATTGCATGGAAAGATATATATATATATATATATATATATATATATACATATATATATGTGGTAAGGAAAGATGACGGGCTATATGAATGCATCTTTTCATAATTTTTTTTAGTATATTTTAGATGCATTCCTTAAGCAGTTTGCTTAATGAATTTTGTGTTATTTTAAAGTAAATTTTTTAAAATATTGAAGTGCTCTTTGAAAAAAAAATTGATTTTTTTGGTCAAGTTAATACCCCTTTCTACACTATTTTAGTTTCCTCATGTTTTCATTATATTTAACTCTGTAGTCACAAGTTTTACCTCTGCAACCTGCATCCATCTATCAGCTTCTAAGTGTTCAGCAACCATCTCCATGCAGATGACTCCCAGATCTATATGCATAGCCACAGCCCTTAGCTCTTTCCTGAGCTCCAGTCCCACATCACAAACTGACCCCACCCCAACATTCCAAAACTCATATCTCTTAAACACCTCAAACTCAGCTTTTCCAAAACAGAACTAATGATCTTTTCCTTCTAAACTCACCCCTTTTCCTAACTTGTCTATTTCTGTTGAGGGCACCACCATCTTTCTTGTCATGTTTTTGCCCCCTTGGAGTCATCCTCTCCTCCTCTACCTTCCTCACCCTGCACGCCCAGGAAGTTCCTAAATTTTTTCACTTTTACTGACACAACATCCTTCCTCCTGCACCCATCACCTATAGCTCATGTCTACATTTTATGTCACCAGGACTTATTATAATAGCCTGCTGGCGGTCTCTCTGCCTCAAGTCTCTCCCTACTCCAATCTGTTCTCTGTTCTGCTGCCCAAGTGATTTTCCTGAAGTACAGATATGACTCTGTTGCTCTCCTGCCCAAGAAACTACAGTGTTTTTTTTTTATTGATTGAAAAAGACTTAGAAAAGATTGTTGCCCTAGTAGATGTGCAGGATGAACTGTGCTTTATCTTATAACTCAGCCTATTTTAGCTCTAGAAAAGTAGAACCCCCGAGCATTGAAAGCTCAGTAACATTTGTGAGGAGCTGATAGCCAGACCATCCCAAGCTGTGATCATGTCCTCCCTCCTCAAAATGGGTGAAAGACAACCTGGATGATTGATCCAAAGATGTGTTGGGGGTTGGTGTGATTCAGTAGATGGAATGTTTCTACACATTGTCAGAACCTGTAAAAATTCATCTTGTCTTCTGGGTCAATAATTGAACATTTTTAAAAAGATGAAACATGGGCGTCTAGGTGGAACAGTGAATAGAGCACCGGCCCTGGAGTCAGGAGGACCTGAGTTCAAATCCAGCCTCAGACACTTAACATAAAAACTAGCTGTATGACCTTGGGCAAGTCCCTTAACCCCAATTGCCCTCCAAAAAGAAAAAAAAAGATGAAACAGATGTAAGGATTTAAAAAATAATTTTGTTAATTTTAATACACTGATCCATTCTCAGTGTATTTATAACTGACATGTAGAATTCTCCATATAACTTCAGCTACCTATTTTTTCTCCTCTTATAATTTGGTAGCTCTATTTACTCTTTCAGAGTAAAAATAACTCTATTTTGAAGATAGGCTAAGAGGCCTTCTCTGTTGAGGCTTTCTTTTTGCTTCTAAACAGGATGAAAACATTAAATTGAAATTGGGAATGCCTGAGCCAGGGCTGAAAAAATATAAATTACATCTTTGAAGCCTGGTAGGCACATGCAAGGTAGTGGCAGGCATCTTGATTATAGATAAAAGAACATCATTTAAATGTAGCTTCATCGTAAGTACAGAAATATAACTAAAGAATGCCCTTTTAGAAATAGAATCTATGTACTTACTGCAAGTTATCATCATTATTCAAACAAGTGGTTTGGATATAACAAATTATTCAGTACAAAAATTACTCATTTAGCATGCCCAATGGTATTGAAGCAGAGGGGGCAGACTGAGCCATAAAGAATTGAAATATGGTATCCATTCATTAAGTTTTTTATTAAAAAAAATTATGGGAAGTTTAAGCCTAAAATTATAGTGAAAACTCTAAACACTTGCAGAGTATTACTATTATTCTTAAGCATCACATATTTAGATAATTTTGGATGAATCAAGTATGATGTAGAAAAGATCCAATTAATTGTAATACAGAGAACAAATTTTCCATATTCAATACACACTAATCCATCACCACTACATAATGAGATGTGATGGAAAGAGCTAGACTTTGGAAGCAAAAGATCCAAGTTGGAGTCACAAATCACTCTTTAGTTTCTTCTTTGGTAAAATGAGAATAATTTCTTTTTTTATAGATTCTTTATAAAGCTATTTTGGAGATTAAATGTGATAATGTGAAGAATTATATATACATAAAATCTCTCATGAGGCATTTTGTTCCTTCTAATACAAAACAGCTTGGATGGCATTATGATATTGCTGGTAGAGGGATGAAATGTGAAATGTGAAATAAGGTTTGAGAATTCTCCCTTTTTGTTACTGACATGGTACTGCAACCCCTGGGGCTTAACAGGTCAGTTCTCAAGATATATGATTTAGGTTGACTGTGATCTGCCAGGCCTTTCCTGAAGAAATGGGGATAAAATTAATCAAGATGTATCCAAAAGTTTGTTACTTGAGGAGCTTTCAACCACCTAATACTTTCTCACTGTGCCCTACCATTCCTCCTCAAAAAACAAAAACAAACCACATACCCCCAAACTAAAAATAGCTTTTATGTGTAAGGCAGGCAGAGCACAGATTCATAGCATTTTCAGGCTGAAAGGCATCTTAGAAGTCATTTTTTTTCTCTTTACTAATTTAGAACTCATTTTTAACTCAAGCCTCTCATTATACTGAAGAGAAAACTGAAGCTTCGATGTGGTAGGTAAGATTGGTCAGTTCTCCTTCCTCTCAACCCTTTGGGCAGGGCAGGGCAGGACTAGGACAGGGAATGACTTTGCTGGCCAAGCTTGACACCTCTGTTTAAAATGCTTTTAGTACTTGAGCAACTCACTTAACCCCAATTGCCCTCCAAAAAGCAAAAATAATAACAATAATAATAAAAAAATAAAATGCTTTTAGTAAAATAAGCATGTTTCCTTAACGTTAAAAGACTGGAGAACACTGATCAAATCAGCTATGATTGTGAGGTCTGATGGTAATGAACACTACTGTCCACCTCCTACAAAGAGAAGAGATGATGGATTCAAGATAGACAGCAGAGCCCACCTCTTGAGAATCTGCTGATGTGGGACTTGACTTTGCTTGACCGTTGATAATTATTGAAAGGGCTTTGTTTTTCTTTTTTAGTTTTTCCAGTGCAGGTGTGTAGGAGAATGAAGTGGAAAGAGAGAGAGGTCAGCAAAAAAAGAGAAGAGAAGAAAAGAAAAGGGGCTTGTTGAATCATCTTTTTAAAAAAGAGACAGAAGGAAGGCCAGAAAGAAGCATTGATAAGCAGGACAGCTTGGAAAGTGATAGTTTGAACTTAATATCTGCTTAAAAAGATATACAAGTTGTCCATGATAACATCCTACAGTTTCATATACAGTCTTCTTATGTTCTTCATATATGGAAAGGTCCATTTTACTTGGTGTTAAGTTTAGAGTAAAAACACACGCACACAAATGTATATGTATAATGTTTTGGTGGCAGAAAGTTCTGTTCTTCATGGCTCGTATTCATTCATTTTATCATACTTCAAGTCACATTTGTTCTGATGAAAGTTCAAAGTCTTCTGTGGACAGTACTTCAGATGATTGAATTTTCAAGCTTTGCTACTTAATGCAGATATCTGTCTTATTCAGCAACAGCCACTTCAACCGGTGGGCTAATTCTCAAGACCTCTATAGCCAGTTTAGGCTGGACTTTGTGGTAACGATAGGATTGCCTCTCATATCGCAACTATTTTTAGTGTAGATGTTGCACTAGCTACCAACAGACAATAAAGAATGCATTCAAATCTGAACCAGCCCAGCTCTGGGAATCATCCAAGTTCAGACCTAGAAGGAAAAGAGAAACCTGACATTAATCGGTTGCTTTAGTCTGCCATAAGAATGTAGGCTCAGTTACTGGAATAAAATGTGACAATTAGACATTAATTTATAATTACATTGCTCATTTGATTTTGCTTCCATTTCTGACTTGTATAATTACATACAAAATATTACTCTATTCTGGAAATTATGACTTAAGATTTCCTTATTTTGTAAAGAGGCATTGTGGAATAGTGGTTAGAGTATAGGACTTGTAGTTAGTCAGTAAGAACTGGGTTTGCTTCCCGCCACAGGCATTTTATCAGTTGTATGACCCTTGGCAAGTCAGTTTATCTCTGGAATCCCAGTTTCATTGTATGTAAAATGGGAAAATAGGACCTACCTCACTGGTTTTTCTATGACATTTCAGACACAAAATGTCCAAAGCAGAACTTTTTCTTAAACCTTTTATCCTAAAACCCTTCTTAAACCTTTTATCCTAAAACCCTACCCCTTTTACACTTTACTTTTTCTAATAGAAGGCACTACCATTTTTTTTTAATCTCTCTGGTTCATATACTTGGGATTTTCATTGACTCACCCCTCTTCTTTATCATCTATTCCATTCATTTGCCAGATCTTGCCAGTTGTCCCCTCAACACACTCTCATGTCTGACCACTTCTCACACGACTACCACTTTAGTTCAGGCTATCGTCAGCTCTTACCTAGATTTCTGCATTTGGTCTCCTTGCCTCATATTCTTCCTATAGTCCATCCTCCACACTCATGAAGTAATTTTCCTTTCCTCTGTGACCCTGTTTGGGGTTTTCTTGGCAAAGATACAGGAATGGTTTGTCATTTCCTTCTCCAGCTCATTTTACAGATAAGAAAATTGAGATAAACGGGTTTGAATGACTTGCCTGGGTTCACACAGGTAGTGGTATCTGAGGCCAGATTTAAACTCAGGAAGATGAGTCTTCATGACTCCAGGTCTGGTGCTCTATCCATTGAGCTTCCTAATTGCCCTTTCTTTAACTACTCTGTATTTGTTTATATTCTCTTCCTATTTATTCTTTATAACTAACTTCAATATCCTTCACTCTAATCCCTCCACTTTTCCCAACTTTCCTATTACTTATATTTCCAGTCACCTAGGCCCTCAACCTCAATATCATCTTCATCTTTGTACATTCTTCCCCTTCCCCCCAATATTAGTTGTCAAGTTCTATTAACTCTTACCTTTGTAACATCTCTATATGCCCTCTTTTCTCCTCTGACACTGCCAGCAGCCTGGTGCAGGACCTGATCATTTTATGCCTGCTGGTTGGTTTCAGTCTTATAAATAGCTCCCCATCTAATTTATTCTCCACTTTTTAAGGAAGATTGCTCTTCCTAAAGTGCAGGTACAATCTTGTCACCACTGCCTTTCTCCCTCCCCTTATTCACTAACCTCCAGTGACTTTCTATCCCCTCTAGGATCAGATGTTTTCTCTGACGCCCATGTCTGGAGTTCCTTCTTTCTTTCTGCTGCCTCCTATATATATCCCCTGTTTTTCGTAGAGTCTCAACAAAAAAGCCTTTCCCTTGTACACCTGAGAAATAGGTATATTTGCCTTTAATATTCTCCAAAGGCCTGCAGTATTTAAGTTTTCTAAATTTCATTTTGCCTCCTTATCTTGTTTATTTTATAGTTAAATTTATGTGGGTCTTATGAAGTAAATAGGCATCCCCTGCAATTATAGTTTTACTGTTTATTTTCTCTTATAACTCATTTAATTTTTCTTTAAAAAATTTCAGTGCCATTTGGTGCATGTATGTTCAGCATTACTATTAATTCATTGTCTATGATACCCTTTAGTTAAAATGTAGTTATCATGATCACTTGCCCCTGCCTCTTTTTGCTTAAGTTGAAGCATAACAGATTCTGCTCTAACTCTGTATCTTAATTCAGTGAGTCTTTCTGTTTCAAGGGTGTTTTTTTGTAGACAACATATTGTTGGATTCTGGCTTCTAAACTATTCTGCTATTCTTTTTCTGTTTAATGGGTGAGTTGATGCCATTCACGTTCACAGTTAAGATTACTAACTGTGCATTTCCCTATATCTTATTCTGTTAATTTATCTTTCTCTCAAAAAGCCTTTTCTGGTCCCTTAATCTAGTGCCTTCCCCTTGAGATTTAACCAGTTTTCCATGTATATATCATGTGTATGGATGGCTGCTTGCACATGGTTTCCCCCCTCCCCCCATTGAGAGTGGGGACTAGTTTTTCTTTTCCTTTTTTATCTTCAGCACTTAACATGACTAGCACATTTTAAGGAGCTTGATAAATAGCTGCTGGCTTGACTTGTATATGTTTATGTGTTTGTTGTTTTCATAATTACAATTAAAGCCCCCCTGAGAGTAGAGATTATGTCATTCTTGATATTGTATCCCCCCATATACCTAGCATTGTGTCTGACACCTGGGCATTGCATAATTGCTCACTAGTTGGTTGATTGTTGTGAGGATAAAATTACTTAATGGATCTCAGATGGCAAAGTGCTGGATTTGGAGCCAGTAAGACCTCAAATACTTGCTTAGCTGTGTGCCCCTGGATAGTTCACTTAACCTCTCTGAGCCTCACTTTCCTCATCTGCAAAATGGGGATAATAATAGTACCTGTCTCAGGGTTGTAGTGGGGATCAGATGCAATGACATTATGTAAAGTACTTTGGAAATCTTAAAATGCTTAAAAATGCTGCTGTTATTGATTATTGTTACTATATTACATACACACTGTCAGAAGGCATCCTTAGGCTACATGTGTCAGGCTCCTTCTCTTCTTCCATGTCCAGACATTTCTGATTCTTCTGTGGTGATCTGTTGTCCATTTCACCCTCAATAAGACATGCTTGTGAGAGTGGATCAAAGGGGATCAGGGATTTGAATCAGCTGCCCTCCTCCTTCAGTAAGTCACACTGGACTCTGGAACCTCAGCACTTTTATATCACTGTGTTCCTCTAGTGAAGTTGTGCCCTTGACTGTGAATAAGACATTATTTTTGAGAAGCGAGTATTGAAAATACTTCTAATTTGTCATCTGAATCTTCAGCTAGAAACAGGTTTCTCTGGGGAAGAGCTAGCTCTTATCTCCTATACCTTCTAGATACTGCTGTGTTAAAGTCTCTTCTTTAATTGTCCCCAAGTCATCTCTACTCCAGTCTGCCACTCTTTGAAGGCCACACAGCTGCCCTTTGTATCAGTTGTTATTGCAGTTCTACTCAGTCCAGTGCAGAACTGAGCTGAGCATGGGCCAAGCAGCCCTGCCCACTTAAGTCTGAATTTTAAACTTTGATGTTTCTAATTTTGATTTCCTAGGACTACACCTTCCATTTGTCACATTGTTACTGCCAAACTTTCTTCCTACCCCTAGCATCATTGCCCCCAAAGCTCTGTTTTTATGGAACCAGCTAAGAATAGTCCCTGGTGTGTTTCTGCACATTTGTTTTTGCTATGACTTAAATGAAAATCAGCATAAAAATGAGATTTTTAAGTTAACACTATAATTATTATTGTTGTTCTTCTTGTCAATGTTGCTGACATTATCTGTGCCATTATTTCAGGCTGGCTTCTTTAAATGCCTTGTTGGTCACAAACTGGTATATATTTGACTTCATCATTACCATTTTCTGTACATTTAAACATGTAATCATGAAGGTATCATTACTGGTTGACCAAGGTCCTATAATTTTTTTTTTAATATAAAGGTTTTCTGAATTCAGAATGATTGAAAACCTCTGGTCTGTACCCAATAACTGTTCATCTCATGCTGCCCTGATACAGTCTTGTGTTGTTGTCCAGTTTACATACGTGGCTGGATCCACCGATCTTCTCCCAGACTCTATTGCTGTCTCCTTTAGTCTTAGGCTAGTATATCCTCACCCAGCTAGGGCCATGGGGTAGTAATGACAATTCTCATTTGTGTATTTGTTTTCATAAGATTAACAAAATGCTTTCCTCACGACAGTCCTTTGGGTAGATAATCCTCAAATATTTGTTGCCTGATTTTGAAATGAAAAGCACATAGTAGGATTTTTTTAAAGAAAAACAAAATTAAGGCAGTCTTAAAGTAAGTTTTCAAATGGGAATAAAACTGTGGGGAACTTTAAAAAGCATGTGATCAAGTTTTCCAAATTAACTTGAACAAGACATAAATACTTAAGCTTACGAGGATCATGCTCAGAAATTGTAACTTGGAAGTCATAATTTAGGTGTGTTCCTTATGGAGACTGACAAAAATATAGTTATTTTCAGAGATCTGCATAGTAACTTTCTTGTGTTTTTTTTTTTTGTTGTTGTTGTTGTTGTTTGTTTGTTTGCTTATTCAATTCCTCTGACGTGTTCCTGGATCTTGGGATGTGCATGGAATGAAATTTTTGGCCCCCGGGGATGATAGAGCCCATTGTGAAGAATGGCAGGCCTCCAGCGTCACACAGTATGCACTCCTTCCTCCATCAGTACACGGGCTCTTTCAAGAAGCCCCCATTGCGGAGACCACACAGTGTGATAGGGGGAAGTCTCGGCTCCTTCATGGCAATGCCCAGAAACGGAAGCAGACTTGGTAATTTATTGTGAATATTTTATTTTTATTTTGCGGTCTAAACGCAGCGCCACTCATTGATTTATGTGAACTTGTCAAGCTGAACCAGTCAGCTTGATGAGCTCGTTTCCCAGCCCATTGCTGAGAGAAGCAGCAGGAAGTTAGACTGAGGAAAGGAATGGACTGCCAGATATGGGGACAGTGACAGTTATAAGTAATAGCTTCATTGTTACTGAGGAAGAAGGCAGAAAGTACTGGAAAAGAAAAACCACTGAAAAAAGCTCTCCTCAGCTGAAGGCTCAGCAGTCTAGACCCTTGTACTGATAGCACAGTCATAACCTTGAAGCCATCACTTTCATCATTGAGTAATGTCGTATCCCAGGATTTCAGTCACCTGTAATTTTATTGGCCTAGGTGCTCCTTCCAGTGGAAAGGATCAGTAGCTCTCCTTTGTCTTAGCCATCTTTGAGAAACATTGTGATCCCCAAACCTCCACACACATTACTTGGTGCAACCTTCTGTTGAAAAGCCCTCTCTGATTTCAGCTTGGCAGACCTCAGATATGACAAACACACAAGAGTTCCTCTCTGAACCCATCCTGGCTGATTTTTCAGTTTTCTATGACTTATCAGAGCTTATGCTCTGAGGGCATAGCCATGGAGGCCCCATAGTCTGCAGTGGTGCATTAAAGGAGAACTTTAGTGGAGAAGACATACAGAAGGCAGGGGAATAGGAAAACATGTCTTAGGAAAATTTCTGCCAAATGGTTTGCAATTTTTAAAGTTTTATTTATTTAAAGGGCTAAAATTAGTTATTTGGAAACTGTAGATATGTGGAATGACTTCATTTCTTAATAATAAATATTGATCACACTGAATATGTGACTTTTGATTCCTGAGTTCAGAGTAAGCTTTGGAAATTCATTACTGATACTAAGATAACCATCGGAACAACTGTAAGAAACAATGGGGGTGTCATTTAAGTTCTTGAGTAATGTTATAATTCATGTGTTAGTTCACAAAATCAAGTTCACGCGTTTTGGAATGTGGACCAGTTACAAAACTTTGGAAGTCCTTGAATATTGATGATCAGAAACTAAGGGCCTACTATTTATTAAAAATTTGAAAGATTTCTAAAAAGCTTAATCTCAGTTTTCTAATCATACTTTTATATGACTCATATTTTTATATATGACACATTTATATTAAAGTATATATGTATATGTAATTTAGCTTCTTAACCTTTATCTTGGTATTTATGAATAATCTTTAGGGAAAAAGCTGATTTTTGCAATTATTGAGTAGTCTATTTAACTTGGCCTATATAAACTTTGTATTCTAGCTAATAAGACCAGTTTCTATATTGAATTCTTTTATATTTAATCTTTCTGTTACCTCTAAATATAAACAAATCTAATTAAGAAAAGTGTAGTTAGAAGTCTGTAAAATTCTAGACTTCTCTACTCATTTTTATTATCGTAATTTTAGAGAATGATTGGATAAATTGTTTTAAAGTTAGATGCTTGGTCTTCTGGTTCAGAAAAAGTGGTGATTGAAGCTGCCTATCTATAATACTTAGTTTTGAGAAGTATTTAATGTCAGGTTGCAATTTCTATTGTTAGATATTGGGGATTTTTTTTTTTTTTTGCTCTTCATAGAAATTTTTTGGTTTTGTGGTTTTTTTGGCCTGACCAAGTGATTTCATTGTTGTAGTAGTCTCCTAGTGAGGATACAGCTCTCCCACTCTTCCAACTTATCATTTTGGAGAATTGTGGGGGGGGGAGGTTGGCCCTCACTGAGATGGTCACAGCCATCTATATCAGTAGTAAGGCTTGAACCTACATTTCCCTGGCTTCACGGCTAGATCTCTATCCGCTGTGTTAATTTAGGTTGCTGCCTTTTTTTTCCCCCCTTTTTGGAGGGCATTTGGGGTTAAGTGACTTGCCCAAAGTCACACAGCTAGTAAGTGTGTCAAGTGTCTGAGGTCAGATTTGAACTCAGGTCCTCCTGACTCCAGGGTCTATGCTCTATTCACTGCGCCACGTAGCTGCCCCTGCTTTTTTTTTTTTTTAAACAAGATATATATTGAGCAATTCCAAGATGCTAAGATGATCATCTTAATGAGAGTTTCACTGATTCACAGTGTGTTTTTCAACTGCATAAAATATTTTATTAACTTGCCTGAGACTTTTATTCATATCTTCTAAGAAAAATAATGGAATTATATTGCTAAATGTAATATAGTTCTGTTAGCTAATATAAAAATTAAAAGATGTTTTCTTGGACAATTTTAGAGGAAAAGTTTTAATGAAAAATTTCATAGGTGTGAAAAAAGGGGAGAAATCAAAGAAAAGACAAACATGATTGTCATCCTTCTATAATTTTTAATTTACATATGCAGATTAGGAGAGGAACTACATTGTTTATAGTTTCATTTCATTTTTATTGATTATATCACATTGTTTTCTGAATAAATTCCTTCACTTATGATAAATTTATATATTGAGAAGAAGACAGCAAGCCCTTATGAAGTATCTGTAGTATAGAAAAAAGTGCTGGAAGAGATACAAAGTTTAGAATAGATGGGGTTCCTGCCCTTATATGGTTTACTGACTGTTACAGGAATGGGACACACATAGAGAGGTTAGGGGAATATCAACAGAATTCCCTCAGAGATGCCTCTCAGAGATGTCAAATCAAAAGGGTCATTCATGATTGGGGAATGCAGAGAGCAAAAGTGTGAAAATAAGGAAGTTAAAGGAACGAGAACTAATTTGACTAGAACATATAATACTTGAAAGGTTTTATGAAACTTAAAAATAGGCTGGCATTGGACTGGAAATGTTTGAATAGGAGGCAACGTGTAGTGACTGAGTAATAGGGAGCTATGGATGATTTTTGAGCAAAGCAATGTTATGGCCAGATGAGCATATAAGAAAGTATAGATCTGGCAATGCTAGGAGAGATGGATTTGAAGGGAGATCGAGTGGATATAAGATGGCCTTTTAGGGGATTATGACAGTGATTGAGGCAGGTTGTAATGGAGGAGAAAATAATTACATTCAGCAAGTATTTTAAATGATTATTGATTTATATACACACATTTGCCTTTTAAACAATTTTTTTTTCGCCTTTTGGAGGAGGAGGGTAATAAGTTGGGGTTAAGTGACTTGCCCAAGGTCACACGGCTAGTGTGTGTGTGTGTGTGTGTGTATGTTAAGTGTCTGAGGCCGAATCCAAACCCATCCTCCTGACTCCGGGGCCGGTGCCTTACTCATTGCACCACCTAGCCTCCCCTAAACAAATTTTTTTTTAAAGTCTATTTTTAGTTATTTATGTAGTTAACTTCAGTAAACAGATCTTTTCCTGTGAGGTTACAATTTTCTCATTTGTTCAGTGGTCCCAGAGTTGTGAATGATCACATTTGCTTTGGATACTTCAATACTAGATCATTGTAACTTTAAAAATTAAAATCTATATTATTTTTTCCTGAGCTTTGTACTTCTTAAATGGAATCAGTAAATATTCATCGTTGGGTCATTAACATATCTATCCCTACTTTATTTTTTTTTTTGAGCAGTGATCTGTAAAATCCAACCTGATGACCGCTGTCATGAGACAGAACTGTATTTTCATCTTCTATTTGGGGGAAAGCTTGTGAAACAGTTAATTCCTAAAACACTTGGGGTGTTTAATATGTCACTCATAACTTCTATTGTAAAGAATAAAAAATATTAACTTAGCATTAATCAAAACTAACTTTAAAAAATGTAAATATAAACAAAAGTTTTGGAAATATAGGATTATATGTTGAAGAGACAGGGCTGGAATTTGATCATCCTTATATTGAAATGATAGTTGGTGTCAGAGTAGGCAAGCTCATAAAGCAGTTGAGTGCAGAGTGAACCTCCAAAGAGGAAAGAGAAGGGCAGAGGGTAGAACTGTGGCATGCCTACTTATGGGTCAAGAAGTCAGTCCAAGGAATGAAAAATCAGTCAAAGAACCAGAAGAGTTTCAAGGGAGTGTGGGTGGTCAGCACTGGTAACTGCAGCCAAGAGTAGGGCTTGCGGAGGACTGAGAAAGCACTGTGGAACTTGTCAGGGAGTGCAGGCGTGACCTTAAGGAAAGCAGTTGGGGTGGAAAGCCCGATGGTGGGGAACAGCTGGAAGAGAAGTAGGGTCAGCAGGTACAGAGCATGCCCAAAGACAGGACCTTGACCACAACAAGAGCAGCAGAGTGGTTTACTGCATTGCCTTGATTTAGTCATGATTGAATTTAAACTAACTTAAACTGGTGAGAATTCATTCCTTGTTTCAGCTATTGACAGATAAATTAGAAGATAATTAATGTGTTCAAGGGTTGGAGGTCTATGTTTTTTTTTCCCTAATTTTATTTTCCATAGTGTTGAGGTAAAGGTGTTTATTACTTCTTAAACATAACATAATAGATTATCTCTGATGTGAAAAGAATATCCTAGAAATGATCCTTTATAAAACCTGCATCTTAGCCTTCAAAATACTGAACTATTAACTGACATTACTTTGAGAAATGATGTTGTTTTAGTATTAAGTTAATACCTGTACTAATAGGCTTAGTTCTTAGAATTTAAATAAAACATCATTGCACATTTTTTGCAATTTAGCTAAAATTAAATTATAATTTTACTTGGAATAATTGAAAATATGTCTCATGAGGTGTTTAATATATCCTCCAAGGAAAATAATGTGCTTTTTTTTTGTGGCTCAGATATTGTTCATGAAAATTTAAAAATGGGATCAGATGGTGAAAGTGACCAAGCTTCAGGGACTTCATCAGATGAAGTCCAGTCTCCCACAGGTGTTTGTCTCAGAAACCGGATACACAGACGAATCTCTATGGAGGTAATGCTTTTTCTCTTTAATACGTATCAAAATAGTTTCTATTGAATCATTCTAAAACCAATATATTTATTTACATGATTGAAGAAACTCATAGGTTGTTTATATTTGTGTGAAGAAAGTCATAGGTTGTTTATTTTTGTGTGTTTTGGTAATATGACAATCTAAAGGCATTGTTTTTAGCCTGGCAAATATGTTACCTAATTATAGAGAAGGGAAATAGTGCCTTTTGTTGGATATCCCCTGAAAATCCAAGCAAGTATTTGTAGTACCAAAGTATTTTGTAATTGGGAACCTTTTGATACAGAAAGATTCTTCTTAATTAATCTGAACATATGCTTTGGCCTCATGTCTTTGAAAATTCAACCTGACTCCTCTGCTTTGTTATGTATGGACTGAGTTCTACATGACCATACTAAGGGTTTATCACTCTTTCCTAGCTTTCTTTAAAACAGCTGTTTCTTTAAACAGATATTCTAAGACATAAAACAAAAGAACAAGTATTTCATAAATATAGACATACTTTCTTTTGTATCTTAGACTTACTATCAAATACTAGTTGCTATTGCAGTACAATATATTCATGCTTTTCCATTCAAAATAATAAAATGGTTATTTATTTTTCTTAATCAGACTTATACCTATTCAGGGGTAATGTGCTATAAACAGGAAATATCCTTTTATAGTTTTATTAAACTAAACTTTAGTTTTTTTTTTTTAAACTGCAGAAAGGCTCAGTGCTTTTGCAGAAATAAGTGACTGTATTTGATATTCCACATCTCTTCTCTCCTCAGCCTTCTCCCTGCCCACTACCCCCAGCTCTCCACTATAAGTGAGGAACTTGCCTCTTACTTTCCTGGAAAAATTCAGGCTATTCACCATTAATTCCCTCTTTCCTTCTTCTTTTCAAAACCCCTTGACATCTGCCTGAAACAATGATATGTCCCTTTTCCTTGCTGAGGCTAGCCTTCCCAGTATGTGCCTTTGATCCCATCTTCTCCAGGATTCTTCAACTGATTGCACCTCAGTCTTCAGCTTCTCCTTATCTATGGGTTCCTCCTTTATTGCCTTCAAATGTGTCCAACTATCCCCATCCTTAGAATACCTTCACTAGATTCCACTGTTGTGATGAAAGCTCTCCTTGTATAGCTCTCTTCCCTCTTTCATCTGTACTCCTAGAAATGGCTTTTTATACTCAGTGCTTTCACTTCTCTCACTCCCCAACTCTTTGCAGTCTGGTTTCCACCCTCATCACTCAGTTGAAATTGTTCTTGCCACAATAACCAATGATGCTTTAATTTCCAGGTCTTCTGACATTTTCTTAGTTGTCTTCCTTCTTGACTGCCCTGTTGCATTTGTTGCTATCGATCACCCTCACTTCCTTTATATAGTCTTCTCTCTTCTTAGCTAGCTCATCACACATTTCTTTTATTATTAGTGATTTAGAGCATTTTTTCATATGGTTATGGATGGTTTGCAGTCTTGCTCCTGTTCAGACTTTGTCTCTTTGCTGGTTAGAGAATAACTATGTATATTTGTGACAGTTCCCTATTTATTTTGGGTATCTAACTTTTATCAGAGATGTTTGATGCAGAGATTTGGAAAAAGAATACTTTGCTCTGTCATACTTTCTTTACTTAACCATTGCATACAGTCTAAACAATAAATATGGGAGCCACTAGCTATTGTTCCCAGTTCTTTTCCCAGATCTTGCCATTTGTTCTCTATAGTCTTCAGTTTTGAGGTTTTATTTGAGTTCTGTGCCCTCAGCACATTATTATATTTGGGGAAAACTACCAAACTCAGTAGTTTAACTATTTCATCCTTCTATAGAACTTGTCACAGTGCCATGTTTTTTTCCTCCATCCATAATAGAAGTCATCAATAAGATCAGGGGATTTTAGAGCTTGAAAGAAGTTTAACTATCCTTAGTACCTTCATTTTGTGTGGGAATTGAGGAACAGAAAGATAAATGTGTGTTTTTATTTAAGTCATGCAGTAGCAAACCCAAAATAACCAGGATGCCAGCCTCATGCCTTGGAGCTCAGTATTCTTTTCTGTTATGTGTATGCAACTCTGAGATTGCTTTTCTAGACGAATCCCGGGCTTTTTCCCCCTTCTATAACCACTTGTTTCTTACCTATAGTGATCACAAAGGCATTATAATCTTTCCATTGTTTGTACCTCTATGCACTCCTCACTCAGATTAACATCTGTTTTAATTCATACTCCCACTAAAATGCCACAACTTTTAAGTCATATTGGCCATTATAATCTTTTCTCTTTGGAGGGGGGAAGGCAGGGTGGCAGTTGGGGTTAAGTGACTTGCCCAAGGTCACACAGCTAGTAATTGTTATGTGTCTGAGACTGGAATTGAACTCAGGTCCTCCTGACTCCAGACCCAGTGCTCTATTCACTGCGCCACCTAGCTGCCCCTTGGCCATTTAATCTTGATAATTTTTTTTTTTTAATGTAACTGTAGTCTTAAAATCTGTCCAAATGAACAGTTTTAAGAAAAAGGATATGGGAAATGATGATTAGATAGATGTTACTATGACTATTGATGAGCTTATTAAAATGATATTGCATTAACCTGTGTAGATCTCATTCCAATGAATGAGTTGTTTTTTCTGAAATTCAAACATTTTCACGTAAACCATTTTCACAGAGTCTTTGTCCCATTTCACAGAAGATAAAGTATAGGGAAGTTGTGATTTGGCATGGGCCACCTAAGTTTAGTAGTGTTACATAAGTAGAAAGGATGCATTAATGGAAAAATTGCCATTTAGCTAACTACAAGTCAGGCCTTATTTCCTGGCATCCTTCAACATACACAGGAAGCTTTTGATTTTTAAGTTTTGCTAAATGAAAATTTCTGTTTCAGATTTCTAACAGGAGGTCAAATTGTTTATTTGGTTATGTGTACTACAAGAACCTATTATCTTTCTTTTCCTTGAAGGAACAGACTTCTGGTCTGTAATAAATTGCCTTCTCTATTGGGAAATTTGATACACTGCCTCTTAGGAGTGTCATAGATAGACTCTTAAAATGATGAGCAATCAAGCTATATTATGTTATTAAATACAAAGCAGAATGTGGAGTTTTGTGTTCTGTTCTTGATCTGTAGCTGTTTGAATTGAAGCAAATCAATGAAAAACCTCTTTCTCTTGTATTCTTTATTTTCTAAAAGAAGAGGTCGAACATGTTTTCAGACCACTCTGAATTCATATTGTGAATATTCAAAGGTTTATACTGTATCTCATGCATAACTTTATTTATAAATACATTGTCTTTACTAGAAATATGCAAGGAGAAAAAGAATTTACTTTTAAGTATTCCTTGTGTAAACAGCTCTTTTTAGCCATAATGAGGTATAGTGAACAGAGTGACAGACTTCAGTCTCAGGGTGACATGAGCTTGAATCACTCCTTGGACACTTAATAGTGATATGACACTAGCCTGTCCCAGCCTCAATTTCCTCATTTGTAAAATGGGGATACTAACAAAACCTCACTGGGTTTATTGTAAGGATCTAAAAACTTTTTGCAAACTTTAATGCATAAATTCATTGATTTTTTTTTCTGGTTTATTGTTATTATTGACGTTAGAGATGGATCCTTAGGATATGTGTGCCCCTTTTTGTTGTTGTCATATATTTTTGAAATATGCCCACCCCACCCCATTGAAGTTAGAATTTTCACTGCATGACTCTTACTCAGAGGATCTTATCTAGAAGGAACTTCAGAACCCACCTAGTCCAACCTGTACCTGACTGGACATTCCCTTTCCACCATTTTGAGTCTTCATTTGACAATCTCCAGTTTGGGGACACTGTACCTTCTGAGGTGCTATTTCTTTTTTAGACCATGCTTATGGTTAACATGTAGCCACATTTACCTCTCTTCAGTTTTAACTGATTATTACTAGCTCTGCCATTTGGAGCCAAAAGGAACAAATCTTAATTCAGCGCTCACAAGTGTTTCGGTATTTGTGGACAGCCAACCCTAGGTTTTCTCTTCTTTTAGGAGAAACATACCTAATTCCTTGAGTCAGATTCAATCCTATGGCATGATCATTCTGGTCCATCTCCTATCCCTCCACCCCAAGTAAAAGCAACATTTTTATGTGGAAAAAAATAATTGTACTTAGCATTATACTCATGAAAACAATTGTTTGTTACTTCATTTCATAAAACAATTACAGTGTCATTTTTAGTGGCTAATATCCAAAAGATTTTCCATATATTTCTAAGCTTCTGAAAACAGCTTCCATTAGGCCAGACCATTTAGATCTCTGATGTGGTCTTGTTACCCTTGTTATGTAATGAAGTAATGAACAGCTCACATAAGATGTTAGAATAATAGTATTTTGTTAATACTGAATCAGTTTTTTTAACCAGTTACTTATTAGATTGATACTAGTGCTGTTACTAAGGTTCAGCAGAGAAGAGGCAGTTAGAGGATTTTCCCCCAGAGTTGTTCCTTCTCAGTGATATTGTAGATGTGTCCTCTAACTTCCAGTCTTCTTTTAAAATTATCTGTGTCCCCCTTTTTCTAGCCTGCAAATCTCTGAATGTGCTTTATTTTTGTAAAAATCTAATATGGCAGACTACTATTTAAAGATACAGATACAACTGGCATTGTCATTGCACATACTTTTTGGAGGGATGAAATTGTAATTCCTCTTGAAAATAGCTCTCTGTTGACCCTGTTTCTTAAGCTGTTGTTGTTCTCCCTTAATTCAAAGGGTGTTAATTCCTCTGTACTTTTAGGCACAAGTTTCTGTGCTGGGTGCCAAGGAGACATGTGTTTGTATACAGTGACAACACCTCTGTTCTCTAGGAGGCCACAGTCTGAAGGAAGGCTGTAACATGGGCCCCAATAAATAGGATTCCTGCATAGACATCAGAAATAGAGAAGAGATTCAAAGCCTTCTAGGAAAATTTGAGGAGGCAGAGATCATTTTCCGCTGAAGAATGGTCGCTGAGCTTGTTCTTGAAGGAAGGGTAAGTTTTCTTCAGGTAGGGAGGAGGAAATATAGTGCATTTCAGACATGAGAGTGGCCTGCATAATTCACAGAAGCCAGAGATGATGGGATCAGTAATTGAATTTGAGTGAAAGTAGCATACATGAAGGGGAGTGATTGAGTGTTGGGAGAACAAGTCTTGTGCAGTGTGTCGGGGGGCAGGGTGGTGTTCATAAGGTAGTGGGAAAGGGAACTTTGAGGTCTTCTACAGCCCTCCGTCCAACACGTGAGGAAATGGAGAGGGGAGCAGAGAGGTTAAGGGATTTTCCTAAGGTCACATAGGTAGTGGCAGAGTCCAGATTCTTTAAGAAGATTTTGAAGACGAATGTCTTTATCTCATCCAGACTGGAAGTGCTATTCATGGGCCAAGTACCACTATGATCTGCTTGGGAGCTTTGACCTGGTCCAGTTCACCCCTCCTGAGTCAGCTTCTCTTGGGGAGGACTCAGTTCAGACACCCAGTCAGCCTACTGAAGCTGAAGATCAAGCTAACTTGAGCCCCATGCCTATAGCAGGGTTTTTGGGCAGGGACCAACATGCCCCACTTAGAGACAGGTTCAAAGTCAAGCCTGTGACCTACACCTCCAGTACCATTTCCACTGACAATAAAGGCTGGACTAAGAAGCCTGGGTGACTGGGGGGTGGTAGTGCCAGGAAGAGGGAAGGATTTGGGAGAAAAGATAAGGAGTTTAGTCTTAAGATGTGTGATCAGGTGAGTGAAAATGCGAAATTGAGGATGACCCCACTGTGGTGGACAGACACTCTGTGAGGAAGGGGCGTGTTGCCATTGACTAAAGTGGGTGGGTGTGACAGGGAGGAAAGAGGCTGCACTGTATTGTTGAATTTGAGATGCCTTCAGGATATGTAATAGAATGTCTGGCTGGCAGTTGGAGATTAAAGACTGGATCAGGAGAAAGGCCAGGTCTGGATACACAGACCTGGGAGTCACACTTATACATCTAGACTTGGGAGGGATGTCAGAAGCCACATAGACCAACCCCATTTCACAGATGCAGAAACTGAGGTCCAGGGAGGCAAAGTGATTCCCCATGGTCACACAGATTGCAGTTTTCAGAGGCAGAATTTGAACTCTGATCTTCTGACTCCAAGTCAGTGTGTTTTTTCTCAAGCCAGTTCAGTCAGGCAGGCCTGAGTTCAAATCCCAACACAGTCTGTGTGACCCTGAGCAAGTCACTTCCTTTCAGCCATCTAGGCAGTTCTCTCCAGATCAGCACTGGTTAAAGAGTTTCTTCACTAGAAACTCCCTAGACCAATAGAATCACAGGTTCAGACAAGTGAACACAGAGGCTTTCTTTTTCAGTTACATAGAAGTTCTTCAGTGTTAACCAGCACACATTTATTAAGAACCTGCTTTGTGCCTGGTAATGTACACCGTGTTGGGGATACCAGTATGAAGAATGAAATAGTCCCTATGGTCACAGAGGTTTTATTCTAAAGGGAGAGACAAGAAGTACATAAACATACGGTGAATAGAGGCACATGAATACAAAGCAGTTAAACAGAAGGTTTTTGGGGGGGACAGCAGCAGTGATTGTTGGAGGATCAGGAAAGACTTCATTCCAAAGATGGCACTCGAGCTGTGCCTTAAAGGAAGAGGTAGGGACTATGAGACAGGAAAGGGAAAGTGTGTTCCAGGCCTGTGGAATGAGCCGTGCAAAAGAATGGAGACAGGAGAGCCAGTGTTGGCCAGTTTTCCTGGCTCTCAGAGTGTGTGTGTGTGGGAGGAATAATGTCCTTTGAGTTTCCAGAGATTGTTTGGGGCTAGGTCATGTAGGTCTCAAAGAGCTAGACAGAGGAGTTTTATTGGATGCTTGAGACAATAGGAAGACCCTGGAGTTTGATTGAGGACAGGAGTGACATGGTCAGATCTGCTCATAAACAAAATTTCTTTGGCAGTAGTATGTAGGATTGACTGAAATGGGAGAGGCTTGAATTGGGAAGACCCATCAGGAGGCTAGGCAAGAGGGTGAGGAAGGTCTGAGCTGAGAGGCAGAAGCAGTCAGACTGAGAGATAAGGGACTCTTAGGTTGGAGGAGAGTTTGAGAGAGTAGAAGGATGGTGAACCAGAAAGAGGCAAGTTTGGAGTAGAGGAGGAGGGTGTTGGGGGAAAGATGGTGAGCTCAGTTGTGAGTTTGAGAGGTCTCTGGCAGTTGGTGACCTGGGATGGACACGGACTGGATATATACAGATACAGATGTCATAAAGGCCCTTATGCTCAGAACCATTGGGAACCATTGCTGTAGGCAGTATATGAAGGCTTTCGAGCAAGAAGTGATCTGTTCACATGTGCACTGGAGATTATTTTAGCCGTTTTGTGAAGGGTGGGGGTAAAAATTAGAGTCAGAAAACTGTTGCATCTTAGGTTTAATGCTGGGAGGGACCAGAAAGATTTTCTACTCCAGTTCCCCATAACGCGCCCCCCCCCCCCCAATTTTACAGTTTAGGGAGCCAAGGTCTGGAGAGGTCGAGGGACTCACCTTATATCACCCCCTGGGTGTGAGCATAGCCTAGATTTGCACCTATATATCCACTGTTCTTTCCAGTCTACTCTAAGACCAGTTTGGGGACTGGTTTAATAATCTAGATGTGCAGAGGGAAAGGGGTCACTTCTGACTGAAGCAGTCCAGCCTCAAAGAATAGGGAGAATTTATTCCTATGATGATGCTAAGGCAGGAAGAAGGGTGTGAGCAAAATCATGGACATGGGGAAGTAAGTGTAAGGTCTATTTGACTGATCTGGAAATAGATGTAGGGGAATAATAGAAGCTGTGAAAGGCTAAGGAATTCCTAGTTTATTTAGCTGGCAATGGGGAGGCATTGAAGATTTAGGAGCAGGACAGTAGTATTCTGCAGTAGTTGGTGGTACGCTATCTGGCAAGCCCTGCCTAAAGGCACTTTAGATTGCTATGAGCAAATAGTCTTGTTCCTGCCTGGGCCGTTGCCAATGAGTGAGCACACACAGTATTTGAACCCCTCCTCACTGTAACTGGGGGATTTCTGACAGAAGTTGCCACTTGAGATTCCCTAGTGATCAAGGAAGAATGGAGGAAAAAACCATTGGTGGGTGACCTTGCAAACAGTAATTTTATTAGAGTATTAACTCTAGCTCAGATTGTGGGGGTTTGAGGGAATGAGAGAGTGATGCATAAACCAAAACAGTAAGGGTACCCTGTTCTTCCTAGACATTTGATGGGTAACTTCATCCTCCTCAACAAATCTTGGTTATATAAGCTATAATTTGTTGCCATGGTGGTCTTTTTGCAAATATTTAATATGATCACTGAAACAGGAAAATGTTCAAATGTCCAGTGTTGCTTATTGCTTATAAAGCCATAACTCTTTTCAATCCTTTTGTCTCTCCAAAGGGAATCTGAACCATCCTTCTCTTAGCTGCAACTTTCTTCTATCTGAAGATTTTATTTATACTAAGCATACTATATTGCTGCATTTCAGTTCCTTTGGTATACCTGCTCACCAGTCATTAGTTATACTACCCCGTAAGGAGCTCAGTCGGCATTGTTAGACAATTTAAAGACTAGACTCTTTCTTCCCTTCTCCTGCCATTTTTCCTGTCAGAGGAGTGGGCGGATATTATCTATTTTTCCTCATTTTTAGGGATTACCATGGTCTAAGAATCCATCACTAAGTGGTGAGCATTCTCTTGGTAATTAATGAAGTTGATCCTTGATGAGCAGATTCCTTCTATTAAAGGGACTGTTTACTTCCTTTCTTTTACTAATCTGTGAATAGGTTGTATGGTAGAATCTGTGCTCCCCAAACAGCCTCAGAGAGCCTGGGCCACTCCCAAACCACTGGGAGACATCAGATTAAGACTTTGTGGAGTAAACATTTCATAAATATTTGTTGAATTGAATTAAATAACCTCTGGCATCACTTATCCCTGGGCCTCTCCCCATTTAAAAATTTACATTTAGTCAATGCTGATATTTTCCCTCATCACATTGCTTTCAGTATCTAAAAATAGCCTTTTCCTCATTTCCAATGAACCTTAATACTGGAGGATATCTAAGGTTCTTTCTAGGTGAAAAATTCTGTGATTTTAATTTGACATAATTTCTGTTGGTAAAATTTTTCCAGAGTAAAAAATGTAAGAAACTGGGGTGGCTAGGTGGCGCAGTGAATAGAGCACCGGCCCTGGAGTCAGGAGGACCTGGGTTCAAATCCTGCCTCAGACACTTAACACACACACACACACACACACACACACACACACACACACACACACACAAATAGCTGTGTGACCTTGGGCAAGTCACTTAACCCCAATTGCCCTCCAAAAAGCAAAAAAAAAAAAACGTATGAAATCAAGAAATTGAATCCAGCTTTTATAGTCAGATGAGACTTGCATATAAATAATTATAATGCAGATTAGAAGGTGATTAAGGTATAGGAAAATTTAAATACATTTGAGGATATTCCTGGAAAGATAAATCACCATCCTGACTAGAAATTCAGAAATTTTACCTCTCTCCTCATTAGAGACCTTAATAAACCCCAAAGTTTGACATGATTAATTAAAAGCATTTAAAAGTAGCTGGAAAGACTAAAAGTATCAGATCACCTTGTGGTTTGGGATCATTATTTAAGTAGAGGCCTGATAGGAAAAGCAGTTGCTGTCTCTTCATTTTGTAGCATTTTAGTATATATAGTATAGTTAGTATAATTTTGACTGCTGACATCAATGAAGTAATACTGTATGTTTATTTTAAAATAGCCAGCTTTAAACAGTTAAATATAGAACATTACATTCACTTCCTGTAAAAAGAAGCATCATCATCATCATTTGTTGGTAGTGTGTGAGGGAGAATGATATTTGCCATATATTAATAAATCATATAACATGAGTCATCTTTGAACATTCCCTGAACCCCTTTTGCAAACAAGATGAGTTTCATAGTTGCACAACAGAATGTGTGATTTCACTCCCCTTCCACCTTTAAGCATTTGAAAATATTTCTCCATACTGAATTTTTCTTCTTGTTTTGACATAGAATGTTCACATATTATAACTGGATGGTTTTCCCCAAAGTTAACATGCCATCCTCTACTAAAAGTATACTAATACTTTCAAGCTGCTATTCTTTCAGCCACAAATAAATTTCTATTCTGACTCTTGGAACATATTCACTTTTGTGGGTTTTTAGGTAAATTTAGTAAGGTTGTTCACATTGAAAGATTGCATTTGTGGTATTCGAAAAAGTTATGTCGCAGATATTTTAGCTGAAATATTCTGTGATTCTGGGAACCATTAAATCTTGAGGAAATCTTACCAGCATTTCCCTTCTACTAGAGTGTTTGACTATGGCCCAGACAAGCTACAAGTTGGAAGTCCAGGACCCTCCCTTGCATATTCATAGCTTCACTCTTTGGAGCCTTTTGGCTATATTGAATTTATATTCTTCTAACAATATTTTACTGGAAATCGTGTCTATGTTATAATAAAAATGAAGCTATTTTCTTGAAAGTCATTGTTGAAAGTCCGCTCAAACTCAGTAAGGATCTAAGTGGCCTGGGTTATGGGATGACGTGTCGTTTGAAATTAAATAGTTTCTAAATATACCTAATATATAAAGTCAGGTGGTAATTCTTCATGTAAATTGTGGTATAGATAGATTTACGGCCAGTTTGTCATGTATTTTAAATTGTTGAGACATTAATATGTGGTTTGATGTCATTAAATGTTCTCCAGGGAACAAAAGTACTTGTGTAGCAGTCTTATTAATGAATCACTTGTGACTACAGCTGATATGTTGTCTTTCTGAAGACAGCAAAAAAGCTGAGTGAGATAACTAATTCAGAAGGATATTTCTCTGAAAGCACAAATCAGTTTTGTTTGACCTTTTGTGTATTATGTGTCCAATCTGACTGACATCAACTGACTTTGGAAGGAAAAGTCTTTTTGGCTCTGATGTTAGTAAGGAAGATGCCTCCGGGGCTAGCTCTGGAAGTTTCCACTGAAATGTGAATAGTGTTTTGAGGGCATTGATAAACAAGAGTACTTTTTAGGAAGCTAAAACCCTAACAATTACTAGTATTTTTCTTTTGGAACTCAGGTTGCTTGGTGTTTCCCATAATAGAAATCTCCAGAGTAGGAGAGCCTTAGAAATCCAAGAAATGCAAAACTAGAATGGACACATTTCATTTTTAACCAGATAACAACCCAGTCCCGACCCTTCTCTTTCTGCCCTATGGCAGAGGGAAAACTAAAGCCAAGCAGTATGGAGTTAGCTTTCCACCTCTGCTCTTATTCTGGAAAGGGAATTCCAAGCTTTGTTGGCTTCTTTAAGGAGCCAAATGTGAAAGCAGCAGGGGTAGGGAAAGAGAGCACCAAGGAAATACCATCATGGTGAATCTGAGTGTGTTTCTCTGTCTTTCAAAATGTGGTCCAACCTGTTCTGGAGATAGAATGATGGATCCGTCTTTGTCTCTACTGTTGCTCCAGCAGAGGAGAATTCTTTGGGATTGGAACTTGACAAGAAGGGTAATGTTTAAATGTTTCTTCTTCCCACTTCTTGACATTTGGGCATTGGGATATTGTCATTCTAAGTGACAATTGGAATATTGTCATTCAGAATAATTGGAAAGAGATCACAGATGGCAGAGGGAAAGCATGTGCTGATTCAGAAAAAGAGTCATTTAAGACTTTAGGACAAATTCTTGCTTGCTGTTGTCATTCACTTGTAACATCAGTTTGAAATCATGACAGAATCTTTCTCCCCATCAGGAGAGCTGTGACAACACCGAATTCCTTTCCTAGTGTGCTTATCCAAGCAACTCCCTTGCCTTAAGTTCTCATCATGGGGCGAGAGAGAGAGAGAGAGAGAGAGAGAGAGAGAGAGAGAGAGAGAGAGAGAG